>NC_139344.1:108078270-108423270 GCF_055883805.1 Amblyomma maculatum | reverse complement strand
GTGCCACAGAGTCTGGCAACGGACATAGCCAAGATAGGGTTTCTCTGTAATGACAAGATGCCGCGCTCGTCCTGCGTGTGCCCGCGCTGAGCCGAGTAACTTTAACCGTCCAGAGAGAGAAAGCAGGAAAATGTTGACTTTAGGTTGTGAAATCTTTTCAAAATTTCACCGCCTGGAGGGCGCAGGTTTAAGGGGGCTAATAGCAGGCTGATACGTGAACCAGAAGGTGCACACTGACTTTAGCGACATGTCGTTCAGTCTTTGGGAACCCTTGAAAGCTGAGAAATCTCCATATGCGACAGTTTTCTTTCTTTTTTCTTTTTTTTTTTTCTTGTACTAATGCCTCTGTGAGGCTGCAGCTTAGTATACAGAGTTCTGAAAGAAGATGGCGAACACAGATGGCGCTTGCACTCTTTACTATTCAGAAGAACGCTTATTATGTACAAGCGCTCCGGTACAGCGTCGTGAACAAGTTTCGATGAAATCAAGAGAGAATATTCAACGAAAGCTAGACAGAACACCTAAACAACGGAACGGCACGTGATGTAGTACATTAAGCCATGGCTTTTCTGTGCATGATTGCGCAGCCTGCAGGACAAGTTTATTTCCCAGTAGTGGGGTGAACGCTTGAGCACTACTTCGCTTTCGGTCTTTTTTCCCCACAAAAGCATCTGCGAGGGTCAGCGTCACCTGCGTGACTTCCTTTTTGCCTTCCACCTCCTGAGCTCTCCTCCACAAGCGGAGATATATGCCTACTAGTCTCATTCATTTCTTGTGATACCAAGACCAATACCTTGTAGCTGCGCTTTTCAGAAAAGAAAGGCTTCTTGGGAAATCCGGGTACCTTAGGCGCGTCTGCAAAATCGTCTCTCGCAGTGCGGTAGTTCTTTAGCTCTCCAACCAGCTGGAATACGTGTAAGCTAGAAGCCGCTATTTATTACGCAAAACGTTACGAATGATGGACTCTGGTATCAAAAGCTAACGGCTTATGTGGCGATACCTTGGCTTGCGCGGAGTAGTTTACAAAGCCCGGGAAATCATGCCCACTAGAAATAACGGGGCCCGTCCGTGCCTCAAGTGCGTCGTTTTCTTAAAGTTAGCAGGTCTGAAGCAGTCGTCGGGGCACCTTGTTATAGTCAAGTGGTGCTGCTGCTACGGTACGCCGATATTATATCCTGCTGACAGAATGATTTCCAGAACTTTCTATACGCACCCCAGAGAAGGGTATACATCTGCATGCCATCGATAACGCCCAAACTTCCTGTACTTGTGGCCGCCATTTTACTCGCCGCGGCGGCTCAATAGCATTGTCTTCCCCGGCGGCCGCTGAGCGCGAGATTTCGGTTTGGACCGCGGCCGCATCAGCAACTTTTATTGTGAAACGAAACTTGAAAGTTCTCGTTTACGGGAATCGAAGTGCGTGTCAAAGAAACTCACATGATCGAAATAAACCCTTAGCCATCCTCAGCGGTCTACCTCACCAATCTCTGTGCATGACTTTGATACGCATTGATGCTAACTTAGATCGAACCTTAAACGCCACTACCACGTTTTTGGAGTCATTAGAAAACGATTTCTCTGTTTTTCTGGCTGACAATGTTACCCGCCTTCAAAATGTTTTAATGATACCAACGCAGTCGGAATAAAACCCTAAAGGATGCACTTTCCAGTTTCTGTTAGAGAACGTTTTGGCATCGCAAAGTGCAAGAAGTTACGCGAGTTTCATTCTGGGAGCTTCCTCATTGTGTACCTCGCTCAAACATGCCGCGGGCCGCTCGTGTACTGCGGCATTTCAGGAGAGAAGCAGGCCTATAAATGCACCTAGTTTGCTGCTGCCCCCCTCAGCAACTGTGAAATTCCAACTTACCGGGTTATAGTATTAGTCAGTCTAAAGAAATCACGTGAACCAGAACACCTTCTTACCGCGTGTTTCATGACGCGATAACTAGCGGAGGGAGATCAATTGCAATTTGAGAAAACGGCCCGTGAATAAAATTGATATATACATCAAACGCGAGCTTAACCGAAAGCACAACACTGCTCTTTCTTTTTAATTGCAGTTATAAAAATAGTAAAGAGAAAGCCATGGAAGAATAAGACGTTCTCGCAATCTAAAGAACCGAGCACAAATTATGAAACTCTAGGCCGGCGGACGCATCTCGACGTCATGCCAGAGTAGGCGATTTCGTAGATGCGCTTTATATGTTTTTTGCAACATTGGTTGGATACGTTTCTCGCACTTTTCGTGTTTGAAGTGCCTTTCTGCTATATCTATGTCGTTGCTGCGCTCCAGTTTGAGAATCCGGAAACATCACGGATCCCGCTCATTTGTTTTTTTTTTTTTTTGTTTTTTTTTTGTTTTTTTTTTTTTCTTTTGCGGCCGCCGAATTATTGCAGAACCGCGTGAGAGGAGCGCCAGTGTGCACTTCAAAAGGAGCTCGCGATGGAATAAGACCGAGATGATCTTTTCAATGGCGCGTCCGAAACAAGCGACCACAGCGCCCCGAGTTTCTTCGCTCGTCTTGAAGCGTTGCGGCGTCGCCATTGTTGGCGCTCGCCCTGCGTGCCAATCTTAACGACGATAAAATCCCGCCGTTTCATTTGCATATCTGCTTTTGTTCCTTTTGTTTCGTTTTCTTTTGCCGCGAGCGGCCATGCGATAAGCGGTAGTAGCGAGAATGTCAGCCATTCTTGTTACACTCGCTCTTGTTACATTCGCTCTTGTTTTCTTCCACCTAAAGACTAGGTCCTCGTGGCTGCCAAGCAAAACACGATACTTGAAGTAAAAATAACCTGAAATGTATCAAGGGCGGAGAGAGAAGACGTGATGTGCTTGGATCGCGTCCAATATTTTGCAGCTGCTTACAAGATTCTTGACCCGAGGCAACACGCGTTTCTAAGGAATAAAAATTGCTGCAGCGCGGAGAAATATTACGAACAAACGCATAAAGCCCGGCAAAAGTGAAGGAACAAGGCGCAGTCATTCTTTCGTGGGTTGAATTCGCGCTAACGCAGTTAAAAATTTCCGAACTTGTCGCTTCGTTTACTTTTCTTCCTTCCCTTTCATCCTTCCTTTGTCTCCTATTTCCGCGACTGGCAGTGCTTGGTTTTCTTCATGCTGAGGCGACCGTGCTGTTATTTCTGTTATACTGCTGTTATACTTTTTAAATCTTTTTTAGTCACGGCGATATCGGCAACTCGTGCGCTTATTCCATTCTTCATTTAAACTTCGTGCTCTTCTGAGTGCAAACCCGCGAGTCCGGATGCTGGCAGAGCGCAGCGATTTATGACACTCCCAATCCTCTTTTTTTTTCTTTTTTTTTTTTTTTTTTCAGTACATGTTGCAGTTTTTGCGACGGAGACCGATTTGCCTAACTTTGATCAAATCCTGGCAGGAGCTTCAGCTCCGCTTTCTATGAGTATACGGGGATGAAGCGAGTGCCTCTTGGAGCGAGTTTAAAAAATCATTCGTCAAAGTCTATGTCGCGAAAGTGCGCAGTAAATTATTTTTTCCAGAGGCGCATTGGTCCCAACGCCTCTACAGGAACGCTATTTCAATTTTCATGGCCGTGTTTTGCCAATCGAAATAACTCGCGTTCTTTGTTTCTTTCGCTCAGTGAGTAACTTTAGGCACAGTGAAAATTCCTTTGGCAAACAATGCCACTTCCTCCTGCATTAATTCCTCTGCTCTTGTGAAATATATTGTCGGACTTTGCGTACAAGTCAACTATTCAAGGAAAAACGAGCGTTGCACGTTCGCCTATTATAGTTATCCGCCGTGAAACATTACCATTGGTATTACTACAGGACGTCCGCACGGGCGGACAAGTTTCTGCCAGCCGCGGCGTATTCCTGAATATCGTCAGGCTTGGACTCTCGGCACGCGCATTGCCGTATAGGTGTTTGCTTCAGGTGTTGACTGCTCGTCTCTGCCAGTTATTAAGCTGGAACTACCGCACCCCTGCGCCAGCCGTTTCCTTGAGGAAGTTCCAGTGGAGGTGAGGCGCTTCTGTGCCCGTCAAGCTTCGCGCCATGAGGGAAAGCTGGCGAGCTTGACACATAAACATCCTCCACGCCTCACTGCGTTCGTGAAAGCCCCTCATTCGCTTGCTAGCTGCTTGCTACACATTCGGTGATGGAGTGGGTGGCCACATTGCCATGCGCGAAGGGTAAAGACGTGGATCCTAATTATCCAGGTTTGGAAAAAGAGGTGCTGGTGTTGACGCGAAGTTTTGCAGCCGCTGGGCGACAGTTACGTATTTTGTTGCCACGAGGAACCAATCTGCCGCGTATATTGTGGAGTTATATAAGGTTCCGCACAAGTACATCAGGCTCCTTGCCTATCCAACTGCTTGCCAGTGCGCAGCTTCTCTATTGAAATACACCTCACAAAAAAGAAGGGAAAATGAGACAAAGTGCACTGCATCTTTGTGTCTGTGAGCTGGCCGAAAATTTAAATAAAGAAAGGCTCCCATCACTCTTCGAAAGAATTGCTTCCCAATTTTATGTAAAAACATAGTCCGTAAAAATCTCGTTACTTTTGTATCCACGAACCCTGACATTCCTCTTTGTTTGCTTGCCTTCTCATAAGCGACACGAACGCAGATATGATACCGGAATAGGGACTTGAGAAGAGCATTGCCCTTGTCGGAGCGGCTGGTCGCGGAGTTGTTAGAGGACTCAATAAACGGGCCGTAAAACCCATGAACGCCCATTGTGTACAAAAGAAAGGCCAACAAAGAAACGAACGCTTCGTTGTTCCGGCCCTTTTTTTTTTTTTTTAGCTTTGTATCCTGTTGCTGCGTGTTTGAGCAGAAAGCGAACAAAGGTGACAGGAGATTTCCTTTTTCTTCTTTACTGACGATGGTTACGGCCGCGGTGAATTCCTGCTGTCCTATGATGAAGAAACCGCGATTTAGTCATTGAGAACATTCGGGCATCCTAATGAGAGAAGAAGGTACCAAAAGTTTATGAGAACGTACATTAAGGTAAAAAAAAAGGAAATAAATTAATTCAGATTATAGTAGAAGAACACAGCGCAGGAGACGGGACAAGACAGTAGACAACACGAGCAATTCAGATAATGATGAAAATTTTTCATTGAACCCAAAAGGAAAGATTGGTGGACTCGGAGATTCTATAATCCCGTCTTGCACTCATTCGCCATGCATGTGAGCAGATTTTTTTCCTCCTGTATATTCCGGCCTTCGTGAAGGATGAACTGGATGATTAATTAATATATCATTCCGGAGCCCAAAAACAGTAAATGTGTGATTCAAACCGCCTCTATGGCTGGCGTTTCGCTGGGTGTGGATCTCCAAAATGGATGGTAAAAAGCAGATCCTAGGGTTTTTTGTAGTTACCGTATTCTAATGAAATATCTAATTTTGAATTTCCTCTCGTCCCTGATTGCTTCCGACACATTTGCGATTTGCCACACGTACAGTACTTCATTCCGGCGTAAATAGAACCTAAATGCCACTTTCTCGTGACCTTTGTTAAGGCTTGGCAACATACTTTCTATCGTTTTCAGTCGCTATCTCAACCATTCAACGTGCTGGCATGTTTTTTTTTTTTTTAGCAACGCTTGCGACGTCAACGATCTATCACGCGAAGCATCGTTCTCGGCCATGGACTAAGCTTCGGTTTCAGCTTGTTTTCTGTGTTTTAAAATTGTTCTGCTTGGTACATTGAAAAGTAGTTTGCTGAGGTGGAGAGAGGAGATTCGAGAATGTGATTTGGCTATCAACTGAACGTGTTCGGGAAACTCACGAAGTTGGCCTTGATTAAGAGACGCTGCATTTTGACGGGATATCGTTAGAGCTGGCGTTCAGAGCGAAACCTTCTTTTACGTGTGTCCCAAAAATCCGGACTGGCCGAGAGGGTAGCAAGGCCACGACTACTTGGCTTCATGCGGGCTGCTCAAAGACTTCACAACGATCACTGACTGCTTCACTACACAATTCCTCATTGGTCAACCGTGTCGTGACGACACAGACAATAAATATTAATTAAAAGATCAGATAACTTGCGATTATAAGACCGCAGTATGACTCAAACGCTATTACAGCAAGTAAGAAATGGAGTAGATTAAAAAAATTAGCTAGGGCTTAGTTTTAGTTAAGCCTGCTAGGTTGCGAAAGCAATAATAGCATGGCTACGCTATAGTTCAGCTCGTAGTGTAGCCACTTGTGGTGTACCATGTTGACAGTACGATTAAGATAGGGCACACATTGCAGTTTACTATTGTTTAGCTTTATTGTTTATACCTATGAAGAGACTTCGGTGATCACTCAAGTAGTGAGACTTTGTCTCCACACGACTAATCACATTTCTTGAGGACGATTCAAGAGAAGTGTGACGCGCTCGCCTAGCTGTTCCCGTTCTTCATCTGTCTCTGTAGCCCGCTGTCGTTTCCTGGCTTCATCGAGACGGCGTGACTTTTCTTTCTGTTTATCAGAATGCATAGCGAATGCCTCAGCTGAGCAAGCGCGAGCATTTATATACCCATCGTTTTCCTCCTCTTCCTCTCAACTGCGAGAGAAGAGGTGACAGCAGCGCCTCCACTCGGTAGCAGCGCGGCTCCACAGCTCCAGCTGCGCCGTGCCTACCGACCGCCGCCACCCGACGACTCGACTTGGTAGCCCATCTCTCGCAGCTGGTATGACGTCACAGTGACGTTATCATCTCATCCATGGCGCGCCGTGCCTACCGACCGCCGCCACCCGACGACTCGACTTGGTAGCCCATCTCTAACAGCTGGTATGACGTCACAGCCATCTGAGGCCATTGCCATTAAAGGTCAACCGTGCCTACCGACCGTGGCTACGCGAAGGGCTGAAAATGGGAGTAATATTGCTTTCGAATTAAAATGCAGGAAAGAAAAAATAATGCGAGATAGGAATCGAATCAGGAATCCAAGTGTCGGCTTTCAGGCGCGCTACCCCAAATCCATCGAGGCACATTTCTTCGAACTGGTTAAAGCGCGAGACCTTTTGCGTCCTGTGATAAATAAAAAAGAAAAAAAGAAATAAAAAGCGCTGTCCGTGTCTGCGAAGTGATATGCAGAGTTGGCCCAGACCTCTGAAGGTATGCATTAACGCTATCGCGTCATGCCTTTAAGGCGAAGCTTAAGGGTCCCCTGAGGTTCGCACTACTCTTCAAATAAATGTCATTACGAGTCGTTTGATGGTGGCCTGCCTTTTCTGGCGCCGCTCTCACCGGCAGCACAGGCCTCCGTTCGTGAGCATAAGCCTGTGATCACATACACTGGTCTTAAAACACAGTGTCTTAAATGGAGTGAAGGAAGGAAGAAACTCTCATTGAGTAGGAATGCCTGACCCTATATATAGCCGTGGTACATGGAAGCTCGCATACTGGTCTCTCTCACTATACTGTGTCTCCCTAATAAACAGTGCCGGCCCGGTAAACCGTACGGACCGGGTAAACTGGGTCGACCTGGCAAATAGTGCCGTTCAAAGGTGGACTGATCTTAATGCAGGAATTTGAATGGCAGATGAATGCAAGAACACAGGACGGAATAAATTATTCAAATAACGTTTTGAACGTATAAACATAACATGTTCGCATGTCAGCCGCTCGCCAATCCGAGATTTACTTCATGGCACAGTGAGAGCAGAAGCTCACCTGATTTATAATCAACGCTGCTTTTAAAGCTTGTGATGACACGTCTGCTTTATTAACTTGTAGATGCAGAAAGACGACAAAAAACGTTCATTGCTATTGATTATGAGGCAGCGCACCAGGAAACACACAAACAAGAAGGGGAGCTGTGTGTTTGCTGGTGCGCTGCCTGATAAGAAATAGCATGCCAACCAGCAAAATTATCCGCTTTACTGTGCATTGTTAGCAAGTCCTAAAGTGTACTGCAGCGAAATTTTTTATATTTTTATTTGGGAAAGTGTTTAGCTCTTTTTTGCGCTATTTTGCTATGTGATACCCACTTGTTGACTGCTTGTACTTAGTTAAACATATGAGCAAGAATACTGACTTGCCGAAAGGCGCCATCACAATATCGCTTCGTTCCCGTCACATGATATTTTACTGCCTTCTGCAGCATCACGCATTATGGGCAAAAATGTTCGCGGAAACCTTGATGAGTGATGCAACCTGAATGTTTGCTTTGGGGCTGGTGTTGTAAATGCCATGAGATCGCAGCAGCATCGGTTCTCGTGTCTCAGATGAAGCGGGCGATGGAGTATTGAAGCTGTTTTCTTTTAAAAAAATGGACCGGCACGCGGCATGGAACAATCTCCTTTTAATGTGGATACCGTTACTTAATAGCGAGGTACAAATTATCGCAACATCGCCCTTGGCGCCAGTCCTACATTTCATAGCTTCCATGATACGGTGCGCGTCACAAAGGGCTAATTTCCTTGCGACGCGGGTGCAATGCCCTGTTCCAGGTAGCTGAAAGTGGCCCCGCTTTCTTTGTCTCCTGTCTTAACGTTTCTCTGTTCCTTTATCTGCCGCTCCCAGCTGAGAGGATACCTTTGTTCATGCTTCCTCGAGCATGAAAAGAGCCGCATCGCAACCGCTCTCTGTCCAGCGCGATGAAAAAGACATGAAGCGAGCCGCCAAAGGGCAAATAAAAATAGAACCATCCCGTGCCGCTAATGCATAACGGGCGCGCGAAACAGCCCGAGCCGACCAAAATCGCGACCAGATGCCATATCGACTGGAGCGACCGTCAGCATGCGCATGCACGCAACGCTATGGGGACGGCTGGGGCCTATACGTGCGCGTGTTCGCCCGACTGATGCAAAATATAACTTTGGGGCTTGGGACGACGGGCAACCCTGCCCTGAGGAAGGCAGGCATTAGTCAATTAAATGCCCTCTTGTGCAAATGGCCCCGAGAAACTATCGCGCTTGCGGAGTCCGACGATGAGCCAAGGACGCGCCGTCGGTTGCTCGGCGGCAGAAATCAGCGCGCGCTATACCGAAAAAAACAAGCGGCGCTCGTCGAAGTGAAACTACTTCCTCCATCAATGAATCTGCTGCGTCGCTATGAGCGGTGAACTCGTTTTTTCTTTTCTTTTTTTTTTTTGTAAAGCGGCGGTTGTCGCGCTACTAATGAGAAGCAATAGTGGTCCCTTTGCGTATATAATATATACGACCACCAACGTTGAGGGTGCTCCGATCCAAGCGCCCCCAGCTTCGAAGTACGAAGAGGGTGTGTCCATTAGGATGGCGGTTTGACCTTCCATAGGCTTGCCATGAACAGGCGGGAAGGAAAAGTGATATTCGAACGTCTCATACGCCAGAGTCTTACACCTGCCTATTGGTCCATCGTCATTCGCATGACGTATAGATGACGTGCGCTAACAGCTCGCGCATAGGGTACCGAATGACGTGAGCGTCCCATGCCCCTGTCATCAAGCCTCTTTTTACTGCGAAAAAGACAGGGAGTTGAAGGAATTCGTTGTCGTCGAACTGCAGGATGACGAACAACTGACCACTCAGTGATCGGCAGAACGACCACACAGTTCGCATGCTAGACGCCAGCGTCAGGGAAACATCACATATATGTAAAGTCTGCATTCCACGAGTTCACATCATCTCTGACGCTCTGGCAATCGAGAAGGTCCAACTCTTTTATTTCGAAAGCAATACTGCGCCAGGTCTACCCGCTCGTCGCTGTGTGCCGTGTCCGTGTCCGTGGTCCGTGGTTTGTGGTCCGTGAAGAAGAAGAACGCTCGGTCACCCGCAGCTAATGCTTTCGCTCCATATTCGTTTCAGCAGCGTTGCACCGCTTGTAATGTTTTCTGGTTTGCTTTGTGGTTTGATTTGTGAGGTTTAACGTTCCAAAGTGACTCAGACAATGAGAGACGCCGTAGTGGAGGACTCCGTAGATTTCGACCACCTGGGGTTCTTTAACGTGCAATGACATCGCACAGCACACGGGCGCCTTGCTTTTCGCGTCCATTGAAAGGCTGCCACCGAGGCTGGGATTCGATCCTGCATCCTTCAGAACAGTAGTCGAGCGCCGTAACCATTGCGCCACCTCGGCGGGGCAAATTTTTCTGCTGGTACCTCGGGTGTTTCGTTGGCCAATCCGTTCCATCTGCCGTTGGGCACCACTGCATCAACACGGCCCATTACATTTGGAATCCATGACAGAGAAACAAAACACATAACAAGAGAAACACACAAGGTCCGATCAGCAAAGCGTCAAGGCAGGAAAGAACGCCAGGATATTGACAGTGGCCGTAGTGGGAACATAAATGTTAATTATACAAATGAAACAGGACTCCGTCTTACTTGTCATATCGAGACATCAACCCAACCCATGAAAATAATAGCTACCAGGCGCAAGTATGATTCCCCTTGGTTTTAAGAGAACCCAGTGTCCAAAATTGTATCGAAGTTCCTGACTTAGGTAAGGCTATATAGGTGTTCACAACTCCTCTGCAAGACAAAGAAGTTTGTTTTCTTGGTGTGTGCTCGGGCACGACCACCCCAATGGCAGCTGTGGAGCGCGCTCTCGTGAAACATATGGCTGCCTGCGCGTACGAAGCCAGTGGCCCGCCGATATCAAGACAGCAGTGGCAGCACGCGCCACGTGAGGTGCTTTGACTCCGTGCGGACGGGCGAGGTGGAAGGGGAATTCCTCTTGGTGGCTCTGTAACAGCTGCCAACTATGCGTGGCACGTATTTACGATTACGACGAGTAAGATCGAACGTCACAGAGCGCACGATTCCCGATTCTCATTGAATTACCTTTTTCATCGCAGATTTCCTGAACGTTCCAGCGTAATAACTGTACTTTTGGCTACTTCTCATCTCCTTGATGGAGCGGAAAGGAAGAAAGAAGAAAGAAAAGAAGAAAGAAAGACAGAAAGAGAGAAAGAAAGGAAGGAAGAAAAGAAAGAAAGAAAGGAATAAAGAAACGGAAGAAAGAAAGAAAGCAGGAAAGAAAGCAGGAAAGAAAGAAAGAAAGAAAGAAAGAAAGAAAGAAAGAAAGAAAGAAAGAAAGAAAGAAAGAAAGAAAGAAAGAAAGAAAGAAAGAAAGAAAGAAAGAAAGAAAGAAAGAAAGAAAGAAAGAAAGAAAGAAAGAAAGAAAGAAAGAAAGAAAGAAAGAAAGAAAGAAGTAGGTACACGTGCGCTCTCGTTGCGTAGCCAGGCGCAGCAGCAGGGATTCAAGAGGCGCCTTATTAGGCTCACAATTCCAACCAAATCAGCCGCTGTGGCGACGTCTTGCATGCGAAACAGCGAGACGTTCCTCGTGTGACGCCACAGGCTCATGCGTTCCTGCCACCGAGAAAGCGATCGAATGACGACAGCAGCTGCCCTCTGCACGCTCTTTCCTTAGTAGCATGCTCACTGTCAGTAGCGTGCCGCAAGTTTTTAGTTAACTGCATTCGAGCGAGCCATTCACGGTTCAGCTGTGTTAAACGGCTCTCGCTACTTCGGCAGCCTCATTACAAAGTTCAGGAGATTACGCAGCTTTGGTTTAGTTATGAGCTTTATGCTAGCCTTCAGGTAGTCTTAATGTCTCGAACTGTCTTATGTGCTCGACCGATTAGCATTGAAGTGCCTCCTCTTGTAACGCTATCACCCGCTACTTTTATGAACGTTTTCGATGGAACACTGTTTCTTAGGATAATGAATGAAACTCACCATACTCGGTTCCCATCGAGCTGTAGCAATTGAATAGCCCATCGCTACGGATGGGCTTCCAAGACGTTTTCGTACTTAGCAAGAGTTCGTGGTCTCTGTTCCATGGTACAGCCGTTGCATCTGGAATGGATCCAAAATACAAAAAAAAAAAAACGTTTGTGTTCGTAATTCTTCTGGAGCCCTACACCCCAGTGTAGTATTTCAGGACACGGATATAACCCAGGCGCCTAACATCCCGTAACGTAAGATCCTTAAGTTCCTTGCAACTTGTCACGTTTCAACGAATCGATAAACCAAACGGGTGGCCACCAGGTCTGCATTTCCAGGAGCAGCACAATGATTGTGATACCTGTCGCTTCGGTGCAATGAGTGCATTGCATCGTATTGCATTGCAGGACATCGCTTTACATCGATTCACATTCCAGAGTTGAGCTATATCAGAGTCGTTTAAGAGACAAGGGGACACTCCGTTTGACTGAAGATGAAACAGAAGAGAACGTATAAAAAAGACGTGAACGATATAACACAAAAAAAAAAGAACGATGGAGGTATTTGGTTGTAACTTTACAGCAAGAGGAACATATGTAATTACATTTAAACGGAAGTGTTTTTTAAAGACACTGAAGAAACTAGAGGCAAGCAAGTGCCATACCGCTGGCGACAAAGTGCAATAGAATTCTCTTCGAAAATCATATTTACCATGTCAATCGCCCGCATACCTTATTTGTCTAAATTAAGTTCCCTCTCTTCCTTCCAAAAGAAAATGGGATAAGAGTGATAGTAAAACCGACATACCCCTTAGGACAATTTAGCTTAGTTGCTGGGAAAGCATTACGATTAAATATAGGCACAAAGTAACAGGCAACTCGGACAACTCGGACAACTGCACAATGGGCTCAGAATCACTATACAGAACCCATTAAAAGCTAAATAGAGCCTAGAAAAGAACCGTTTGCTTGTGCAATAACAGTGATAATAATAAGATAATATATGAACACAAAGCGAGAAGCAAGTGGCAGAGCTACAAAAGGGGCTTGGACATTTCTTAAAATAGCCGCGGCGCAGAAACGGCCGTTGTATTCAGTCTCTTTTCTCGTTATTCATGCGTACGGCAACTTTAATAGGTAGCTTGTGTGGTTCATGATTCAGAATGGAGGGTTGATGATGACACAGTAGAATTGTTAAAGGCAGTATATGGGCGTCAAGGAGTACATGCAATTAGAAGAAGGGTAAATAGCGAGGCGACAGTCGACGCTATCAAAGCGTTGAATCAGAATAGTCTTATCGCTGGTGCTGTTCATGAAAAATGTTAAAAGGTGAAGTGAAGACTAATCGCGAAGCAAGCACATAATATATCTTATAATTTGGGTGGAACGGCTGTGAAACAGTGGATCCCAAGTTTAATATATGCGTAAAATATTAGCCGAAAGCCGGAGATCTACAGTTCCTTGCTATTAGCAATAGTAGACGCTTCGGAGTTTTCGCTCAGAGTAAACAAGTAAAGCTTGATAGTATTCAAAGATATCGCTTATCAAGCGCTCACAAAGTAAGGATTGGAGGGTAACCAAGGAGAGTACACCAGGGATTGGAGAGTAAAAATATTTCGAAGTATAAATAAACGCGAATTGAAGACACCAAGGACACCAAAGTTTGGAGAGCACAGATATTTCCGAGTATAAATAAAAGCGAATTGAAGACACCAAGGACATCAAGGACACCAAGGCTTGTAGAGCACAAATATTTCCGAGTATAAATAAACGCGGACAAGCGGTGGTGGCGGTGAAAACATTTATTGTACATTTTGAAGGTTTGTTTGACGCGGAGCCTTAAGGGCCTCGGCCTTACAATACTGAGTGGAGGCCCTAGTCAGGGACCCCATTAGCGGTAGCCGCCGTGAATGGGCTGCCAATGCAGGCTGCCAGTGACAGTGGGAGAAGACTTTAGCCTAAATGAAGCGTAAAAGGTTGTGAGAGTATTGTGAACGAGGATGAAATTGTAATTGGACATACAAGTCAACCACCTCAGCTCTAGGGAGATACTGCTTAGCTCGTACGGCAATAGCACGAACTAGGCAGCGCAAAAATTTGCCCCTCTGGGCAGTTGGATTCAAGAAGAACTAACGCAATATGTGCGCATCGGTGGCACATATGAACCAAAAACTCTTTCGCAACTGCCGTCAGCAAATCAAGGGAATGAAGCGAAGATACAATTGCATCAGTCAAAGTATATACAAGCTCTAAATTAGTGAAATGTACTAAAATTCAAAGTGAGCAACAGCACAAAAGTTATTGATGTCAAGAATGTATCTTTTTTATTTTTTTTTAGTGGATAAAAAAAACATATACTGAGTTGTGTGGCACTGGCAGACTTCTTGTTTCAAAAGTGAGAGGCTGTTACAAGAAATTTGCTGGTATGATCTTGTATAACGTGAAAAGGCAGTCGAGGACAGTGACAAAAGCAGCTTCTCTAGATTGCTACCCGGCGAGCCTTTAGCGCCATGACTGCGTCTCATCAATGACCGCCCAATAGTGGCTTCCAAATTAACTTTCTTGCCGTTAATTCAATTTTATCGTCTCAGTGGACAGCTGTTGCTGTTCAGACAAATTTAAGCAAACAAAAAAATACCATTGCTAAAGCAGTTTGAACACTCTGTGCGTGATACAAAACATGTCGTGTCAGAACAAGACTACGCTCAAGAACAAGACTGAGCTCAAGAACAAAACTAAGCACAATCGCTGAAACCGTTCTCCCACGTCCACTTGCAAATGACCAGACTTTTCTGACTAATCTATTATATTGATCGCTAAACTCTGACTGTGTGCTGGTTGTTGTAAGCTCGCAAAGAGACTTGGCCGGAGATCTGCAGTACTGTGCCATATCCACACCTACTAACGTCCCTACTCAACGCTGTTCCAACTGCTCTGCAAGTTTCGAAGCGCCCTTGTTTTGCTATAGAGCCCATCCTTCACTTTTTTATTTGTCTTAGCAAGGTGCTTTGTTTCCATATGATCATTTCAATTCTCCAGGCTGCCAGTAAATAAGCAGTTGAGTAATTATGTTACTAATTTGTTTAAACAATGTGTTACTGGACGATCTTCATTCGGTACAGGGACAGCTAGAGTAAAACTGACCGCGACGTTAACAGAAGTGACGTCATAACTGCCCACTGAGTTAGCCCGCCCGTTGCAGCGGTTATGGTTTCAAGACACATTGCTCATGAACAAGAGGGCACTGCCTGCGGTTTTGTCCTGATGCAATAATTGTTATGGATTCGTCGTGTTGGTTTTGCTTTCTTTTCTTCTTCTTATTATTATTAATAATTTTTTTTTTTTTTTTTTGCAGATGAGCTAAACGAAATTTTTCGTGAGAGCAGGTCAAGCACTAAAAAAAAAACTACTAAAACTCCATACCGACATTAAACCATCTGTCGTCCCCTGAGTACAAATTTCTAGTTATATGTTTCACTTCAAAACACCGTAAGACAGTGAAGAAGTCCCGTGCAGTAATATTTTACATTGGAAAGAGTACAATTGTAGCCCTGCCTTTCTTGTTTAGTTTACAAGAAACCACTAACGAAGAACCGATGTGTTTTCATTCACAAGGCATCATTTATATTTACTTTTTCTTACTGCGCATAGTTATTAATTGTAGTAAGAAGGTAAATATTTGCAGGAAACCCAGCGCCTTACTCCTACAGGTACACTGATATATTTGCCGTTATACTGTTAGACAAAACGCATAAACGTGTGGTCTGCAGTGGATTACGTGCAGAACGACACTCAACAGCTCATTTTGTCGACTATTACGTCAGGATTGAACAAATAATGATTTATCTTCTCCTTCACATAGTTTAAATTCATAAAGTGCGATTCACATCACATAGCAAGTAAAAATGTCGTTTCACCTGAAGCACGTACTTATGAGCTAGTGCCAAGTGGTGCGTATTAATACGCAAAAAAAAAAAAAACACGAGTTAACGCCTCAAGACGCAGTACATTTGAGACGCTGGGGAATAGGAAGGCAAACGTTTATTTGAAGAAATTTGTAGTCTCATACAACAAAAATTGGTGAGAGGTTCTTTAACTCTGGTAGCAGTCGCTAAAATATAAAAAAAAAAATTTCAAAAGCTGCTCAGTGAAGGCTAGTGACCCCCTCCGCAGGCTCCTTATATCGCCGCTAGGCACCAGCCAACACCAGCTAACGCCAGCACCTATCCTGGAGCTCCTTTGAATTTAAAACACAAGTTCTCACAAACCGTCACTCAATGCGCTTTCGAAATTTCTGAAAAACTAGCCTAGTAGCCTTTAGTTCGCCCCATGAAGCCAATGATCGCCTTTTGTGTAGGCAACGAGAATTGCGCGCCGCATCATCAACGAGTCTTTCAGTGCGACTGTGGTCGAGAATGGAGTTCGCGAGACCTGTGCCGGCACTCTTCCCTTTGTGATCAAGCGTACGATCCAATGAGTGCTAAAAGGAATGATTATCCTTTTTTTTCGGCCGCTGGGGTCAGCTCTATCTGTATTGCATTGCTATGGGCCCTCCAATGAATGTCGAAGAAATATCACGAAACTGAGGCCGCTCGTGCTGGGTAGGGCGTGCCTCGCGCAGCCAACCCTTTAAAAGAAAGATGAACGCAGGTGAACGACAGAGACACTGGGGTTGAAAATACCACGGGAGACCAAGTTCATTCGCATGGCGGACACCGAGCTAGCGATCGAAGCAATGCCATCATCTGCGTGACGCTCTCTGCTCGGTAAATCAATACTCAATGTTAAATCGGTCGTCTTTCAATCGACAAGTTGCGTAAACTTTCAAGGCGCGGGTAGAAGGTTGCGAAAAAGAAAAAAGGCCACTGCCTTTTTTGTGGCATTCACATTTGTCGGCGCTGGCACCTTAGTAATCGAAAGCGGTCGCACACGCCTTGCTTTTCAAGCTTTCAAGCTGCTGTGTATAGCACAACGCCTGTGCCGTCAGATCGAACTGCAGGATTCACAAGCCATCCTGCTTGAACTCTCGACCCCGCCACACCTGCGCTCGAGGGAATCCTCTCTAAATTCGTACAATGAGTCCCGATTGGCTGAGTCGAAGCTGCAACGGCGCGGCCTGGCTAGGAGCTATCTCCAAAGTTGGCTAAGCGAGGCGAAGGCCTTGGAAACTCGCGTTCAGTCGGTAGCAGTAGGCTTATTGCGGCGATTTAAAAATAAAAACTCGGCAATGGCGGTTGCCGGAGCATCAAAAACAGGCAGCGAAAAAAAAAAAAAAAAACGTTGCTTTATTCATTTTTTTGCGAGAGGCACCAGGATCTGCTCGCAAGGACAAGCAGCGCATCCGCTCTAGAGAAGATGCATTGTTTTTATAATACACTAGAATTTCCAGCGCCATAAATGAAGTCATAGTTTTGGAAGCGAATATTTCAGCGTCCCTTTTATCGAGTGACAACGCAGCCGCAAATATATTTAGGTTCTAACTCGGTATCAGCACTAATGCCCACATCGGGCGACTTCGAAATGAAGCGAACTGGTAAAAATGGTGGGAGCACATTGCCTCAATCTGGGCTCATTTCTGTAGCCTCTTTTCACCACACTGACCGCTCTTTAAAATAACAAAGAAAAAAAAAAAAGTAGTTCTTGGTTTAACGGTCGTTCGTCCCCCCTTTAGCGTGCATACACTTTTTCCCGTCGCTTCGCCTACCCAACCATCGTTTAGCGAAGTTACATCAGCGTCACCACGCCAACCCTGATAGCAACTCATTCAAGCCGCAGATGCCCCTCCAGGGAGCCCGCAGAGTTGCTACCCATGGTGATTGGGACGCGCCAAACGCTAGCGGCTGGGTCGGAAAACGCTTCGCCCTACGCTGACAAGGCAATTGACCGGATAACGGAAGCTATCTAATTCCTACCCGCTCAGGAACAGTAGATTACGAAGCTTACGGAAAGTGCCCACATTTTTCTTTAACGGAGCCAATCACGCAGGATTTTAAGTAGCAATGCTAGGCAAGTTTCTCGGAACATTGAAAGCAGCGTGTAAATCTCGACGCTGCTATCAGTATAATTTTCCCAAAGGCTTTTTCCCCTCCACCGTCCCTTTGGCAAGGCTCCTGGCAACATCGCTAAGGGACAATTGTAGCCAAGGCAGTCGGCTTGCGGCTATTCGCCGCGAGCCACGTGATCCATCGTTCCGTCCTATACCTTCCGGCACCTGTCGGCGTAACGCACAGGGCGGCAGTGTACTCTACATCGGTGCACAGTAGCCCCTCATTGCGGTCAGCCGCCAAAAACGCGCCGACAAAAAGCGCGCCATGAGATGAGGATAGAGTGAGAGCCCCGGCTCGTCCAGAGAGTACCGCGAAGCGCCCCAGGGCGGCGAAATTTATGCCTGCACGCATTACCCGCCTCTCGAAACGACATTCCCGTGCGGCGCTACGCCACATCGAAGCGCAGTCGTCCCCATGCGACCACCTTGAGGGGATCATTACGGCCTGCAAGAAAACATAACTCTTCCTGCAACTCTGTTAAGGAAAGCCACCCGTATTTCCTTGAGCAAGAAGTACGACCGCACGAGAGCCTTCGACGGAGATATCGGCTCATTCCAGCGCGCAACTGTTGCTTACTTTCTGAGCTACTTACTTGCCTCGTTCCTTTCATCTGCGGTGAATACGCGCACGGAGGAACATTCCGATTGTGATCTGCTTATTGCCATTTCTTCGGCCCCGTATAGCGTTCCGAGAGCGCAGCTGAGGACAATTTGTTCCTCCCGATTCGGAAGGCTCCTGCGACCTTCTCCTCGCCTACATACCCTCGCAACCACGATTTTTATTTCCCCTGTTTTGCCTCTTTATTTCTTGCCTGCCATACTCTTGACTGAACAAGCTCCTTTCGAATTGACGCTAAGGAAGCCTGCGCAGCCAGGGACAAAATTTCAGCCCCGTCAGAAATGTTCGCTACGAAATCGAAATCGAATTGGTCCCCTTCTGTCAACTTTACTTTTTTCCCTACAGCTTCATATTAGACCGCGGCGTTTATTCTCCCTAACGTCGGCTGTATTTCGTGTTTTAAAATAAAATAAAATCGTTTGTTTCAATATCAATTACACGCAGTTAATTAGGGCGCCCCCATCAGAAGTTAAAAGCTCGTAAGTTTTATCATCAAGAGAAAAAAAAAAGCGACTGTTCTCCGTGCTGAGCTGCCAATCACGGCCATGAGGGCATCCTAAAGCTTACTTGTGCCATCAACCGTAGTCTGCAGACCCGCTAACCAGTTAGGCCACTAGGGAGTTCACGTTTGCCTTACATTTAGCGTAGCAGGCCAGTGATGGTCAAGAACGTACTCGAAGCTTCTCAATGATGCCACGTTCAGGACTGTTCAAATGTATAGCGAAGTCATGAAGTTATAGTTTAATTGGGTCGTCCAAAGACTGAGATCTTTTGTCTTTACAGTCGGAATGGAGATTTAAGGATTTTGATAACTCTAAATAAAGTTTCTTATAACATCTTCCAAAGTGCTGTCACATCAAAATAATCGCAGTGTAATAGACGTAATCTATCGATCCCTACAGAATACGAAAGAAGAATTTATCCTTGAGTTCGATACGTTATTGACTATGCATTTTACGTGCGATACTGAGCTATACGTAATGCAAGACCTCAACATTGATACCTTAAATCATGATTCGTACAGCAGTTCATACATTGACGTTCTAACAAGCCATGGCCTCCAGCAAATCAATAATGTTCCTACACGCTTTTCAGGGACTAGAAACAACGCACTTGGTCACATAATAATTAATTTGATACTAAACTCATAATAAACTCTCACATGTGACATTTCGGACCATGCCGCTGTTTTTGCTTCAGCCGCAGCGTCGCACCAAGATAACAAAGCGCTTCTGGCAATTTCCATGCAAGGCATTATTCTTATAATAAGAACATTATCACGAGAAACATGGGAAGTTGTTCAGTTCACATAAAACATGATTCATTTCTAGAAACAGTACAAACAGAAACAGTACAGAAGCAACAATAGAATCTTACTATGAAGATAGTAAAGAGGAAGCCATGGATCACCAAATGGTCTCTTAAAGCACAAAAATAATATGCTTAGAAAATTGAAGCATAAACCATTTAACATGCATCGGGAACAGCGGAACAAACATGCAAAAGAGATCTTGTCAAGCTGTTAACTTAATCTAACGAAAGGTACTTTGACGATAAAATAAAACAAGCTGGAAGCAGGAGCGCGCTGCCACTTGGACAGTCATTCGGCAGCCTCTCAACAAGCATTCCGCACAAGACAAGGTACTGGCAATAGCTACCTATCATGGCATAATCAGTGAGGAAACAGTGATCCCCAGTGAATTTAACAAGTTTTTCTCTAACATCCCTCCCCCGCCTAAAGTGCCTTGCCCTGATTTTATGATTGGCAGTGTAACACATCGCCATTTTTTCGTTAGTTCCGTCAATGAAGCGAAGGTAGTTGCCCCTAGATTAGAATTAGCAAACACATAATCAGCTGGTCGTGATAGCATATCTACAAAAACCCTCAAAGCAATAGGTTGGTTATGACTCAGGTTATGAGAGACGCCATAGTGGAGGACTCCAGAAATTGAGACCACCTGGGGTTCTTTAACGTGCACTGACATCGCACAGCACACGGGCGCCTTACTTTTCGCCTCCATCGAAAAGCGGCCGCCGAGGCCGGGGTTAGATCCCGCGTCCATAGGAACAGTAGCCGAGCTCCGTAACCACTGCACCACCCCGGCGGGGCCTCAAAGCAATAGCATACCATGCTTCTTCGCCGTTATGTCATGTAATAACACCTGTTTTCACTCTGGGGTGTATCGTACAGCGATAAAGATATAAAGCATAATACCAATATTTAAAAAGGAGCACAAACTGAAGGTTGAAAACTACCGCCCGATATCTCTTTTATCACCTATATCTGAAATCATAGAAAAGCTACTTCTGCAAAGCTTGAACCAGTATTTTCTGTGCCATTATCTTTCAGATCACTCGCAATACGGGTACCCTCGAGGGAAGTCGAATGAATTAGCTTTGATGAGCGTTACAAAAATATATATATATATACGCCAAAATATCGAAAATAAACTTCTCACTATGGGTGTATTCGTCGACCTAAGCAAAGCTTTTGATACTTTAGACCATTTAATACTATTAGATCAATTTTATTGTTACGCTGCCAGGAGGGTCCCGCTAGATTTTATGAAAAGCTTTTTAATAACAGGCACATGAATGTTTAAAAATAACTTTTTAAATATACGTGATCGCTAATGGCAAAGCATCGCAACCAACTAAAACTAATATTGGGGTCCCTCAAGGAGAAATTTTGGGCCCATTTCTATTTTTGCAAATGTTAACAATTTACCATCATACCTAACACAGGACTCTACACTGTATGCTAAAGACACCAACATATTTATAAGGGCTGAGAACGGAGATATTATCAACACCCTTGCTTAAAGAACACTGCTACAACTGTCATTAGGCTACAATTTATTAAATTACCACGAACACATTCAAAAGTGTGTACATAAGTTTCAGTGCAAAAAACACCCGTCTCTCGAAAGCTTACAACCTTCTTCTCAATAACACCACACTGCTTTGCAAACAGCTATGAAACAAAATTTCGCAGAGTTTTGATAATAATCAGTTAACATGGAGATCGCATGTCCAACAGGTATGTTCAAAGGTTTACAGAAATATGCGATATTTTATAAATTACGACATTTCTTTCCTAAAAATCACTGTTGACATTTCACGCCAGTTTTATTAATTCACATTTAATTTATGCACTAGCTGTGTACGGCTCAACGTGTCACTTAACGCTTTATCCATTACAGGTTGCACAAAACACTGTTCTGCGCATTATATCATTTTTACAGAAACGAAGACTCTGTTGCTTTCACCTTTCGGCATCTTAATATTTTGAACGTCCACAATAGCATCCAGTGCTGTATTACCAATGTAATGTTTAAAATACTGAATAGCATTGCAATTTGCCCTGATGTGGAACTTCTGAACGTAGTAGCACTAAGAAATTTTCAGCTGCTCCATAAGTCCTACGCATTAGAACTAATTGCGGCGCTCGTTCATTTACAAAGACTGCTATCACTTATTGGAATGCACTCCTGCACCTCGCGGAAGAGGGTTCGCGTGTGTCGCAGGGACAGCACAAGATGCGCCTGCAGACGCCGCGTAACCCCACAAGTGTGAGGGTGGAATTAATGTCTTGTGGCGCAACCACAGAAAGCAGTTTTCTTCGATACTTTGTCGTATTTCTGAACGACCTCAAAACAGTACCGATGCCGTGATGTGATCGAAAGGAAAAAGATACTTTTTTGCCCGGAGGGGCGCTTCAAGCGAGAATCGGTACCTTGCACTCTTTCCCGGCCGATACAGAAGTTAACTGTTAATACACAGTTAACAAACAGAACACATTATAAGAGAGACAGAATGAGAAGCGATGGAATGTAAAGGCAGGGGAGGGGGTTAACTGGGAGCCACGCAGTTACAAAATCAATTATTCAGGAGGAAGACACTGCGCTGCATATTGGAAATTTTCACGAACCATTGGTGGCACCACAGTCGTCAAGATGCCGAGTGTGTGTGTGTGTGTGTGTGTGTGTGTGTGTGTGTGTGTGTGTGTGTGTGTGTGTGTGTGTGTGTGTGTGTGTGTGTGTGTGTGTGTGTGTGTGTGTGTGTGTGTGTGTGTGTGTGTGTGTGTGTGTGTGTGTGTGTGTGTGTGTGTGTGTGTGTGTGTGTGTGTGTGTGTGTGTGTGTGTGTGTGTGTGTGTGTGTGTGTGTGTGTGTGTGTGTGTGTGTGTGTGTGTGTGTGTGTGTGTGTGTGTGTGTGTGTGTGTGTGTGTGTGTGTGTGTGTGTGTGTGTGTGTGTGTGTGTGTGTGTGTGTGTGTGTGTGTGTGTGTGTGTGTGTGTGTGTGTGTGTGTGTGTGTGTGTGTGTGTGTGTGTGTGTGTGTGTGTGTGTGTGTGTGTGTGTGTGTGTGTGTGTGTGTGTGTGTGTGTGTGTGTGTGTGTGTGTGTGTGTGTGTGTGTGTGTGTGTGTGTGTGTGTGTGTGTGTGTGTGTGTGTGTGTGTGTGTGTGTGTGTGTGTGTGTGTGTGTGTGTGTGTGTGTGTGTGTGTGTGTGTGTGTGTGTGTGTGTGTGTGTGTGTGTGTGTGTGTGTGTGTGTGTGTGTGTGTGTGTGTGTGTGTGTGTGTGTGTGTGTGTGTGTGTGTGTGTGTGTGTGTGTGTGTGTGTGTGTGTGTGTGTGTGTGTGTGTGTGTGTGTGTGTGTGTGTGTGTGTGTGTGTGTGTGTGTGTGTGTGTGTGTGTGTGTGTGTGTGTGTGTGTGTGTGTGTGTGTGTGTGTGTGTGTGTGTGTGTGTGTGTGTGTGTGTGTGTGTGTGTGTGTGTGTGTGTGTGTGTGTGTGTGTGTGTGTGTGTGTGTGTGTGTGTGTGTGTGTGTGTGTGTGTGTGTGTGTGTGTGTGTGTGTGTGTGTGTGTGTGTGTGTGTGTGTGTGTGTGTGTGTGTGTGTGTGTGTGTGTGTGTGTGTGTGTGTGTGTGTGTGTGTGTGTGTGTGTGTGTGTGTGTGTGTGTGTGTGTGTGTGTGTGTGTGTGTGTGTGTGTGTGTGTGTGTGTGTGTGTGTGTGTGTGTGTGTGTGTGTGTGTGTGTGTGTGTGTTTGCGTGTGTGTGCGTGCGTGCGTGCGTGCGTGTGCCGCATTCCGCACGTCCGACACTGTATGTGTTCAAGTGAGAGGCAAGTTGATCTTCTTCATGGGAACGAAGTGCTTGACTGGCTGTCGTGTCCACAATGGAAATCTTCAGGGCGGCAATTACAGAGGAACTTCGTGCCAATAGATTAATTCCTTTCCAACTCTTTCACAATAACCTTGGTGGCATGAGATATAGCCTACTATCACGGCAGTACATGGCAGTTATGCAATTAAGCACACAGTGCACGACATTTCACACGCAGCGTACTTCAGCCGATGCAGTATGAAAGCGAGAGATACGGCAAAGATCTCACGTTTCCTTTGTTATCCCTAATCAATATGTCTGAGGAAAGATCAGCGCACACAACATTCATGCAAGAATGCTGTACCCATACGCACGCAGTGAACACACTAACATATACACGCATGCGCAGACAGATACACAGATGAACGTTGAATTAAGGCTGCATGCCAGGCGACTTTATTTGCCTTATAGTATGTTGAATCAAGTGCCGAATATTTAGTAGATTGCGTTGGAGGACGCTCACACAATCGGCATGGCAAGTCGGTTTCAGCTGACGTGCAAGTCGTACGCCTGGAGGGGTTAGGTTAACGCTCCGCTGTGTAGAAGCCAACGGCTCGCTTCCACAATTGCGGTATTTGGAAGGCACCCAGCCCTTCAAACATCACGAAGTGGTTAGATTGGGATTCGATTTCTGTAGATGCACAAAAATTGTCTGTAAGGTTCGGAATATTTACATCCAGAAGCCATCGGGGGCGCTAATGCAGAAACACGCATCAAGTTGGAACCTAAGCCATGGCCTCCTGTACCGCCGCGTTCACATGGGCTAAATGAAGCTGGTTAGCATGTACAGTTCATATGGTAGCCACAAGTGTTAACAGAGGACATCGAAATCAAAATGGTGTTCTGCGCTTTATTGTTAATGGGGCGCATACGACCGTTTCCATGCAAACTACTTTGCAAATATCTGGATGCCGTTAAACTTCTAGTGGACAATAAACATGGTCGTGCCTACATCAGCTACTTACCGCAACTGCAGTTCATTGTAATTTCTCGTCACCAGCTCGTCTATTAAGTGATACACTTATTAAAATTCCTCTTTATTTAATGATTATATACCAGACATCCCAGTTAAATCTAACCGAGCTTTACAAATGTCTGAAACTTATCCCAGCGTAACCAGCTGCGTGCTGTTGAAAGCCGCGTGGCCTTCTTGACAATATTTTTGTTCTCCTTAAGGAACTGCTGATGGCAGTGTTCGTTTGCACAATATGCAGGTGCAATAAACGGAGCACGCCATTCCATTTAAGTTGAATCACGTCTTCCCCATTACAATTGTTTGTCCATGAAGAAGTGCATGGGCGTCGACTACCAATTTCAACTGAGAATTTCAATTACAAATATTTTAAAAATACCGTACTTCATTTACTCTTGACGAAACGTGTACCGTTTACGCAGCTTTATTTACTTACACTACCTTACAGCTCTGTCGTGCAGCGCTCCGGGGAATAGCGGATATTGTTTCCCGAGATGCGTCTTGTGACGATCAAGAAGAACAACTTCCGTTCGAAGACTGTTTTTTTTTTTTTTTTTGGTTTACTGACTGGGCTATGGGCTATTTTTAAGGCCTGTAAAACAATCCACTTTACGTGAACGGCAACTTGATTCAAAATGTCAGTTTGCTGTTTTTCAAGGCGACGATTTGCCCTTTATTCCTCAAGGCAGTAATCAAAACTTAAAATAATTTCTCTTTATTAGTTACTTCATTTTGGAGAATAGAAAAATACTGGAGGGGACTAGACCGCCAGATTCTCAGTGGCCCTGCTTGGTTTTGCTGTGCTGGACACACACTCCCTCTTTTGTAAAAGGTAGCTGGGATACACGTAGCTGGGACACCCGGTATAATAAATAAGTAACTGGTTCACGGTAAAGGAAATGCGCAGTATCTGTCACACTTGTCTTTGGACACCTCAACCGCGCCGTGGAGGAAGGGAGGAAGGTGGGAGTGAAAGCGGAAAGAGAGAAAGGGGTATCATAGTGGAGGGCTACGGAGTAATTTCGACCACCTGGGGATCTTTAACGTGCACTGATATCGCACAGCACACGGACGCCTCTTCGTTTCGCCTACATCGAAACGCAGCTGCCGGCGGTCGGAATCGAATCCGGTAGAGTGCGACAATATTCTTTGACGCATCCACAACAGATGCACTAGCGGTTGTGGTTGCGGGATGCTTTCAGCGTAGCGGAGGCGTCTTTCCGTAGTCGCTTGCTGTTTGCCGGATGCTTCCCGCCCACGCATGCGCAGTGGCATGGAAGGAACGTGGAGGGAGGGGGGGGGGGGAGGGTTGGCACTGCGTTGCGCTGGGGCGTCCGATAAAACGGTATACGTCTACGGTTATACGTCTCCGTTATGCTGAAAGTTTTAATAGAGACTTAATTGAGCGGAGATGTATTAGCGCAGGTGCGCAACGTATTACGAAATGCTAGCGGCGTGTGTGCAGCCGTACACATGTCCTCGCGCTCGCTACTGCGCAGCTCGCACAAGGTATGTCTACGCCAGTGCTTATCCGCTGTACTAGAACTGTCTGTTGAAATGGTCAATGGCGCTTTCTGAGCCTCGTTTTGTAGGGTGACGTAACCGACTCTTGCGCGTGCGTTTGGTATCCGAGCCGCTTACCGCTCCTCTCATGGACGTACTCGACTCTTGCAGTGTTGTGATTACGCGTCGAAGACGATAGTCCTTGTTTTGACATTGCCATTTTTGTTTTTGGTTTTTATCTGTGGCCCTTAATTTCGCATAAGCTGGTTCTGCGTTCAAATTGTGGGTCCGCGCCTCTTGAAAAGAATGAACGAAGCGTCTCAGGTTGCCGTGAGTCGCTGCCTCAGAGCGACGCGCAAAACGAGCTTGGACGTAATAAACTTGGATGTTCGGAGGCCTTTAATGTTTACGAAGGCACGTGTATTGCAGCGGGACACGCAGCGAATGTCAAGGTCTTTCTATTGCGCCCCTCAGTGCATTCGATGACCGGGTGATAGACCTGCATTTCCATTAGGCTACAACGTGCGGCCAGCGATATAGAAGTTTCTTACTCCACGTTAGTTCTGTAACAGTAGTGCAACGCGTATCATAAATCTGTAATTAATAACTTAATTTGCAGGCACTTACTACAATTCGATTACAAATTAATTATAAGTGTATTACAAGTCAGCTTCCATAAGGCTGCTTTCACGGATTTTGCATGGGCGACGTATGCACATTTCTTAAATGCCTGTCGAGAAAAGGCTATATACACCGGTCAACGTTTCGGTCGTGGGCGTTAATTCAGGTTCTGCTCTGAACGCACCGGTGTGACTCAAGATATTCCATGGAACGAACTAGGCAGAGAAAATAATAAAACTAGAGATGTTACGTTACTAGTGGCCTGCCGTTGACACGCTTGCCTATAAAAGTGCAGCGCGACTTGCGCTGTGCTAAAGTGGCCACTAGAGCCATCTGCGTGCTAACCCGAACCAGCGGGGGACTGTGTGCAAAAGAAGCATCTGTATCCGCCCCCGTGTTATAAAAGCGGCTTGTGCTCTACAAAGCTCTTACGCACCGAGGCATACCTGTTTGCAACCGTGAGCCGTATGCAGCGCCGGTATGCGTCCGTGGTCTGTTCGATGCTTGGGAACAACTTTGTGTTTACATGGAGCTGCACTTGACTGAGCGAAAACAAAAAGCGTCAAAAGTACATACATTTCGTTGGAGCGCATACCTCGATGCTCATATAACTGTCGGTGCGCCAGCTTGTTATAGACCTCTGCGCGATACAAGCGTTCTATCTAGCATCAATTCTTTCTTTTTTTGTTCACTTCGGAAGCAATTTTGGTATTCGCACCATAATGGAAAGGCATATTGCTGGAGCATCCAACGTTGACTGCGTTATGCTCGATTTATCATAGTCGAACATAGAGTTCTACTGTAAGTCCTGTCTACATGTCAGTCCGGCTTTCGGGAAAGAATGTTTTCGTGTAACCATGTTCGCATAGACCGCAGTATGATAGGCGGCTGAAAGTAAAAGTAATCAACATGCAGAGATGTGTTCGGTTTGTTTCGGCAGGTTCTTATACTCCGGGAAAGTAATGCTATCAACGCCCAGCTCCGCCAATTCGCTCGCGATGGGCAGACGCAGAGCTGCATTTATATACGTGGTTGCCACGCTACGAGAGAGTCTTTCACACTCACTCCTGACAGCTTCTAGTGTTACGTATTACACTGACTGTGAGCGCAGGCAGTTCGTGTAGCATATGAACGGCTTATATTTATGAAAATATTGGACATTCCACGTGTCCAAGAAAAGAGGGTCAACCGACTCGCAGCCTCGTCACAAACACTATATCCGTAAAAATAAAGAAGATAACAAACAGAAGTGCCCAAGCCAACAGCAGCACCGTCCTTTTCGTTTCCAGGGCCATACCGCCGAGTACAGAGAAAGAAAAGAAATTAAGGGAAAGATTATCCTGCTAGTTACGAAGACGACGTGAATCTTAGCCAACTATATTCGCTTAGGTCTCTCGCCATTTCCAGGGGCTTACTTCTATTTCCACTCTTTCGACACCTTCGGCTCTTAATGCGAACGTTATCGGGAAAAACGAGGTAGTCGTCATCGGCAAAAACTGTCTGCTCCTGAAACTAAGCGCGGCAGAGTCCGAAGGAAGCGTGATCGAGAGCACTCCTTGCACGCGTAGAGCCGTGCCTTGCGCTTTGCTCGAGCTTTCCCAAAACGAACAGATCGAGGCCTCCCAGCAAAAGGCGCGTTTGCGTTCGTGGTCTTTTCGGATTCGTGCAGCCGAGCGTGATCAACGGAGGGGGCCAGGGGGGGGGGGGGGGGGGGCTTGCAGGGATGCATCTTTTCTGTGTACAATCTTTATCGCATGCCATCCAGCACTGATTTTCCGCATTAGCTGTCGTGTAAACGCCATTCACTATTTTTTTTTTCTTTTTGCGCAAAAAAAACGCGGGGCGTATAGGCAAAACGCGGTTTCCGTCTTGGACAGTGCGTCCAATTACTGCCCGCACTCGGTGTCGGCCTTATTTTTTGCGCCGGCACGTGGGCGCGATAAACCGTTCCCAGTTTGCACGCCACGGCAAACTGAGGCCAGATTGCTTCCAATCGGCCGAGCGCGCATACGGTCGGAGAGAGCTGTTATAGCAGAAATGCTCGTAGAAGGAGGCGGCGGCTGTCGCGCGTGTTTCGCCCGGGTGAATCTGCCGCGCGGAGGTCACAAAGGCGACAAAAGGACGCTTTCCCGCCCCCTGTTCACGAACTGCAGCTATACGACTCAGGGGTGCGCGTATAGCGCTTGCGTGCCACGCGTCGCTTGAGGCCGATGGTTGTGTCCCGCACGGCCCCGTTTGAAGCTCATCGGGGGAAATCCGCTGATGGCGTGGGTCACACAATGCGCCTCACACTGAAACCTGCTCGCCACCCTGGCAGCAAGCGGAGAGGATGGACCAGAGTGAAGCAGGGACGATGGCCCCGAGGCACCGAGGGACATTCAGCTAGATACTCGCACTGCTGTCCTCTGGGCGACCAGACCTGAGGTTGGCTTGGCAGGCATTGACACCGCAGCCCAATGAAGTCCCATTTCTATGAGAGTTCTGTTCGTTCCGCGCACCCGAAGCTATAACGTTTCTTAGCACTTGAGCGGACACGTCTGACGCTGATAAGTGGGTTCTCTCAATTGATATATATAGTTTGGTCATGGTACACCAGACGTCTTTCAAAAATGATTATAATAGGGTGCTAAAATAGAAGTATCTTCAGGACCTCTTTTTCTGCGGCGGTGGACGTGGCCGTCATTCCCTCAAAAAAATTCAATTAACCACCTCATTCACTAATATTTATTAAATAGATTGCGATTAACGCATTCTGGTGATCAGTGCCAATGGCGATTTCGTAGTATCGGACAAGACAGTTCTTGAAGCGAAAAAAAAAAAAGTACTCTGAAGACCTGCAGTCCGAGCCAATCCGGTGCTTTCTTCCGAAAGAAATCGAAACTGATCGCAGGAGGCGTGCCGAAATCCCGGTGTAAACACATTGTTCACTAATTAATGACATGTTGCGGCGTCTACGTCGTCAAATTTGTCTTCCTGACGTTGTTGTAACATATGTTGACGTAACGAACGTCATTAATGTCAACTACGGGATTATGTTTTAGAGCAACAAAGCAAAAGAAAGTGCATGCGTGGTATTCAGCGTCGGCTTCTTGCAGCAAACGTCACGCGATTTCCTCTGCATGCATGGTGCGGTTTTAGAGAACAACAGGAAATGACACGGCATCGCCTTTTTATTATTATTAGTTCACAAATTATTTACTAAATCTTTGTGAATAAGGCAGCTTACTGGCATGCTTTCTGACGTTCTCCGCTACTGAGTGCTGGCTTTCAGTGTGGAACACTCTGCTTTTAGGAATTTTTTTTAGGGTGTTAGCTTAGACACTTTTAAAGCCGGCGTGTCGAGCCACTTAGCCCACGCGTAAAAAAATAATAATAATTGCTGACAGATTAAAGTACTGCCTATATCGTCGGCTGCTTGGCTGGCCAATAAATATTATTTTATGATATCGCCCTCAATTTAATATTTGCTCGAAATAAATCACGGAATTCATTTGCTTCGAAATTTAATATCCTGAAACTTTTTTTAAATGTTTCATAGCGCAATGCTAACACCTAATCCAGTGGCCTGAGGAAACCTGGCTCGTACGTCATTATCTCCTCGTGCCATTAAAGAATAATTAGCATTATGCGCGGAACATTAAGCCGTCCGACGCTGTCGAACGTGGGTATAAAACGTTAGCTAAGTGTACTGTACCCCTGATGGCGTGACCTGTTGGTTTACATTTTGTCGTAAACTGATTTAGCAATGCTGTCACGACCCGTTGATTTGCATTAAGTGTGATGGCGTAGGTGGATGGCGCATCTACCTTGGTTAAATGAAGAATCGATGCACATAGAACTTCATGAAAACGCGGATGTCCAATGCACAGCGTAAGAGTAATGTTTGCAGTTAGAAATAGATGAAGACAACGATGTTTACTGCGCAACACGACATGGTATTGCAGTTTTGCACGAGGTGTGAAAGGCTGCGACGACAGCAAAGTGCTCTCGTGCCTGGCCAAGATGTTGAAGACGGCGATGTTTTCTTTATAGTGCGCGATGAAATAACATGCGACACATTAGTGTGGCTGCATATGCGGAACGCATGAGCTACTAGGTCGTGTGCAGTGCTATGTCAAGGCCCGTTAAAAAAAACCCAAGGTGGTCGAAATTTCTGGAATCCTCCACTACGCATGAGGTACTAGGTGTTGGAATTAACGTGAAACTCGCAAATGAACACAGTGCAGCTGACGATATAAATAAGAAAATGATGGTTACACAACTTGTAATGTGAAAAATGATTATTACGGACACCAAGGTGCAGCTCCCGCAGGAGGTCTGAGCGCGGAGCTCGTCTGCTGCCCCACCACAATCACGGTCACGCTAGATTGTATGGACAGCAGGCTACTACCAGCAAAAGCACACCTTTTCACGGAGCTTCGCCTGGTTTGCTTGCTTTCGATCAGGTGGCGCAAACGTCAATGCGATCACCTGTGAGCACGAAGTGGCCACCTAATCGCGCTCTCTTGAGGTCTCATCCCGTGAGGCGTGCCCGTCCTAACCTTTTTTCCTCATGCCCACCTCACGCCGCTTGGCTCCACAGACACTTTTTGACAACGACGACGACGACATGCTTTTCCCGGGCACCTTCGCTGAACCGCTACACGTGTAATAACTAATAACGAATAACGAAAAACAAAGCGATTTTATTGTAGCGGGTCGCAGTCACAGAACTCCATTGAATGTATTCTCTCTCTCACTCTCTCTCTCTCTCTCTATATATATATATATATATATATATATATATATATATATATATATATATATATAGAGCCCAAGGATGCGGGATCGAATCCCGGCCACGGCGGCCGCTTTTCGATGGAGACGAAAAGCGAGGCCCCCGTGTGCTGTGCAATGTCAGCACACATTACAGAAGCCTATACTCCGTTTCATACATCAGGTGCAACGCAGCGAAAGCTACGCAAGTAGTCCGCAAGAAAAAAAAACAGGAGGCGTGTCACTACGCGCTCGTTCTGTAGGCGAGTGGTTCCTGCCGAAACGGGCTCTATTCTGAGCATACACGTTTGCAATAACATGCTTCGCATGCTTAGACATCTCCACAGAGCGGATCTTATAGAAAAAATGCGCACCAAGGAACCATTTTCTCAAAAAGATGCGCAGCGCGGAAGGCACAGCCAGCGCCATCTGGTGGCACAGCTGGCAAGGTTGCGGGGCAGCAAAACGCGGTACGAACAAAAACGACTTAAGAAAACATACAAATTAGCCGAATCCGACCTTTTCTCCCTAAAAAAGGTGCTTTTTATGAAGTTGATAGCAAATGTAAAATGTATTAAGCTTGCAGACAAAGCAACTATTATTTTCTCTCGTCAAGAGCAGGCACTATTTTTTATCGCGGATGCGGAGAGCGCAAACAAGAGCTGTAGCTTTGGTAGTGTTGCACTTAATGTATGAAACGGAGTATAGGTGGTCGAAATTTTGGGAGCCCTCCACTACAACGCCTCTCATAGCCGGAGTCGCTTTTGGACATAGGCAGCGCTGAAAACGAGAGTTGTGATTGCATACCGTTTGAATACCGTAATAAAGGTGAAAGTTTTAGGGAGGCCTGAAAATACGTCACGTGTGAATCTGCTGGAAAAAAAAAACTGGACTTCAGACAAAAGAACGCGATAACCCAATGACAAAATAACACTGCTTCTACCATTCGTTGCAAAAGTTGATGCCTTATCGCAACTAATGAAGAAAATTACAGATATTGAAGTGTCAGTGCAACATCTTTCAGAACAGTGTGACAGTGTGCTTACCAACCTTGAAACAAACAAAGAAGATATTGCGATGTTGAAAAAGAAAATGGCAGACATTGAAGCCGGCACCTCACCTGCAGTGAAACAGGTGCTTATGTAGCTAAATGAAGTTGAGTAATACAGCCGGCGTCAATATATGGAGATACATGGTCTGGCGCAGGAGGAAAAAGAAAACTTGCTTGCGAGACTAATTGATCTAGCAAGAACTTCCCGAGCTGCTTGACTGTGACCTTGAGGGACTGCACCGTTTGCCGGCATTGGATAATAAGGCACCTGTTGTGGTCGCACGATTTGCTTCATACCCCCTGAAAAAGAAATGGATGGAAGCGCGTTCTTGTCTGGAAAGTAGGGTGAAAGGAGTACGGTTCTTTGACAGCTTGACTTCCAGCAACAGATGATTGTTTTGGAATGTGCGAACTAAAGCTGCTGCGATGGGGTATCGCTTCGTGTGGAAGAGGGAAGGACACGTGTCCGTAAGAAAAGTCAAAGGTGATAAAGCGCTTCGCATTCAAGATGAAAGTGATCTTGATAACATTCAGTGACGTCACTGCTCAGGTCTATAGCTTGGCTCTATTTCAGCATCCATGGCGTGCGGAAATAATGATTCATATATGCTTCCAAATGACTTTAAAAGGTATATCGGCAAACAGTTTTACAATTCCTCCAAGGCATTTCACTTGAATGCAAGGTCAGTAAAAAATAAAGAAGCTAACCTTACGCTGTTTTTTGATCAGGTAACGCCAGCTTTTGATGCTATACTGTGAACGGAAACGTGGTCTACGGATGCCCAAACTGTTTTCCCCCTCCAGTCATATAATACCTTTTTATAATTCGCACTGATTGTAGAGGTGGTGGAGTCTGTATTTTAGTCAAAAAGGCTTATAATGCTGAATTATTGCCTGAGTGTTCAGTGCTTTCTAGTGACTGTGAAGTATTGTCAATTAAGTTGCAAAACACAATAATTGCAGTGTTACCGACTCCCTGGTAGTTTTTTCACTGTTTTCTTAGAGCAAATAGAAAACATTTTTTCTGTAGTTACTGAAAACACTATAATTTCGTGTTTGGTGGAGATGTGAATATTGATATGCTGAATAATTATTCCGCTAAAAACAAACTGGGCATTTTATTGAATGTATATGGCCTTCACAATGTAACTAATTTACCTACAAGAGTTACAGAACACTCAGCATCTGTAATTGACATATTTGTAACAAATACACCCGATGATAATGTTAAGCCTGAAGTGTTCTCGTGCGATCTGAGTGACCACCTCCCTACATTTATTTTCTGCAAACTTCACGTTAATAGTAAGGTGCATCAAAGGACGATAACGACATAGAGAATCACAGAGCATAGCTTATCAATTTTGCACACTAATATTGCTCTCACCTCATAGGAGAGTGTGCGCGGATATGCTGATGCAAACAGTGCCTACAATGAGTTCATGCTCATTCTAAAACAGATATATGTAGCTTCCTTTCCATTTCAAACTATTGAGCAAAAGAAAAAGGATGCGTAAACCATGGGTCAATTCCGAACTACTCAAGAGGATAACAAAAAAGAATCAATTATTTAGGCAATTCATATCTTGCAAAGACGCGGCCGTTTTTCGCGAATACAAAACGTTTCGTAATCGTCTAGATAAAGACCTTAAAAAGGCGAGACTTGACTATTTTGCAAACTTGTTTATCGCAGCTGCTGGGCATTCTGATATCCTATGGGGTAGGATAAACTCAATATTGAAACGCGTTCCTCATGAAAAAATAAATAACTGAATATAGACAACTACGAGCTATCAGGAAAAGAACTTGCTGACGCTTTCAATAATCACTTCATTACTATTACTAATAACACATGCATTGTTAATGATTTACCGGTTTTGTATACAATGAGAGCACCATTTTTCTGAAAGCAGTAAATGAACATGAAGTTAACTGCATTATACAAAGTCTCAGCAGTAGTACCACTAAGGATATTAACGGCATGCAAATAAAGCCAAATAAGTTTGTTATCTTATCTTGCATCTTATCAAGATCAAGTTATGCAAGTTATCTTCTTGCATCATGCGTAGCCCACATTTTTAACATTTGTCTAAACCAGGCAGTTTTTCCAAGCGAAATGCAGGTTGCTCGTGTCACTGTGCTTCACAAGAAAGGACATAAAAATGATATGAATAACTACTGCCCCGTATCTATACTCCCTGTTATGTCAAAAACTTTCGAAAAGGTCGTTCTGAGTAGATTTACATAATTTGAACGGAAGCATAATCTATTAAATTCATCCCAGTTTGGGCTTGCGCAAAGTATATGGAACAGAATTTGCTTTGCTAGCCCAAAAATAGTTTATCCTAGCAGCAATAGAAAAGGAACAGATAGTATTGGGGGTGTTTGTAGATTTCTTAAAGGCGTTCGACCATCTGGACCATAAACTTTTGATGCAAAAACATGAGCATTACGGTTTTCGAGGGAACGCGGCTTCTCTTAATAATTAATACCTACAACATCGTATCCAAATAATACTATAAATTCATACCTTTCTGATCCATTGTCACTGTCCTGTGGTGTCCCGCAAGGCAGCATTTTGGGCCCTTTTTTCTTTAATATATATATGTAAATGATATTTTAACTATAAGCTCCGACATTGACTATATTATCTACGCAGATGATACAAGCATATTTGTAACCGGTAGTACAGGCAAGGAGCTCGTTCACAAAGCAAACCATACGCTGTATAAATTAAATCAATGGGCTCGTGTAAACGGTATAAAAATAAACACTGTAAAAACAAAAGAAATGTTATTCAGAAGCAAAAATAAAACTGTTATAATCGATCAACCAATTCTATTAAACTCAATGCCGATCAAACTCGTGCCTGAGTTCAAGGCGCTAGGAATCATCTTTGGAGAAAATCATTCCAGGGACGCGCAAGTTGATGCTGTTGCAACTAAGCTATCTCAGATAATAGGACTCGTTCACCGTCATCGCTACATATTGCTTAAAAATATTATGATGCTAGTTTACAATACCTATTTTCCTCTAGAAATAACTACTGCCATTTAGTCTGGGGGTCCACAATTCAAGGAAACCTAAAAAAAAATATTTTTGTTACAAAAAAGGTTTTTAAGAATTGTTGAGAACGTTCCAGCCTCCTTTCATACCCAGGAATTGTTCATCAAATGCCAGTCGCAAAGATATGTGACTATCGCATTTCTAGGACACTGAAACAAGATTTGAATATTGAGTCTGGTTTTTTGGCAACTCTGGCCGATCTGCAATTCAGTGAACATATCCACACAACTCGACATAGCGAACCATGGCGAGAAAAACATATAGAACAACATATGGACGACAATTGATCGAAAACAGATTACCAAGGTGCTTCACAGCCAAAATATTCACCTCAATGCAGTTAGCTTCAAATCAATACATAAAATTATCAGTAACTCCTTCAGCAATGATAATTTAAGATAATATGTTACTTTGTTTGGTTTGCTTTTTTTTTTATATATTTAGCCGTGTTGTGTACACTCTCTGTAAATTGTTTGTCTATGTTTTCAGTCATTTGGCCAGTTTCGCCTCATCCTTTCCGTTTGACCCTGTTGCGCAGTAATGCATTAATACTGTTATTGCTGTTTTATTGTTGCAATTTTATTGTGTTTTTTTTGTCACAGAGCTGTTCTGCCACAGTTTCGTGATGCCACTATGGGAGCGTGGGGCTTTGTCAAGGTGTCCTTGGGACACCTTTTTTCTCTCGCTTCCAATGTCATATACACATTGTATTGATAAGATGTGATATGATGTAAGTAAATTTCAATTCAATATTGTTTCTTTGTTTTGTTTTTTGTTTTTTAGCTTGACCAAAGCGGCTAATACTCCATTCCACAAATTGTTCGCAGCACTGCAAAAGATATAAGAGCTATCCAGGCTATTCAGGATAGCGCTCACTGTATAATTCCCCAACGCTACTGTTGTGTGTGTCATTGTGAATGACCGTCTCGTTTTTCAGTGTTGCAAACAACTTGTGGAACGTAGTATAGTCACGCGAGAGCGTGTTGCACGTAGAGCTGATTGAACGCAAGCGCTAGTGCCGGGAGGCGATTGAGATACGGCCATGAGCTGACATTGTCTTTTTCAAGGCGCATGCCGGAGAATACAATTGCGAATTCGTCAAATTCCGAAGGTGTGGTTAGCTTCTTTCGCACCATACTAAAAAAATGCAATGTAGGTTCATAAGAGTGTTATAAATAATGGCGATTAAGCTATTGCCAATGCAAAGAATGTTTGCATTTTAGGAACGTAGCTGTGTGGTCTTAAAACGTACGACACTCCCAGGGGAGACAGTGTTAGCAGTGCGCTGGTAAGCACTGTAGAGCAGTGCCTGAAGTTTAGGGTTGTTTGGGGTCTCGTGAATCACAGTGGTGCAATTCTTACTTTCTGCCTCTGAATGCCGCTGCTTAGTCAGAAGTTCCGTGTTTTCTGACTCTGACACGGAATCATTTGATATGTTTCCCTACCATAGCGTATTCCGCTGAAAATGCAAAAGTAGAAGCAAAATTGAAAGCAAATTAAGACATGAATTAGTCTAGATTTATTTACAGATCTCAGCGATAGCCTTAAAAATACTAATGGAATCTCTATCCACACACATATACACAAGGACCACATTCGATCTAGTGCAGTGCATTGGTTCGATATCGATCGTGTTAGCCGCTACGACGCGGAAAGTCATTGGCTCATATCCACTTTGAGATCAACACACGGTTATTAAGTTTAAAGTTCAGGGCGCTGGAACTATCAGCAGCGCCATAACGTTCTTATTGATCTTGGTCTGCATTTTACTTCAGTCGTGCGTGACGGAAAACAAAAATCTTGCTCAGAATCCAAAGATATGCTTTTTCTTAGGGGAAAATACTGATGTCGCAAGCGTCATGCAGCAGAAGTAAGCATCTAGCTGTGACGACTCTCTCTAGTGCCACTCACTGCCAAAATATTTATAGGCTTAGCTGCACGTTGGCAGTCTCAAGGAAAGAAATTGCATTTATGATGCAATATTGCGACACTGTATGATGGGGTGCACACTTGCTTTATTGCCCACTGAACAAAACGAGCTAACTGTCCCACGAAGGTTGCGTCCATGCTGCTGTCTAAGCAAACTTCCAATTGCATACTGACATGGCGCGCCCTTGCGCTCCGCACCCACTCGCACTTAAGCTATTTATAACTGGCCATCTACGCGCGAAAACAGATGGATGAAAATTTGGCATAAAATGTAACTTCCCGTTGATATAAAAATAAACACTACTGCCACAGTAACACATTATGGAAATAAATGCCTGAACCACGGACCAATCTCAGTCTTTTTGCTCGAGAGAAGCTCACCGCGCGTCACCTGGCGTCAGCCGAATTAACAATACATGGGGCGGCCCCAATATCAGCACGGCGCCGAGCATAGCCAAGCAGGATACATACCATGCTAGTCTCCGTCACTCAGTAGTACAGTTTCTTCCATTTCCGTCCGTCAGATAAGCGTGTAGAGTTAATGAAGCTAAACTCAACTCTCCGTGGACAATGGAGAATAAAGTGTAATGAGAAGTCTTAGCGGGCAACGAGCACCAGTTAGTTATTAATCGCAGCCCTTCTGTTTCAAACGCTTCTCGGTCAACCAGACTAATATGAGCAAATGAAAAAGAAGGAAATACTCACTGAAGACAATATACGCAAGGTCCACCACACAGCTGCTCCCCTCTGCCGGCGCTGACAGACGCGCACAGAGTAATTGTCGCCGCGCTCAAGCATGAAAAATTCATCGCTAGCGGCTCGACGCCAGGTTACTTGCCGCGGGTACTTAATAAAGTCGGTAGACACACACGGCGGGCCCTTGTCGCGAGTCGGGCATGGTCGACGCCACCAGGCCGACATAAATTGCTTTCCCCGGCCAGCCTGTCGTAGTCGTCCTCATGATCTTGTCGAATGCCGAACGGCTACCTATGCGGCTGCCGCCAGAACACAACGCCATAAGATTAGCAACTAAATCAGTGGATAAGTTATAGTTAACAGGAACTCTTCGAGCATGCCCCAAGCTAAGTTAGACTAGCTAATTTATTCAGTCATTGTGGCTTGCGACGCGCTCCCCGTCGCTTCAGTGTAGCGCGCTGAAGGTGCCATATTGTGAAAAAAGACGAGATAAAACAATGTTTATTTCAAAAGAAAGTAGGCGGGAATTTCGAGTGCATAGCGTAATGAGCGTAGTTATGGCCTGCATGCATTTATACCGTCCAGAGCTGCTTATACCTCACACGTTTGCTTCTGGATTTTTACTCAATCTGTGCAGTAATGACCGGATTCTCGACTCTCCACATCGTGAAATGTCTTGATGACATTCTCAACAAAACGGCTTTCTTTCTGCCTATATTACAAAACTCTAGATGCCTAATAAATACATTACATAGCTGAACAGCGATAATAGCGTAAAGGCTCCAATACACAGCACTCGTCATCGCTTCCGGGTGGTCTCGAAAGGTTCGAGACACCACCAGTATTTAAGAAGGGTCTGAGGGCCTCTCGTTCCCTCCCTGCGCCTTCTAGTGTATAAGAACTGAAATGGGCCGTCATATTTTATTTTTGTCAGTGGTTGTCAGAAGATTTCGTTGATGTTTCAAACATTTCGCTGTAAGTTATAATAAGAACCGTTAGCATATTTTCTAAAGCTCGGGACGGAGAAAAATAATTTTTCCTCTTTGTATGAAATGGTGTGAAAAGCAGGTCATCAGCCGCTTTCCTCTCTCTATCTCTGTCTCTCTATCTCTCTCTCTCTCTCGCTTTATTTCACTTTACGCCTGTGCTCGAACCACTAGAGACCCACCTGCGATGGAGCCAGACTTTAAACACTGCGTCGTTCCAATTATATTTTACATTCTACAGCAAAGAGGACACTGTCGCGCATCCGTCCGGGATGTCAATGCTCCATTCGCTAACTGCGAGAACCAGGGAGGTTCCGCCACATCCCTTCCGGGCGAGCAGCACAACATTAGACGGACGCTCACGGCGGTTTCCCTCAACAAGCGGCAGCGCGCCTTCTTTTATATGCCAGGAAACCGTTCGCACTTGAACAGTCCAATCCGGAGGAAGCAGTTGGCGGCGGCCCAAGATCTGCAATAGCGAGCGCGCTGGTCTCTAGCCTCGAATCTGTAGCGGCGCGAGGGGGAAAGAGGAGGGCCGGGCACATACACCAGCCTGCTAGGGCATGTTCTGGCTAGCCCGATGCCAACGCTTCCCCTCAGTGCACTGACATTATGCGGTGCAACACTGGGGCTTGTAAATGGGCGTCAGGTGCTCGCCGGCACCCGCTCGGCTCCAGTGGTCAACCGCAATAGCAGCCGCGCGAAGAGCGACTAGAAGCTCGATCATAACAGATCCTCCGCCGCCCAAATAGGTCTCGAAAGGCGTCAGATCTCATCGCTGTACACTGAAGAGGCAGTATCAGCTGGGCTGGTCTCCAGTTCTCCACCCCCACTACACAAGGCAAAAGAACCACCTCTTCCTGAGCTATGCCAGTCCATGATTTCTCAATTTGCGAATGCAAGTCTCTCAAGAGTACGTCGGTGCCAAGCAAGGTTCAAATTTGAAAAGCCTTCTACCACAAACATTCCTTACCAGGAAGATCTTACGTTAAGCCTGGCAAAACTCAAGGAGAGAAGGATATCCATTTCTCTTGGGAAGCGAATGCAAACCTCACAACTATCTCTGCAGCCGATCACCTTCCGTACTTAACTACCACACTCCTGTGGTATGCATATTATGTTGCCGTCTTCATCAGCTTCCATCCATGCGCACTGGATCCACATAGACAAAATATACAAAACTTGACAGCACGCTACCACTGAGGTCCCCAGTCATTAATTTCACCGATCATTTTCTGTGGCCTGACCATGAGACTCTCCTTTCGAACCTAAAGTGAAATTTAATGTGCTTTCGCACATAATGCAGGCAACCTGCGACGAAGTTTACCGTGTCCATCGGAGTGCCTTGATGCACATAAAAGCGAGAAGAAGAAGCCTCTTGTAGTTCTTTGTTTACGCCACCTGTCTGAGCTCAGAAGCCTAATCTTCCGCCTTCCGCTGAAGCCCCAGGCGGGATCCGTCAGCTCACTGACCGTCATCGAGAAGCGAGCTTAGGCAGACGTCACGATTCTAATGGTTGAAAATGTGGTCTCGCGTATTTCACACTCAAATCGGGTGATGGCAGCAGTTTGGAGGCACGCATGGAGCGATTACAGCGCCGCCTGGGAGCTGCAGGTTGGTTATGATATAAGCAGCGAATTGGAAAATTCAACAATTTCTTTTGATAATCATTATTCTCTCATTTTGAGTCGCATATCCTGATGAAAAACAGCAATTGTGCATTGGCGATCGTTGATTTATTTAATTTTTATGCACAATTTTTGGCATCCTGTATATCGGAAGGGCGGCCTCATGACTGACCTCGTAAATAAAACTTCAAAACTCGAGGTAACGTTTCCGCCTTTCTCTACAATGACGCAAACCGACACTCTTTGTTTTCTCTATAGCGTTCGCCTTGCGGTGTGAGGAAACCTTGCTTGAACGGTTTCGGGGCCCAGCTGCTAAAAAGGAACTTCGCCTTTTTTTTTTTTTTTTTGCGCTAGAATATTCATTTCCCGGTTTCTGTTTGACCATTTGGTCGGCAGTATCCCAGTCAGAAACGGATTCTGATCGAAAGCTACTGAATCAATTTGGGTTATAAACGTACTGCTTTCCAAAAATAAGTTTATAAACTAATGGCCTTTGCAAACAATATATTTCAGAGGTGCAGTACCTGTAGTCAAACTACAAAAACTTTCTCCATAACTGACATTTTAAAGTTATGTGGTGGTGATTACGTAATCAGAGATAGTGAATATTACTCACAAGTTGGAGTTTTTTGGAACAAGATCACGTTAAACAACAAATGCGGATGAAGAATGTTTAAGATGAGACATATACAATAGGAGTGCTGACTAAGAATTGAAGTTTTCCACGCGGTAAAACCGGATTATACGTGTAAAGGCCGGAATCCGAACGTAAGGACCTTAAAAGGCATATAGAAAGACAGATCAAAAGCAAACAACTCCGCAAGCTAACAAAAAACGGCCACTATAGACGCTTACGCAAACAGCAGGACGGAGCTTTCATACTTAACACATTCCTGACGATCAACAATAAATGCGTCACTAAAAACCACAAGTGCGACAGTCTAGCGTACCGTTAAGTAGGAACTAAGCTAATGAAAAGAAACATAGGCTAGAACCTCTGCTGATCGAAAGGAAATGGAAGATGTGAGAAAGAAAGGGTGTTGCCAAATATAAAAAGTGAAGTTCAGGCTATGTGGAGGCTATAGGATGCGCCGAAAGTAAGGAACGATTTTGTTTTGTTTCAATACTTCAAGCATGAGTGATGTCGCAGCGGAGCAGGTAGTGTGCAGGTAGCTCAAGTGGCTCTTGAAATTCCACACAGCTCCGTCGACCTCTACGCACTGTATGCTCACGGCAAACAAACCTCAAACCACATATCATAGGCGGTAAATTCAAATCTTTACGTTGACTGAGCGTCGTGCAAGCAAGACGGAAACCTGCAGAAATGGAGCGGAGCGATGCCTACCTTTATTCGTTTCAGAGCACGCCAATTTATAGGAAGCCATCTTGACGTCGTGACAAGCATGAGCAATCTAACACTGATTCTTAAGAACCAACAGGAGGGAAACCGACTTTTATTTTTACTTTGCTTTCATGTTTTCTAAAACAACCCGCGCGGCATTCATCCACGGGCGCATGAAAGGCATGCAATAACTAGTTAAGGGAGAAGGGAACCGCGAAAGTGGCTTAAAACCTATCATAATATGAAGAAGTGACAAAATCGGGGCGAAGTTTGTTGCAGGATTTTAAGCCGTGAGTGTGCCGTGAGGAGGGTCGAGGTGAGAAAAGTGAAACCTAGCAAGCAGCTTAGAAATTGAGTCTGATGAAAGCCAAAGTAGACAGGTGAACCCACTGGCAATAATGCAGTAAAAAAAAAGGGGGGGGGGGGGGTGAACAGAAACGTACACAGGGCTAAATATTCAAGAAACTTTGCTCACGCTTCATTGCTGAGCAGTTAAAGGGAATAAAAATACGGCCGAACTATGTGGCAAGAATTTTTTTTTCTTTGTCATTCCTGAAAAAAAGAAAAAATCTGCACAAGAAATTGACTTTATTACTACAAGATGCTGGCTTGGAACCTGAAGGCTAAAATAACGTGTCCAGCTTGGAGGCTTGTTTAGCCAGGAATGATAAAAATGGGCAAATGCAAAGTTAGGAAACAGAAACATGCTAGCGTGGACAGCAGAAAAAGCTTGGATAGATAACACTGCAGCTAAATTTAAATGGAACCAACGAACTTTGGTCAGGAGGCAATGCTCAAAAGAGATAACATGCGACACGTACGCATTACAGCCGGAAGCGAGGCAGTAAGAAGAAAAGTTAAACTTTCTGACCTGAAGCCGGCGGGCTTATTAACTGCTATGAAAATAAAAAAGGAGTAACAATGGCTCTCGCACGAACGTATATTTCTTCCTTTTTATCTGTTTTTATCTAGCAACGCAGTTCTGAAAACCAGATCCTTGCTTTTTATCGTTGCAAATGTATAAACGCGGATGTAGAAGCTGCGTTGCTTCCTCTTTTTAAATCTATTTACTTCAGCTCGTTTGCCTCCCACCTGGCGGCCACAGCGCCGAGCACGCTTTTTTTTTTTTTTTCAAAAAAAAAAAAAAAAAAGCTGTTAGGAAACCTTCGACAACGACTTGTTTACCGTAGCAGGACTTCGTAGGGTGGGAAGTCCCTTAAGATGACATCTATGCCCCCCCCCCCCCCCCCTCCTTTTTCCTACCTCTTGTAGAATACAAATACTCCACCTAACCAGGCGACCGGCAACAATTCCCTACCTTCTGCTATAAGTCTTATGCGAAGGAGATATGGCCCAAGCGGCGAGCGGGGCCGCCGAAAATAACTGCTGTGATGTCGGTTTGGTGGGTTGGGGGGATGTCCTCTGTCTTTTTGCGGCCTTTCCGGTTCAGCTCCCAGCCGCGAGCTGGCAACAACAACGCGGGCCATATATCAACTTCCTGACCTTGAGTGAGCTTGTGTACACGGGCGAGAGGGGGGAAGTAGGGAACTGTACAAGGAATTGTTGACACCAGCCGTCGGCAGGACTCCTGATTGCAAAGCTCGGAAATCTAAAAAAATGACGTGTTTTTTCTCACTGTCCCGCGAGTAGCGCGTCTCATTTTTATTGAAGCCAGGGCCAGCTTATTGCTTTCCGCGGCCAATTTTGTTTTCCTCCTGATTTGATACAAGATTGAAGAACAAGTAAAATGCAGTGACCGAGAAAGCTGAAGAAGAAAGAATGTCGAAGTCGCGTCAGGAAGAAAGCTTTTTTGCCGATGGTCGCTGCAAGCGACTGGCTTTGATTTATATATCACGGCGGACTTGATCTTCTGCTGATCCAACACGGTGGCGTCAGGAATTGAGCGCGTGTGCACGGCTGCTCCTAATTGAAGTTGTCCGAAACTTTCTAATAATTCTCTACGCGAAACAGTTTTTGCCGAGTTATGAACACGCCGCGGGTTCCGCGAGCTAGTGACGGTGGAACTTTCATCCAAAAATTTCCGACGAACGTTTGCTATTTATGTTTGCGGATTTTTTTTCTTTTAGGAAAACAGTGTCGAAAGCCGCCCGACGCTGAACAACGCGTGCATGAGCGTACGTGTTGTTTTTCTCCAACCTAGAAGTGGAGGTTTCTGAACGTCTCAAGCTAGCGCTCTTCCACTTTTCTGGATTTTTTTATCTCTATGAGTTATTTGCGATCTCGTCACCCTTCGGGACGGCGGGCGCACGACCCCTGCGCCCACCCGCCACCATCGAATAATCTGCGGCATACTCGACGGGTCACCTCAACGTCGCGGACGTGGAGCTTCCAGATTCGGCGATGAATCCACAGTGACTGAGATGGGTTCCGACAGCAGCTACACGCCTGTACAGTCGCGCCGCCTGAAAAGGAAGCTGCGCCGAACATCAAAAACGAGTGCATCACCAAAGAAGAAGGCTGACAAAAAGCAAGGGATCTTTTCCGTGGCCTTCGTACCAACAACGGTGACGGCTAATCTGAATGTTATAAACAGACAGCACCTGACCCAGGTTTTCGATCAGCTGGTTCCCGGGTAAGTTGACGAGGTCAGAATTAATCCCTGGAAGAATGTCCTCACCGTGTATGTTAAATCCCAGGCTACAGTGGACAAGCTAAAAGGAATTGGTGTGCTTGGCAACATGCCGGTCCGTTCCGTTCTTGCTCATGGGAAAAAGACTACTGCAGGTGTAATCACGGATGCTGACCCTGAGATAAGCGAAAACGATCTCTGCACGCTGATCAAATCTACGGCGCGCATTGTGGATGTTCATCGTTTCGGCCGCTCGAGTTAAATTAGTCTTTGAAACTGAATCCTTCCGATCTCACATTAATGTGTGCTAAGTGAGACATCCAGTTCGCATGTATGTTCCAAGGCCTGTTCAGTGCCACAAATGCAACAATATCGGACATGTGAGTGCCGTTTGTCGAAACGAGGCATCATGCCGTCAATGCGGTGATACGCACCCTCATGACACATGCCAGACGGAGACTGTCAAGTGTGCTAACTTCTCGGGTGCCCATGAAGCGACGGCTAAGGAATGTCCGAAAATTCGGAGCGAAAGGCTTATACTAAAGAAAAGGGTGAAAGCTAATTCGACTCATCAAGAAGCGGCGGCGTCTATTCGTCACCGCAAGCCCCATTCTCGACGCCGACACAAGGAATCAGAAGGCAAGCCTAGCCTGGATAAGTCTACTTTACAGTTGACGTCAGCTCAGGTGCCACAGCAGCTTGAGCCTAATCCCGCTAAGAATACTCCGGCTGCAATGTCACAGGCAATGTCACAGGCAATGTCTTATGCAAAGGGCCAGTCAGAAGCTGTCGTATTATCTGCCTCCTGTGAGTGGCCTGCTCTACCATCAATGGTGGTGCTTAAAATACCGGCACCCCCACAGCCAGCAGGTGAAAGAAATGCTGAAACAGCTTGTTCGTTCAATGCGGGTGCTGCTCTCTAGCATCAACACGCAAACAGCAAAGTTTGCTGTTCAGTTTTTGCACGCATTTGAACCACTCTTGGCGGCATTGCAATAATTCACAATGGCGCAACAAACTAACGCCCCCTCTGGACGATGTATTTGCGCAGCAGTGTAGTGATGCATTGGAAGGCCCGAGGCCTACGTGGTCGAATGAGGGACTTCCGACAGCGGGTACATAAGTACCGCTTTCCTGTGATTGTGGTCTGTGAGCCCAACATGCTGTCTGCTTTCTGCCTTTCTGGAAATATTCTGCTATGGTATTGAGAAGCAGACGAAACAAGCAAAGTGCTGGTTTATGTACGCCAAGACATTGCGCACATCCGCCATGCTCTACAGTCCCACAACACGAATCACTACATTTGTTTGACATTAACCCTGAATGAACGAGTCTTTTCTTTAATTGTCTCTTATATTCCACAGAGAGATGGCTTGGGCAAGTCATATCTGTTTTCAACAATGCAATGTTCTGCAGCTCCTGGTATTATGGAGGAGGCGGAAACAACTTTATTCAACGCATTACTAAGCATCAAGAATGTCCTGGGCTAGGGTCACCAAGGCCAACTGATCGTTCAGCTGGTCAGATGCTAATCAATCCCGCCACGTTGGGGGAGCAGGTGTGGAAAGTGGGGTGATTGATCTGCGGCAGGGCATGAAAACATGCAATGTTCCAAGTTTGCATAGTGTTCAGAACAGTTTGGGCATGTGGGGGAATGTCTGAATCGGTATAGAAACGATCTGGCAGGAGTAAGCAGTGTATTTAGTTGTATGCGTCTAAGAATGCGTATTTGCCTGGTAGTTAGTGATTTATCTGGAAGATGTAGTGTACGAAACGTTTCTCTAATATTGTCATAGTGAATGTTGATCTTTTTTGTAGTGAAGAGTAGTGGTCCCACGTGGATGGATATGGCCAGGGAATCCCAGGCGCCCGGTGTTGAAGTTCGCAGGCACGGTGATGCACTACCTCATTGCCTGGGATTCCAACGTGACCACGAATCCACCTCAGTGTGACAGAATTGGGACGTAGTTTGGTGAGAGCTCTGTGCAGATCATCCTGCAGTTATTCAGGAATGCGACCCGTATGAATTGCGCGTGTAGCCTATATGGAATCAGTGTATATGGTATATCCTGAAGGGTTAAGGGGTGGTTGTGCGAGGTCTTCAATAGTAGGGACTATTGGCAGGGTCTCGAGAGTCACTGTAGGAGGAGGATTCATGTAAGGACCGAGGGTATGCGTCACTACATAGCTACAGCTCTCAATTGAGTAAGCAGCCGCTCCGACGTCAGTTCGGGATGCATCTGTGTAGATTGTGGAATCTGTAGGGTGAACATGATTGGCAATGCAAGCGAATCATCTGCCAGGGTTAGTATCAGGTGCAACGTTTTTTGGAAGGGGGTTATTTTGAGGTTATCCGGGAGCGAAGAAGAAGGGGTAATTATAGGGAGGTCGATAGGTTTGAGTGCAACCTGCTGTAGTATCCAATGTCCTAGTTTGGTGCTAGAAAGATGTGCCATTTGCCGGTCCCGATGTTGTTGTGTGAGGTCTCCCAGGTGCAAGAACAGCCCCGTAGAGTATAGGCGCTCCGTGGACGTATGTACAGGGACGTCAAGTGCAGCCTTGTACAATATATGAAGCGCAACCTCAATCTTATGTCGTTGGCGACAGGTTAGAGTAAGGTAAGGAATTGATTATAACATTTTGTTAAGTGCTAATGCGTGGACAAGCTTCCTGACTTGACCCTCACGTAGCCCGGCATGCTTATTGACTATGCGGCGAACTAGATGCGTAAGTTGATTGCAAACTTTAACGGTTGTAGATACATTGGCCTGATTAGTTGACTCATGGATATGAAGACCAAGGATCTGGCAGGACGATACACGAGGAATGGGATGCCCTGCCATTGTGAGATTGATTAGCTGGTTATATTGGCGTTGATAGCGAGTTTTTTCAATCAGAAGCAATTCGGATTTTTAAGGTGTTGGAAATAACCCTACTTTACCAAGATAGCTAACGACCGCATCGATACCTCGCTGTAGGGTCTCTTCTACTGCTCCAGAAGACCCAGAAGTGCACCAAAGAGTAAGGTCGTCTGCGTAGAATATCTGTTTTAGGTTTGGGATAGACGCTAGAATACGAGATAGGGGAGCCATTCCAAGGTTAAAAAGGGTGGGTGACAGAATAGCGCCCTGAGGAGTGCCACGTGTGAGGGGGAAAGGATCAGATATAGAATCGAGGAGACGGAACTTGGCCGCGCGGTCGCGGAGAAATGCCGTGAGGTAGCCGTACATCTTTGGACCACAGCCAGTAGAGGCAAGGATGTTTAATAGAGGATCGTGGGCAAGGTTATCAGAAGCCTTACGCACATCAAGGGCCATTATGGCTTGGGTCTGGGAAGAGGGCGGAGGGTAAAATTCGTGCATGATGAGAAAAAAGAGGTCATGTGTACACACCTTTTCGGAAGCCAATTTGTTGAGGGGGAAAGAAATCTGCGGATTCAAGATGAGCCTCGAACCGATTGAGCACCATCCGTTCAATGGTCTTTTCCAGACATTAGGTTAAAGAAACTGGGCGGAGGTTTTGAAGCGCAGTTGTCTTGCCTGGCTTTGGAAGTAGGGTTGTAAGTAATTGTTTCCAAGGAGCTGGGAGTGCGCTTTCTTCTCATTGTAAATTTATAATGCACAGAAAATGGTCTTTGTCCTTGTCAGAGAGATTTCGAATCAGTGAGTACGTAATCTGGTCTTCACCTGGGACTGACTTCCGCTTTAGCTGTTCTAGTGCCCAGCCAAGTCTCAGAGGGTAAACGGCTCATCGAGTTCTGTATTGGAAGCACCAGTGTACGGAGGATAAATACTAGTTAGGGGAGGAGGAATGTAGAGATCGCGGAGTTGGGCTGTTAAGGCATCCGCGCCTAGTTGCGAATTGTGAGTGATTTTAATGCTCACCACCCTCAGTGGGCTAGTGCCATAATGAGCAATTGAGGAAGATACCTAGCAGACTTTATGCATACGCAAGATCTCGTCAATATAAACGACGGCTCAGCGACGTTTCTGCGCGGAACAACCCTGCTACTTGGATGTGGTGTTTATTTCCAAAGCCTGCATCCGTCTGTTTCTTGTGCAGTGATGTGGAAACACATAGGAGTGATTACATACCAACGTACGTATGCATCAAGTGGTTTGCACCTGCCACTTCGCCTGGTGTACAACACACAGACTGGCCCGCCTTTAGGGCATCTGTGGAGACTTCAAGCGTGGACCTCCAGTCACTATCTCAAATAGAGGGCCTCATTACTTCCTCTCTCAGTGAGAAAATTCGCTATGTTTGTGTGCCGGCGTCAGTGTCCAGCATCGACGTGGAATTCGAACGGCTTCGCGCGACCCGTTGGCGGGCTGAAAGGAACTACAGAAGAACGAAATCCACGTGCGATCTCGCACTTTCTCGCCGAGCTAAACGACAAGTTTTGCGCCACCTGGAGACGTGAGGCCGACAACGTTGCAGACAGTTCTGCTCATCACGGGATCCCCGTAAGCCACTGTCGCGTATCTAGCATCTTGCGCGATGGTTGAGCACACCTCCGCAAGAAAGGCACTCTTTTCGTGCCCTGGCCCTTTATCAACGCCGCAATAAAGTTGACGCAGCCGAAGATTTTTTTGAAATGGTTGTGGGCTCAAACCAGCCACAGTCACAAATTTCACAGGTATTTTCGCAGCCTTCGCCGAAGGATTAATACGACTTGCCCTTTACATTGCCTGAGTTAGACGCCGCTCTTGCTTCTTGTCAGCATTCTTGTCATCTGCACCTGGTCCTGACGGGATTACTTAGTTTATCTCGAGTAGGCAAGGATGGTCGAACTACGCTACTTAATTACTTCAATGATATATGGGCTTCTAGTGCTTTTCCTGAACACTGGAAGATTAGCCGCCTGGTTGCTGTTTTGAAGCCTGGAAAGCCCCCTCTCGAACTTACCTCATACCGGCCAGTTACCCTAGCAAGCTATGGAAGTTATGGAACGAATGGTGCTGGCAAGACGTGAGTGGCTTCTAGAAAGTAATGATCTTTATCCGAATATGATTACTGGAGTTCGCTGGGGACGCTCTTCCATCGACAGCGTCATCGACCTTGTGGCAACAAGAGAACACGAAAAGCGTCACCGTCGACTAGTAGCTGCTGTCTTTTTAGGTAGTGAGGGGGCTTACGCCAACGTCCTCCATGATGCTATCCTTGATGGACTTGACGACGTGGGAGTTGGTGGCCGGCTGTACTTGTGGATTGTGAGCTATCTCAACGGCCGCTCTGTTTACATGACTACGCCTGGTGGAGATACTACCCCCTATCAGGTCGGTCCTGGAGTTCCGCAGGGAGGAGTCCTCAGCCCAACTTTATTTAACGTTGCGGTAATTGGCCTGGTGAGTGAACTGCCAACTAACATTCACATCAGTGCATATGCTGACGACATCTGCATCTGGGCTTCTGGTTCGATGCGTCCACAACTACGTGCGAGATTGCAACTAGCTGTGTCATCGACGTCGATGTACTTAGGGCGCCAAGGTTTGCTTTTAGCTGCAGAAAAGTGTGCAGTGATCGCATTTACGGGAAAATGTATCGGCGGCTACCCGATTACTCTTCATGGAGTTGTAATACCGTACGTTTCCAGGCACAGATTCTTGGGAGTAATTATTGACCACAGACTATCTTGGTCGAAACATATTAATATGTTGAAGAAAAGGCTAATGAATTTTTGCCATGTATTTCGTTTCATATCTGGCATCAAATGGGGTCCAACTGAACGCTCCTTACTACGGCTTTACGAGACTGTTTGTTGGCTGTTGGCTACATCCGGTACAGTCTCCCAGTATTCTATAATATGAGCATTTCCTGCTTCCGGACTTTAGAGAGCGTGAAAGCGCAGGCACTGAAAATATGCCCTGGCTGCCCAGATGCACCTCTAACAAAAGTACAATTGAAGAGGCACATGCTCGCCCAATATCCATAAACTTGTCACATTAACCATTTCGTGTATATTCACAAGCACTTACACGACACTGTTTTTACCCACTCAGTAAGATTCTGGACGAGCAGCTGGACAGCAGTTTTACAAGTGCACTTCGCTGCCTTCCGTGAAAAGAAACCAACAAGATATGCCCTCCCATATCGTCCCGCCTAACCACCATGGGTGATGGATAAACCTTTGGTGCAGCTCTATGTTCCCGGGATACTAAAGAAATCTATGGTGCCACTTAGTGATCTCAAACAACTTACTCTGGCACACACCTGGTCAGAATATCCTATTTATATTCACATACTCTGACGGATCTGTGTCAGCAGAGGCATCCGCTGCAGCTGTGGTCATGCCAGCTCAGAAAACGACTCTACATTTCCTTGTGGGGCATACTTCTACGTCAACCGCTGCTAAACTTCTAGTCCTTCGGGAATCTATTCGCTACATATGTGGGAAACCACCTTAAAAGTGGTGCATATTCACGGACTAAAAAACTGCATTGCAAATTTTGGAAAATTTCTTACGCCACACTGCCTACCAGTCTCTGGCCCTAAACATTAGGGAGCTCCTCATACCTGCCCGACTGCAAGGCCACAGGATAATGTTTCAATGGATCCCTGCCCACTGTGGGCTCCACGGAAATGAACAGGCCGATGCTGAAGCGAGAAGTGCACTCAGCAATGGGCTCGAAACAACTGTGCCTTTTTCAAGAGCGGATGCGACGTGCCTTCTTACGAGTTATATGAAGAATGCTACAGCAGCCTGCTGGGCACAGCCAGACGCCCGACACATTCGTCTAAAAAGGCTCGACGGAACATTGAAATTTTATGTTCCGCATGATGCTCCGCGTCATCATGCATGCTTGCTACATAAACTTCGTTTAAACGTGGCTTTCACGCGCAGGTACTTACATTTAATTGCACGGGTGGACTCCCCGGAATGTTCAACTTCTAGCATCTCTAAACTGTGGACCATATATTATTGGTGTGCCCAGTGTATGCGTGTGAAAGAAATGTGCTAGCCGCTTCCTTAAAGCGTTTGGACAAGAGGCCTCGGTCAGAGGCACTGCTACTGGGTGCTTGGCAGGACAAAAGGAAGGGTGTTCAGGCAGTGCGGGCTCTTTGCCGTTTTTCTCCTCCACCGGACTTGACTCGCGCTTGTAAAGCAAGATGCCGTGCCTGTATATATATTTCACATGCCTTCTCTCACATCGTCACCCATCATGATCTTTCTTCTCCCCTTCCGCTTCCACAGTGCAGAGTAGCAGGCCAGATTTTAATCATTCCGGTCAACCTCTCTGCACTTCCTTTCAGTAAATACATCTATCTGTCTATTATCCAACTTAAGGTGCCACTTAAAGAGCCCAAAACTCATTTCAATCCAGCCATGCGTGATGAATGCGCTTCTTGGGAGAAATGGGGACAAAATGGGAGGCACGAACTTGACACAGACTAAGCCCAAAGCATATGAAAACAAAATATGAGAATTGCAGAGCTTTAGTGGCTGTTTGAGTGAATGAGCAGCGAAAGCTGTAATCTCTTCAGTTTTGGCAATTAGTCGCGCACACACGTCTCAAATGCACTCATTTCATCACGCAATAATGCAAGACGAAAGTTTTTGATCGCTAAGGAGACGCGAAATCGCATCGCAAGCTTCTTCGTTCCTTGCTGTCTTTTCCTTTCTTACTCGTCGGGATCATGAAGTAATTATTTTATGGCTGAAAGATAACTGATTAGAAAGTTGAAGAAAAAACAATCATCAGTTACTTGTAGGATCCGCATTCATGGCGTCAATAAAAACTTACGTTCTTATTGTTCCACCAAAGGCGCAAATAAAAAAAAAAATCTCCTATGCTTTCCTCCGTTTCGGTATTTGTTGGCTTCCTTGAAATGTATGTCACAACGATCCCCTCACTTCCCTACACTTGCCTGCCCAATAGCTTAACAGGAACCCCGGTTCTGACAGTCTCGATACCATAGGTAGCTTGAGACGTTTCTAGTACGCCGCTTCAAACAAGGGATGAAATATGATTTTATACCCAATTAACCCCCTTCATGGATCACTGCCTTGCCGTGGCGGAGGGGCTTGCGAAACTCGATGAAGTCGTGAGCTCTGCTGTGTAGGGCCACCCAAGATAGACAGGTCACGGCAGAGAGTTCTGACAAAATGTGATTCACTGCAGAAGGTAACGGCAACCCACTCCAGTATTTCCTGCCAAGAAAACCCTATGGCCAGTCATCATCATCATCAGCCTGATTATACCCACTGCAGGGCGACGGCCTCTCCCATATTTCTCCACTTAACCCGGTTCTGTGCTAGCTGCATCCACTTGACCCCTGCGAACTTCTTAATCTCATCCGCCCACCTAACTTTCTGCCGCCCCCTGCTAAGCTTTCCTTCCCTTGGAATCCAGTTTGTTACCCTCAGCGACCATCGGTTATCCTCTCTTCGCCCTACATGTCCTGCCCATGTCCATTTCTTCTTCTTAATTTCTACTAGAATATCGGTAACTTGAGTTATTTCTCTGACCCACTCTGCACGCTTTCTATTTCTTAATGTTACCCCTACCATCTTTCGTTCCATAGCCATCTGGGTTGTCCTCAACTTAGTAGAACTCTCTTGGTTAGCCTCCATGTTTCAGCCCCATAGGTGAGTACAGGCAAGATGCAACTGTCGTATATACTTTCCTCCTCTTGAGCGATACCGGCAAGCTGCTAGTCATAATCTGCGAGTGCTTGCCAAATGCGCTCCATCCCAATCTTATTCTTCTTGTTATTTCCTTTTCGTGGTCCGGATCTGCGGTTACTACCTGCCCTAAGTAGACATGGCCAGTCACAATACTAATAATGGTATGGCGCCGGAAGATGAGCCCCCCCAGGTTGGAAGGCGTCCCACATGTTACTGGGGATGAACAAAGGGCGATTCCTAGTGGCTCCAGGACGAATGAAGCGGCTGGGCTAAGGCCATAAGGACGCTCAATTGTGGATATGTCGGGAAGCGACCGGAAAGTCCGATGTTGCAAGGAGATATATCACATAGCAACATGGAATGTAAGATCTATGATGCAAGGTAAACTGGATGTCATCAAGCAAGAAATGGACAGATTGAACATTGATACCTTGGGTATCAGCGAGCTCAAGTGGACCGGAATAGGAGAATTTAACTCCGGCGACCATTATGTCTTTTATTGTGGGTACGAATCCAAGAGAAGGAATGGGGTCGCTCTCATTGTAAACAGAAGAATGGGCAAAGCAGTGCTAGGGTACAACACCCAAAACGACCGAATGATTTCACTTCGGATCCAAGGTCACCCTTTCAACATAACAGTTATCCAAGTCTATGCACCGACCACTACTGCTGAAGAAGCTGACGTTGAGAGATTTTATGCGGACCTACAATGCCTTTTAGACCGCACCCCATCATCAGACGTCGTTTTTCTCATAGGAGACTGGAATGCTAAGGTCGGGAGTGAAGAAATATCCGGAATTATAGGCAAGTTTGGCTAGCCAAATGAAGCTCGGCAGTGGCTAGTAGAGTTTTGTCAAGAAAACAACCTGACCATAGCGAATACTCATTTTCAACAGCACAAGAGCCGCCTGTACACATGGACTTCACCGGATGGTCTGTATAGGAATTAGATCGATTATATTCTTTGCCGGCAGAGATGGAGAAGCGCTATACAAGCAGTAAAAACAAGGCCTGGGGCCGACTGTGGCACCGATCATCAGCTTCTTGTTGCAAAATTAAGCTTCGATTGAGGAAAACGCATAAAACTAGAAGGCTTTTCAGGTATGATCTGGATCAAATTCCATTAATATGCTATGGAAGTAAGGAATCGATTTCAAGAATTAGATCTAGAAGACAGAGAGCCCGAAAGAATTGGACTGATGTTCGTGATATAATACAAGAAGTTGCTACTAAGGTAGTTCCAAAGCAAAAGAAATGCAAGAAAGCAAACTGGTTATCTGAAGAGGCTTTGCAAATAGCTGAGGAAAGGAGGATGGCAAAAGTTATGGGGAAAGAGAAAGATACAAGGTTCTCAATGCGGATTTTCAGAAAATAGCAAGGAGAGATAAGAATGCCTTCCTGAACATACAGTGTCAAGCAGTTGAGGACAACAGCCAATTAAAGAACACAAGAGCTCTGTATAAGACAATCAAAGATATCAAAGGAAGCTTCTGTGCTAAGCTGGGCGTGATAAAGGACAAACGAGGCAAGGACCTCACTGAATCCTCAGAGATAAAGAAGAGGTGGCAGGAATACACAGAAGAATTGTACAAGAAGGATCCGAATGTGCAAACCCAACATAAGATGGTTGTGATTACTGATCTCGAGCCGGGCATCCTGAATAGTGAAGTTGAATGGGCCTTAGCCAGCCTTGCTAAGAACGAAGCTAGCGGAATTGATGGCATTCCAGCTGAGTTGCTTCAAAACCTCAACCATGGCGCTGTTAACATTCTGCATACATTATGACAGAAGATTTGGACAACCCTGCAGTGGCCACAGGATTGGAGAAGGTCAGTTTACATCCCCATTCCAAAGAAAGGCAGTGCCAAAGATTGTTCCAATTACCGCACGATCGCGCTTATTTCGCGTGCTAGCAAGGTGATGTTGAAACTCCTACAAGGTAGGCTGCAGCAGTATGTGGATCGGGAGCTTCCGGACGTGCAAGCTGGGTTTCGCAAGGGCAGAGGAACTAGAGACCAAATTGGCAACCTTCGCTGGATCATGGAAAAAGCAAGAGAGTTCCAGAAACCCATCTACTTCTGCTTTATTGAAAATGCGAAAGCGTTTGACTGCGTAGATCACAGCAGATTGTGGCAAGCTCTCCAAGAGATGGGAGTTCCAATTCACCTCATCTGTCTCCTCAGGAACCTGTATGAAGGACAAGAGGCCACAGTCAGAACTGGGCATGGTCTTACTGATTGGTTTCCGATCGAGAAAGGAGTGAGGCAAGGCTGCATACTGTCGCCCTGCCTATTTAACCTTTATGCTGAGTACATCATGAGGAAGGCCGGTCTGGACGAGTCTTCAGCTGGAGTGAAGATTGCTGGAAAACGTATCAACAACCTTAGATATGCGGATGATACCACTTTAATGGCAGAAAGTGAAGTGCAACTCAAGAGACTTCTGATGTGCGTACAAGAAGGGAGTGAGAAGTTTGGGCTTAAACTGAACATTAAAAAGACAAAGATCATGGCGTCTTGCCCTATCAAGTCCTGGAGCATCAATGGACAAGAAGTGGAAGCTGTGACAGATTTTCTCTTCTTGGGCTCCAAGATTACCTCGGAAGGAGACTGCAGCCATGAAATTAGGAGACGCCTGCTTCTGGGAAAGAGAGCAATGGTTAGCCTTGACCGCCTAGTAAAGAGCATAGACATTAGTCTGCCAACCAAGATCCGTATAACTCGTGCTATGGTCTTTCCAGTTGTGATGTATGGATGCGAGAGTTGGACTGTGAAAAAGGCTGACCGCCGAAGAATTGACGCGTTTGAATTGTGGTGCTGGCGAAGACTCTTAAGAGTTCCTTGGACTGCCAGAAGATCAAATCAGCCGATATTGTCGACCATAAACCCTGACTGCTCATTGGAGGGTCAAATTCTAAAGTTTAAGCTCAGCTACTTTGGTCATCTGATGAGAAGAGAGGAGTCGCTGGAGAAAGATTTGATGTTGGGAAAGGTTGAGGGTCGCCGGAGAAGGGGTAGGCAGCGAACGCGATGGTTAGATGCCATCCCCGAGGCACTGCAGATGAAGTTATGTGACGTTAGGAAGATAGTGAGAGACCGGAAAGCGTGGCGTGACATTGTCCATAGGGTCACGAAGAGTCGGACACGACTGAACTGAACTGACCCAATTAACCCGACCATCAGCGGCTGCGTTTCTAAGGAGGCGAAACGAAGAGGCGTCCGTGTGCTGTGCGTTGTCATTGCACGTTAAAGATCCGCAGGTGGTCGAAATTACTCCGTATAGCTCTCCACTACCGGCTCTAGTCTTTCTCTCTTTCCACCTTCTCTCCCACCTTCCTTTCTTCCCTTATGGCGTGGTTAGGTATCCATAGAATCAAGTGTAACAGATACTGTGCCTTTCCTTTCCTGTAAACCAATTATTATTATAGCCAATAAATAGAACTGGGGTAACATGCACAATGGCTGGGGTTAGAAATCGCAAAAGTATTGGGACATAGTAAGTGGTAAGACGCCCACAGAATGACCGTCGAGAACCATCATGTCACTGCGTCTGCCCTGCAGGCTCGTATAACTATTGTGCGCCGTATTTACTCACTCAGAGCGCTTCACTACTCGATTTAGGAGCCGGGCTTTCATTGCCTACACGCGCCGACCTCGGACAAGCTCTCCCAGTGGACTCTGAGAGCCAGAGTAATCAACTCCAGAATAAAGAATGCTGAAATTAGGTCAAGTGTGGAGACGCATCTTACACTCATTCCGAGGGCATGTAGTTGTAGACGTCTATTGTTTCTCGCTTTGTATCCTTCCTGAAACAATGTCCCCTCCGAATGAAAAGCGACAGTGGTCCCAAGCAGATCCGATACGCTGCACTTCAATTAAGAAACAGGCTGTTGTTATGCGAGGACTAGCTCTGTCACTGGGCTGCCCTTAGGTCATGATAAATACCCGGAAAAGATGTTGCGAATGACTGCGACGACTTCGGTGCCAGTAGCGAAATAAATTGTTCTGGCTCCTATTTCTTCTTACCGCAACACGTGAAACACTAAGGCCTGCTCTCTCCGATTCATCCCTTGTCCTCTCCTCTCCTCGTCGGGGGCAAATCTCCTTCTGCACAACGGTCGCCCCGACCACAGCATTTAGAGTCCTTTGGCGGAGGAGGAACAGATAACGGTCGCGTGAATTCTTCTACGTGGGGACTTTTGTTCACATTGAATGATTCTGCATAATCGCTAAGAAAAAAAAGATATCTTTAAATTTAGTTCAAAGAGTATCATGGTAATAGAGAATGAATTCCCTCTTTAAAGATCGGGGCCGCTATATCTGACTAGTCCAGCCTAGCGCAGTCGGAAGACCTTAATCTTGGGTCGTCGAAAGGGCTAACGTTTTGCATTAGAGTGAGCATCGTTTATTTACGACAAATGGCTTTCATCTCATCCAGAGCCGCATGATGAAGCATACTGAAAGGCGCCTCCCGCAGGCGCTTCGTGGTGCATCATTTGCAATTCAAATTTGTTCCATATATCGTCCGCTTGCCTAAAACAGCTTCAGATGCAAACACAGAAAAACAAACCGAAGCCCTCCGGCGCTGAACCTGAAATTGGCATTTCTTGACGAAACAAAAGTAAACGAGAGACAGATTCAAACCTAGATGCAGGATCCAGTGCACCTACTGCTAACCGAGCCTGGCTTCGAACTCCTCACTACTTTACTGCTCTGAGGGGAGAATCTAATTTTGGCACAGTGGAGGCGTCTGGCAGCCCCGATGCGAACTTTAATTAGCTCGCCAGATCGAGTTTCTCAAATTATTATATCCGGTTCGTTTCGCGGCTATCCCTGTCGTTACGCATCAACTCGAGTACGTGCAAGACAGCGAAAGGAATGAAGACCCCGTGGACCTTAGGGCACGCCGCTGTCTTACACTTCATTTTTTTCTGTCTTTTTTTTTCTGACCGGTATCTGCCTCGAAGCCTCGAATTTTAAATAACGATTAGTTTAGAAACCATCGCGAAAGATTTGGAGTAAGGGCATCAAATGGCTCTTGAGTTATCGTCACAACACCACCTGGTTAACTGCACGAGATAAAACAAAGACGAGGCAGCTTTCAGATAGGAAAAAACACACACACCCAAAAAGAAAAACAAAAAAGCAAGAGAGCAAATACTGTCTAGGAGAAACGTGAACGTCGCCGAACTCCCCGCTCGTAGCTCTTAGCAATTACCCACCGCGCGGCTTGGTTTTCAATAACATTTCAATCACCAGTCACCAGTATTTTAATCAGTCACCAAGATAATTAAAATACCGTGTGCCATAAGTCTGCTAGTTTGAAGTCGAGATTCTCCCATTTTTATCTTCAACATCGCAGCCATAGTTAAAGAAACGGCAAGTGACGTTTCGGTGCAGCCGTTAAAATAGATCTGTTCAGTTTGGCGAGAAAGCTCCCTGCTTGATCTACGTGATGTTTTGAATCTTAGATCTGATCGTTCAAAACCGTTCGTTTAAGGCATTCTTCAACTAAACCGAAGCAAACTTCAACAGAAAACACACAGTTCCAACTTCTCAAAGGCATTCTTGACACTAGCGAAATGACTTTCTGCATCCTTCGACTTCTGTGGGTGCTTATTTAGGCTAGAGGAATAATCAAGGCCCATTTAAACGACGGCGTTAAAAATTTAAACATTCGCCAGAGGAACTTTGGACTGCATACGAATAACAATGAGAACGCACTACGTTACTTGACGTTAGGTTCACCTTGTAAAGAACGGAGTCCTGCCGATAACTGGCAGAAACGAAATCTCAATGCGTGAATTCTATTGCAAGTCGCGCTTTCATTGCACAAACAGGGTAAATACGTGGGTATGGGGGAAGGGGGGGGGGGGGGGAGGGAAAAATTACTTGTAGACACACGTCTCTACCATGTATCCAGAGCTGCTTTTACTGTTTTTATTTTCTTGATAGAGAACCTGCATCGCCACGCAGATTCTTTTTTTTTTTTTTTTGCCTCTACAAGTGCCAGTGACAGGAAGAGGAAAGAAAAGGAGTAGGACAGGGCCTTAGAAGCCGCTATGCCGTCATCCTATACTCCTTGGTACGTGGCGGCATGATACAACCTTCTAAACCCTCAGGGACACTCCTTATCTATTATGCGCCTCAGGGGTGCTTACTGATGTCGTTCGGCAAAGAATTGTTATAATACGAGGTTCGAAAAAGGCTCAGGTTCGAAAAAGTTGAGCGCAGGAAGTACTCGCGTAAGAAGGACGAACTTGTCTGAGAAACCGCTCACCTTTCCGCCCACGAGAACAGATAACAACCAAATTAGCTGCAGGCGAAGCTTTCAAGGAGGGTTCGGTCGTAAATAATATTCTAAATTAATATGACATCCTTGGCTGACTAAGCATCGGGTCAAGGTGCAAACTCACCTCTATCATTAGATGAGTGCGCATCACTTGACACAAATGGCGTGCCTTTTAAGGCGCTTGCTCTTCCCTTCATCGTGTGATATATTAGAAACTGGAAAAAAGAATGTGAAAGCTCTTTCCGTCACGGCGTTAAAAACATTCCTCTCTGAGGAGGCCGTCAGACACCAGCTGTTCTGTTAATGCGGACGATCTTAGGTACACTGGAACATGAACGAATATTTGCCGTATAGATATGCACATTGAAAATCCTCCTCGATTCACTCCATTGAACCGCCCGAGATACGTCTTTCCGCATTCAAAGCCCCACTAAGGGAAAGCGCCTAGCTTTCCATGCTCGTCGCATTCTCAAGTATGGAATTCCATGCCGGTAAAAATAAGTGAATCAAATATTTTGCAAAGTAGCTCGAAGATTATTATATCACGCCATTTTTCTAGTTTGTATTCGCATTGTCAATCATTCACCATAGTTTCAACCGAGATTTTGTTTTGTATGTTTTTGACGAGCTTTTTTTTTTTTTTTTTCTGAGCAATGTGTCTCATGTATTAAGCTGGCAGCTAGTTTTTGTGTATTGTGCCACTCCTGCTTGGGCCGAAATGGTTTGCAGTATTTGAAAATAAATAAATAAATACGGATTTGAAACAAGCAAAGACTGAGAACGAAATTCATGGGCTCCTATATCGAGTGACTGGCTAAATTTCGTTGAGGCGGTCTTTAATCAAGCTTACAGCATTCCCACTGACTACAAGCTTAGGATGCTCTTAAGCGACTAACATGCACAAAGCCATGCGCTTACAATATGGTATCTTACTATCTGGCACGAAAGATGTGTCTGAGCTAACAGCTGTAAGATCCGTTTACTTGCCATAGACATATACAGATGTCACACACTATTTGTTTGCGTCAACAATTGAAATCGCAATCTTTCGAAGCTCTATCGCTTAAAATACATAAGTAAACATAGTTACATATTTTGAGTCACTGGCATTGTCGTCACCTTTATGCAGTCTGTACTGCCTCTATATACACTAACAATCAAATATGCGTAGCGTCTGGTTGGATGCCGCAATGCCCGCCTACCGTGCGAGGACGCGGCTGTAGAATACGGTTGGTAAGGACGTGGCTGCCACCCAACAATGGGACGACTGATTGTTGACGTGCCCAGTAATGGCGTTCAGAAGTTCATCTGGAGGGGCCAGGCCGCTCGTACTATAGGCGTATCTGTGTGGAAGTTATGCGCAACTCCGGCTCATCTGTTGTGCCGCTCACTACACGACTGCACAAATGAGGCGTCGATGGCCGGTGGACACACCTAATTATGCTGCCTCAATAATGAGCCAGGGCCGTCGGTGCAAGCCGCCGAGCCTCCTGCAAACGGCATTCGCTTTAGCGCTGCTTCCATTAGAATAGTTTGATGCGTGGCACGTGTATAAAAGGTCCCACGCGAACTGCAGCGTGCATTGTGAAAGTTAGTACGTTATGAGCCATTAAGCATAGAAAATGACTCAAGACGCAGTTCTCAGCTTAGCCTAGTGATGCCCGTGCTAGCTCAGTCTTTTCAGAAGCGGCTTCGCGGATTAAGTTCCCTGGTTCCCGTCCAAATTTAGGGGATCAGTTTCATCATTATGGTTCTTATCCCCGATTGCAAATGTACGTATTTATGGCCACATCGTGTTTCGAATCGGATGCTGAAAATGGAATCGGCCCTGACATCAGTGGAAACGTGAAGATTTCCTGAACGATCCAGCTGACTTCGCACGCTCAACTTAGTCTCGTGCATTAGGGATGCAAGTGCGATTCATTGCGACAGCGGAACTCTTCCGCTTTTGAACGCTTGCGGTAATTGTGCAACTTCTTAAAGGAAAAAAAAAAAAACGCCCTTTAATTGCGGTGCAAATATTATGAGCAGCGTTTGACGAAAGCTGACTACCGTTATGAATCAGTTGTTTATACTGCAGGTCTCCATAACCTAGGGAACGAGGCTTCAACCGTACAAGCATGTGAAACATGGCGGGAATGAAGCTTGAAAAAGCGAACCGCATCAAAAAGAAATGTGTGGTGTATCTAGAAATAATAATTGATAGTTCCTTGTGCGTATGTTGCTAGCTGCGGAACAATAATTAAAACAGCTGGCTTGTGTATACTGTTCGCGCTCTTGATATGATGTTCACAGCATTTAAGATGCTGCGGCACAAAGCCGCAAGTGACAGACAAGTTGAGAGGATTGGTTTTGCCGGCCCCAGCTTCCTAGCCTTTGCTTTGACAGTAGAAAATGTAGGGGCCACAAGTAACAATAGATAACATTTTTGGTAAATTTTTAGCTATGGTCAACACAAAACACTGAGTTACGTTCAATCCTGGAAGTTGACCGGTGGACGGATGCGTCTTCCAGCACATGCCTCAATTATTACGGATGTTTATGAGCATTGTCTGCACTTGCGGTTGACACAAGTTCATCGACAATGTAGTTCTGCTAAGCAGGGGGCACCGCGTACCAGCTGAGCAAGTGGCCTAAGGTGAAGGTGGTCACACATGTACACTTATGGTTTACACTGTGCAGCTTCTCGGCTGAGTGCCAACACGAATGAAGACTGTCTTTTTCCAGGTATTCCCAGACATAATTTTGCTTCTGAAGCATCGGAAATGTGCAAGTACGGCTATCTCCATATTTGTGCTGTGCAGTCTGTCAGCGTTTGAGAAGTTTCTGATTGGTGCACGTCAGTGGAGTAAAGAGGTTGCAAGCTTTACGGCAAACTTGGTAGGAACGTTCTCGATTTCCTGCCCATCTACTATTTTGCAGAGATACGTATACTCGCTCCAGCGGTTAGGGTGGCGCGGTAGACGAAGAGGACAAAGACAAAACCTTACCGTCGCTGTATGATTTGATTAAATATTGACTCTGGTTTGCGCTACTTTCCGATTGAACCTGGGAAGAGCGATGATGTTGGTTCACGATTAATGTCCCACCCATTATTGCAGGAATTACCTAAAGGCTTCCTAGTCAAATGGTGATCCCAGTTCAAATATCAGCACACTGTGGATATCAGTGTGTGCAAAAATGTTCCTTGGAACCAAAGTAGGAATTATGTTGCCCCCCCCCCCCCTCCCGCCCACCCCTTTTTTGTAGTTTTCATACGTTTCAGTTCAACATACTTAGAATGACTATCAACTAGGGTTTAAGTACTGCTTTAACACTAGAAGAAATCGGCGGACAACTTGTTCCATGGGTGCGCTGGCGCCCTGTCAAATAGGGGTCGCTGACGGTTTGCCTTTTTATACTGCAAATATCCTGGCTCGCTAATCCCTTACGAGTCACAATACCACAGTGCACCTAGTGCAATTTCTGAAAGGCATCATCTTGGTGCACTTTCTGGAATGACAAGGCGTTGACCATAGGAAATGAAGCCATCAGAGATTTACAGTTCGCTCCTTATGGGGAAACATCGTCTTGCCAGAGCATAAACTTAAACAGGTGCAGCGGTGGCGTAGCTGTAGAACATCTGGCTCGCATGCAAGAGGACCGGGGTTCAAATCCCGGCGCCGCGCAATTCTCCACCGGATGAAAAAAAAAAAATCCGCGTGTCGATGGAATTGCATAAACAGGTTTGGGGTGCGACCTTCGTCGGTGAACACCTCCGGCAACGCACTCCCTCACCAGAACAGGAGTTGGCCACCCTGGTGCAGTAATTGGCCGCAACCTCTCATGATAAGCTCCACAAAACCCCGGCCCTCAGTCACCAGCGGCTGCGGAACAACTGACCACGGCGGTGGTAAGACCTGTGACGCAGCAGGGGATGCTAAGAATCCTGGCTAAGAAACTGACCCTGGCAACATTTAATGCTAGAACCCTAGCTAGTGAAGCTAGTCTAGCAGTGCTGTTAGAGAAACTGGGGGGTATGAAATGGGATGTCATAGAGCTTAGGAGGCCAAATGCGGCATATACTGTACTGAAGGATGGGCATGTACTGTGTTATCGAGGTTTACCAGAGAGGCGACAACTAGGAGTAGGTTTCCTTGTCAATAAGTATATAGCGGGTAATATAGATGAATTCTATAGTATTAATGAGAGGGTGGCAGGCATTGTAATTAGGCCTAATAAGCGGTATAAACTGAAGGTTGTACAGGCCTATGCACCTACATGTAGTTATGATGACCAGGCAGTTGAAAGCTTCTACGAAGATGTAGGATCGGCAATGCGAAAAATAAAGACGCAGTATACTGTACTTATGGGCGACTTCAATGCCCAGATAGGGAAAAAGCAGGCAGGAGACAAGGCAGTAGGTGACTATGGCAGCGGTTCTAGGATTAGCAGGGAGGAGTTACTAGTTGAGTTTGCAGAGCGCAATAACTCACGAATCATGAATACCTTCTTCAGCAAACAGAAGAACCGGAAATGGACATGGAAAAGTCCTAACGGGGAGACTAAAAATGAAATCGACTTCATAATGTGTTCAATCCCCGCCATTATGCAAGATGTAGAGGTAATCGGGAAAGTGCGATGCAGTGACCACAGGATGGTGAGGTCCCGAATTGGCCTAAATCTGAAGAAGGAACGCAACAGATTCTTAAGAAAGAAACCCATCAACGAATTAGCGGTGAGGGGGAGGGCAGAAGAGTTCAGGATCTCGCTACAGAATAGGTATTCAGCTCTAACCGAGGATGGCGACATTACCTTAGAAGCAAGGAACAATAATTTCAGAGACCTCATTACTGAGTGCGCGGTAGAAGTAGGCGGTAGGGTAGTTAGAGAGGATACAGGTAAGCTGTCTAAGGAGACGAAAGATTTGATTAAGAAACGCTAGAGTATGAAAGTTTCCAATTCAACAGACCAGATCGAATTGGCCGAGATATCAAAGCTAATCAGCAAGGTGGCCGATATAAGGAAGTATAACACGGAGAAAATTGAGCATGCTGTAAAAAACGGGGGAAGCCTTAAAGCGGTAAAGAAGAAATTCGGCATAGCCAAAAACCAGATGTATGCGATAAGGGACAAGGCGGGCAACGTCATCACGAATATGGACAAAATAGTCACAGTAGCCGAGGAGCGCTATACAGATCTACACAGTAGCCAAAGTAGTCAGGACCGTAATGAGATTGGTGGTAGGGAAAAACTGTCAGACGTTCCATCAGTGACGAAGGACGAGGTCAAGAAAGCACTAGAAAGTATGAGAAGGGGGAAATCAGCTGGAGAGGATCAGATAACTACAGATTTGCTGAAGGACGGGGGGGGGGGGGGGGATATCGTACTAGAAAAACTGGCCACCCTTATGCAGTGCCTGGTGTCATCGACGGTACCGGAACCATGGCAGAATGCAAACATTATCCTCATTCATAAGAAAGGGGACTCTAAGGACCTTACAGATTACAGACCAATCAGCTTACTATCTGTTACGTATAAGGTATTTACTAAGGTAATCACTAATAGATTCAGGACAACCTTAGACTGCAATCAAGCCGGGTTTCGGAAACGGTACTTTACTATCGATCATATCCATACCATCAATTAGGTGATAGAAAAATGCTCGGAATATAACCAGCCCTTATACATAGCATTCATTGATTACGAAAAAGCATTTGACTCAGTTGAAACCTCGGCGGTGATGCAGGCATTGCGAAATCAGGGGGTAGAGGAGCCGTACGTGAAAGTGCTGGAAGATATAAATAGTGGCTGCACAGTAACCATAGTTCTGAACAAAATTCCGATAAATAAAGGTGTTAGGCAAGGAGACACAGTCTCCCCAGTCCTATTCACGGCTTGCTTAGAGGAAGTATTCAGAGACTTGGAATGGGAGCAGTTAGGGATAAGGGTAGGTGGAAAATACCTCAGTAATCTGCGATTTGCTGATGACATTGCCTTGCTAAGCAACTCGGGGGATGAACTGCAAATAATGATTGAACTAGACAGGAAAAGTAAAAGGTAGGCTTTAAAATCAATATGCAGAAGACTAAGGTAATGTTCAACAGCCTTGGGAAGGAACAGCAGTTTACATTAGGTAGCGAAGTACTGGAAGTAGTAGGCGAATATGTCTACTTAGGACAGGTAGTAACCACAGATCCGGACCATGAAAAAGAAATAACAAGAAGAATAAGATCGGGATGGAGCGCATTTGGCAAGCACTCGCAGATTATGACTAGCAGCTTACCGGTATCGCTCAAGAGGAAAGTATAAGACAGTTGCATCTTACCTGCACTCACCTATGGGGCTGAAATGTGGAGGCTAACGAAAAGAGTACTACTTAAGTTGAGGACAACTCAGAGGTCTATGGAACGAAAAATGGTAGGGGTAACATTAAGAGATAGGAAGCGTGCACAGTGGGTCAGGGAAATAACTCAAGTTACCGACATTCTAGTGGAAATTAAGAAGAAGAAATGGACATGGGCAGGACATGTAGTGCGAAGAGATAATAACCGATGGTCGCTGAGGGTAACAAACTGGATTCCAAGGGAAGGAAAGCGTAGCAGGGGGCGGCAGAAAATTAGGTGGGCGGATGAGATTAGGAAGTTCGCAGGGGTCAAGTCGATGCAACTAGCACAGAACCGGGTTAAGTGGAGAAATATGGGAGAGGCCTTCGCCCTGCAGTGGGTGTAGTCAAGCTGATGATGATGATGAAACATCGGAAAGGCGATCTGGACATCCCTCTCCGATATATTTGGTTAGCTGCTGCATGGTTAGATCCTGACTTGTTACTCCTTAAATATGTTTGAGCTTGGTAGACAATTCTTGAACCATACTTAACTCCAACAGTCCTCGATCAACGTGTGCAGTTTCAGTCGTGAATTAGGTTTAGGGATTGTGAGACTGCGTCAGCCAGTCAGCATCTTCTGTGGTGTATATACAGGTTCAGTGTTGTAGCACTGAAGCCGGAACAAAGGTCTTTACAGTCTTGTGATATTTTTGCTATGTCCTTTGTCAGCAGTCCAACTGGAAGTTTGCGTCCTTTTCTACTGTTACGAAATGGTCGAAAGTGTAATAAGGAAGCCGTTCGCATGCAAATGCCACAACTAAGAGTTTTTTCTCTATTTGTGCACAGCTCTGCTAGGAGCTCATGAGGACTGCAAAAGTATACACAGTTGGTTTGCTTTCCAACTAGTGGGCCGATCTCATGCAGTATGGGCTAACATTTATTAAAATTGTGCTTTGTTTACACTTGTCAGTGTAATGCTGTACGGGTGCTGTTGAGAGCTTCCGTTTTATGGAGTTCAAATTTTATGCGCGCTCACTTGCCCGGTGCCATGCTACATTTGCCTGGAGAAGATCATGCAGAGGGCACGCTGCGGCCAACAAGTTGGGAACGAACTGTGTCAGATATCACCAGCTCTAAGAATATTTGCAGTTCTGACTCTTTTCCCAAGCTTTTCACTCCAGAAGAACCGACCACAATGTCGGAGGAAATCTCGTAACCATTACAAAACCGAGAAAACCGAGGAGGGGGGGGGGGGGGGGGGGTAATGACTCCAGTCTGATGTCTCCCGAATAAGAGGCGTGCGTCGGAGACAGCGCGTACTGGGTTAGGTGGACTGTAAATGCAGTCCCACAGTAAGTATTTGCAACCGCAGGTGCTCCAGAAGGAAATAAAATATAAAATGTTATGGACAAAAAGAGGTTACTTTAATAACAGCCAGTCGGGCAAGCGACGTTGTCCTGCCGCATCGTGCTAAGTAGAGAACAGTACAACGTTTCCCATTTTATTTCTGTAAATGTCAGTGGTCCAATGCCCACTTGGTGGAACGAGGACTGCGTAAGAAGACTGAATGATGGACTAAAAAAAACTATCCTGCCTGCTTCAAGGCCAGATGTTCATTGGTCCACGCAGATGGAGATACGTTGGGCTGATAGTACTTGTGGGCGTATGGCTGGTTCCTGAGTCGCGGCATGCACTAAATATATCCGAGCGTAACTGTGATGACTGAATCAGCTATGTCCGGACCGATTCTCTACGAACCAGATTTACCAAACACCGGGCGCATGCACTAAATATATCCGAGCGTAACTGTGATGACTGAATCAGCTATGTCCGGATCGATTCTCTACGAACCAGATTTACCAAACACCGGGCGTCGCAGCAGCTGTTGTAGTTGCGACCAGTTCGAAAGCCTCCCGATAATTTTCGATTATCTCGCACACGTCGCCATAAAAAGAAGACAGCGTTCGCGGCTTGATATCCGTTTGGAAATTACTTGCTCTCAATTTCCACGACTGCTAGTTCCGGCGTTCTAGCTTGCGTCGCCCTTGTACGACTGAAAGGCGTCTGAATTCGTTGGACGCTTGTGGCATAAGTGGCGGCTGCTGCCTGTGGGCGCACGAGGGTCTGAGTGCTTAGCCAGTATCTCCAATAGGTTTACAATGGGTACTGTAAGACAGGAAGGCCTCCAATGAAGAACTATATAGTACGTCTGCCTAACCTAGCGCGACCAGGGAGATGACCTGCTACTGCTTCACCTCTTCCAGCACATTAGGTTCAAATCCACTGGGTAGGTCTTTGCAAAAGGGGTGTAGAATAGCCTCGGTAGAAATATTAAACTCAAGTAACATTGAAAGCTGCAAAATATTTTTGAAATGATCAGAATAATTGTCGAAGGGGATGAACGTTTCGCGGAGCTTTGCCTTTGGCGTAGCGTTAATTGGTGATACCCAACGCTGCGTGTAGATTTTAGAGTGGTTGAATATTAGCAGCGGAAGGCATCCCGCATTACATTTCTTTTTTCCGCGAACCAAACGTAAGCATGCCATTGTTAAAATAAAACAAACACTTTAACTTGCACCAATTTGCTACCGTCTTACTTATCTGCGTTCCTAATGAGCATTTATGTAGCTGACAGGAGCTCCCAAAACACTGTTTCTAACTCATATTTAAGAATTGACCTGTGATTGCATTTGAATGATAGAAAGTACATAATATTTGTTGTACTGCTTAACAGTCCTGGTACTGTAACGGCGCTGTAGTACCTAAAGAGCAAATATTGGTTTAAAAAAAAAATGCCTTACAACGACTCCCAATCTTAATAATAAAGTGCAGTGGTGTGAAGCCTCCGAAAAATTGCGGCGTTGTCTAAGCATTATTAGCTGTGTTTAGTTCTGAGGCTTGCCCCTACGAACTTGGAGGAGAGAGGATGCGCATTATCAATGTCTCAGCATTCATCAAGAGCAGCATGCTCATTTCTTAAACTCGCAATGGATCCCGGCAGTCATTAGTTTCATCTTGCCTTGAAACTCCAAGAAACGTTGTGCCCATCCCCGCGTCCCCGAATGCGAGGGCTTCTGAATCAGCACTTTCTCAATATCGAGAAGCTGAAGATGAATGTTGCAAAAGCTGTATAACATTTCCGTTGATATACCTCATAATGTGAAATCGCGGTATATTTATAATAGTATTATATGCCATCTTTATAAATATTTTGGCTCCGCTCAAGAATTCATTGAATATACGACACGTGCGAAAATGGCATTGACTAAGAAGAGATCGTTACATCGATAAAATCCTACTTTATATGGAGACGGCAAACACGAAACTCGTCTCTTGCTCCGGGACGCAACTATTTGCGTACGCAGTAAACTCTAGACTCTACGCAAAGTTTTTGTTTTGTCCTGAAGCAAAGATCGGTCGCTTCCTTTCCTCACGAATAAAAATGGCTTGGAATTCATGCATCTTACTGTCCGTAAGGAGCTGCGGAAATACCACACGAACACGTAGACAATGAGCGCGAATAACGCAGAAAACCAACAACATTGCACTGTCTTGTCAGGCTAAGATGTGAGGCAGAGCGAAGGTCGCATATATTAAAGCAACTGAGATCAGTGAAATATAGCAGAAAAACATCTCCAGCTAGCGTTCTTCATTCTCATTTTGAAAAAGGTGAAAATGCTTTCGCTCGCGACAGACTATGCTGAATGGCGCTTAATATTCACTCCTGCATATATTTAGGAAAAAAGAAAAAGAAAAACGCTGAACGCTGTACTTCTTTTCTGACTCGGTCCACTATTTATACTGCACGAGCCCAGAAACAGACGAAGAGGGTTTCCTGTCTAAATAAAAATCAGATTCTGCTCGCAAGAACTCAAATAAGTTTGTCTCAAGTTCATTTCTTCTTGATCTACAGACAGAGTTATTAACCGATACGTTCGAATGATAAGCTTTAAGTATCAAATCTTCGTTGAAGTTATACAGACTGAGTTACCGCCAAAAAGAATTTCATGTAACGACAGGATTATGACTGCTAGATGCCTCAGCGAAACGAAAGGTTTGCGAAGAAAGGATGATGAATAGTCTCGACAGCGCATCTAGGTCACTGTCGAAAATAATCTGGAGCTTACCTTATAATACACGTTTCTGCAGTTTTATGTGCGCAGGGCGGAGAGGAAAAAGTGTGTGTGTGTGGGGGGGGCGAAGACAAGGGGCCACGTACATCTTGTCCTGGAATGAACAAAGTTATTTCCGTTAAGCCCCAGCTCTTCGTTGTCGCGCAGTTTCATTGCAGAAAACAGGCGGCCCCTTTGCCCCGCTTTCATTATCTGAAATTGGCTAGTACAAAGTTTTCCACCTTCGTTAATGTGGGTCAGATGCAGCGGCACCTGGATTCGAACCCAGGATCTCCGGAACACGAGGTGAATGCATTTCCACTTGGATGTCGCTTGCACAAAAAAAAAGAAAAAAAAAAACTTGGTTTAATTTTTTGCCCTGGCCCATAAGACAGACCGCCCTTGTTCCTTGATTCGAGATTCCAATCGAAACATTCAAGTAAAACCACTGATGAGAGCAACGAGAAAAGGAAATTCATTTTGCTGCGTCCACTGGAAGAAGTACCGTTATTGTCAAGTTGAATGTATTCTGCCCCTGTCTTTCCGAACATTTCACACACGCACACACACTTAGATATGAAGCAGAATCATCTTTCTATGCGTCATCCTGGTGAAGAAAATCTCAGAACAAAACTTCCTTGCCGCTTTTCAATTACTTCTTCGTTCATGTACAATTTCAACGGCAAGCGCCACTGCTGGCTTTTAATCTCCGCAATTAGGTTCCACGTGGCGAATGACCGTTCGTGCGTGTTTGAGGGAGTCTGTGAGCTCGTGTAACGGTAGGCGCTTACCCAAGTCTCAGGCGAAGTAATTCCCGAGTAATTACCGCCAAGCGAACAATAGAGGCACATAATCAAAGGCCCCTGGTGATCAACAACGCTCGTGATGATGCGAGGACTCTTTTGAAAACAAGTGAACTTGAGGGCTGCTGCTAACGGTTTGTTGGGAGACGCATTCCTCCTTTCTTTCGGACGCATATCCGTGAACCTTCGCTGAAGAGTCATGCGTTCATCTTGATTGCAGCCTCATGGAAACCTACTTGACGCAGAAGCGAGTTTCCCACTGCTCCATATCCCTCTCCTCCTCAGTTTTTCTCTGAATGAGATGAATCATAGAGATATTAGCAAAACGTTCTTTGCACATTGATCCGCTGTAGTACGAATTAAACACCCACGGTGTCAACTCACACAGTAGGATTGCAAAGGAGCTCAAGGAAGCAGATATTTTTCCGCACCATGATGTAGTGCAGTGGCCAAACGGTTTGCTGAAAGCAACCAGAAGAAAGCAGTGTCCAGCTGCGTTCGACACTTGATCCTAAAATCAAGCTACTTCGGAGCACAAATAATGCGCCTGATATGGTCTTTGTGAGACTGAAACATGATACTTCTGTAAAAATGCGGTAGTGTTTTCACGTACGTAGGTAAACTGAGTAGAGTTGCGAAAGCGCGTGTTTAGCCTCGTCGGCTCATTTTGATTTGTGTTTAGAAGTTGATGAAGATGACGACATGCAGTGCACAGCTCGAAACTGTGCAGTTTTGAAAACTCAGTCTTGTGTGTCTTACTTTATCAACCTATTTGGGAAAGTTATCAATTTGAATGTTTTATAATTACAAGCATTTCATGTAAACGGGCTCATTTTTGCAAAATCGACCAGCCTGTAGTGGTTGTGAAATAAAGGCAATAGACGCATGTAATGTCCCATCTGGGGGCCCTTGAGGTTCTAATAAATAAATTTAAAAATTAAAAAAAAAAAAGTAAGCGGCGATAGCGAAATCGCTTTGCAGGCACATTCTCGCAAGTAATTTAATTTCTGGGTTTGCACTGCAGTCATGTGAAGTATAAAATTTTGCATATGATGACGATATAGCCATATTCTGCGTAGATCAGGAAGGCGTTAGGCAGTGAATATGGTTAAGGAATTTTGCGAGCTTAGTGAGAGCGCTGTCAATTGGCATAAAGTTTTTGGATTCTGGCAAGGGCGATGGGAAACAAATCCTCACTTATTCGAGAATATAACGTGATTATCGACTCCAAAAAGTATCTCGGAGTCCCACATGAGAACTAAAGGGATAGGGACCTATACTGGCGACAGGAGGCAAATGATAAGCGGAATAAGGCTGAAAGAAAGGGGCAAAACAGTTGTCCATGTTTGGTCGTGCGACCACATGCATTTTTCTTTTTTTTTTTTTTTTGTGAGCAAAGCGTGGTATGTTATGCAGGTTTTTTACTGTTCAATGGTGAATATACAAAGGATACACAGGGTCCTGGCAGCCTATCTGGGCTTCAATTTATAAGAAAAAAAGTCGAATGAACATTTTTGGCCGAGTAGGCGACGGTGGATTGTCTTTGCCACACTTAATTTTGTGTCAAGTTGTTAACCGTTTCTTATCCTTATGAGCTGTAAAGGATCCTTTTCTACGTGCTGTTTGTCGATTACGCTTGGCAGGAGCTTTAAGAGTGTTCTTGGTGTCAACTGCTTGTCACATGGCTGTTGGAACGAATGGTTATTTTCGTGAAATTGTGCAAGCAACACGGTTTTTATGTACCCAATTTTGAATCGAATGTTTAACTAATGCCAACCAGAAAATGGCTCTATAAAAATCTTATTGAGATATCCTTGCCGATTCCTGTGTACCGGTAATTATTCTCTTCGGGACGGGGGCAAAATGTATTGAAACATGTTAAAAGAATGCTTGCACACCCTGCTGTGAAGACATTCTTTTTTAAATTGTACTTAGGGGTTCTGCCCGTGAAGACATGGATGGCGGAAAAAGAAATCGTTGTGTCATGTTTTGTGAACTGTATTTTGTGTAGAAAAACGGAGACCGTTGAACTTGTGCTTATAAATTGTTGGGATGATGTTTTCTTTTGAGGATGTCCTACAGCGAACTTTGCACAAGCATTTCCCTTTAAACTCCTATAGAATTCTGTTCTTGGCTGTAGACAATGATGACAGTGTTCCATATGATACGATAATGTTATTAGGCTTGCATAGCGTGTGGAAACGCCGAATGGCTGCTCGCCATGCTGATCTCAATGTCAGACCAATCGAAGAGTATATCGGGATTTTATTCGGCAGATAATGGATGTTTTGAAAACTCATTCTCGTGTGCCTGATTTTATCGATGTATTTGAAGAAGTGATTACTTTGAAAGTTTTATAATTAGGATTATTTCATGCAAATCTTCTCATTTTTGCAAACGTCGACCAGCCTGTGTTGGTTGTGAAAAAAAGGCTATTAAGACAAAAATCTTCGAAATTCCATACTCGCTTCCCTACGAGAAATGCCAGAGCTCAAATTCGTTGTGCTCTGATGGCAGAGTTTTATATTCGTTTCAGTGTTGCTATACTGTTACTGTATCCGGCTGACAAGTTAACTTCAAGAATAAGTAACACACGAACCTGAGATAAATGCATGAACTGTCAAGAACGCATTATTCAAAAAAGAACAATTATATGCAATGACCTTTCTTTTTTGTTAATCGTTATAGTTTTCCCCCAAAGTGACGGTGATGATAATGTGGATGCTGTTTTCACTGACTGTGTCCTGGACTCCAGTAATGCAGCATAACAAAGCAGATGGGACGATTATGCGACTAATTATCTGAAATTTGTTAATTAATATTTTAGTTCAATCACTTTACACTGTACGTTGTAATTCCAATATCACAGGATGGGCTAAGTAGTCTAATTCAATGGCAAAGCATTTGCCGAAGTGTAATATAGGTCTCCAGGTACTTTGCACTTTGGCGAATTTTGTATATTGAATCAGCCTATAATTATTGCAATGTTCAGGAAAGCAGTTACAGCATATATAGAATAACGTTGGTAATTAAAAGGTTGGTTAACAAACCTAGACTTTTTAGTAGCATAGCCATTACCGCTATGTCGTTACCTTGCCCCTACCGAATACAGCACACCGACTAAAGCTATCGTCCATGTCGTCTTAAGATTTCATTTGTTTTTAGAAAGCTGTAAACATTAAAATATATATATATATATATATATATATATATATATATATATATATATATATATATATATATATATATATATATATATATATCATCGAGTATAACTATACCGCCAAAACCAAAATCTGAATTATAAGCTTCTGTTTTTCACAGGCCACGTGTGCCGTTTCGAAAATTCAATTGGACCAAAGGTGAATCATGTCTCTTTTTAACAGTAAAAGACGATGACTAAGCGCGATCTTGCGACATAAGCTTTGCTGGGACCTGATACACTCTGCTCATAGGCATTTTATTACTAGATCGGCCATCACGAGAAATGAGAAATTAAACTTGGAATACTGCACTACTGCCCCTAAATGACACACGGCTCATATTTACTGAACATTGAGTTATAACAACAAATCAAATAGATGTGACAGACATGCAGCGATGCCTTAGATGTATTGCAGTCATTGCACCCGCTCGCCAGTCATGGTCGGTTCACTGATTGCCATCGTAACACTATTTCGATCACCACGCACTATCAAATAGGACGAAGGCAACCTTCGTCGCTGCCGATAATAGACCGCTGCCGATAATAGAGTTTGAAGCACCCCTCGCTTCGCATTCTGTCCATTCGGCCTGTCTGGGTTACTCGTACGCCGCTGCAGTAGTACAAGCTCGCAGGAGGCGTTCGTACTATACAAGGCTTCACTAGTCGACGGTCATGCCGTATCGTTTTCGCCAGACTTACTCCATTTGTTGAGTCTTCGCGAGCGCTTAAACTGGAAACGGTTCGTGGTGTTTTCTATGTTTCTTTATGCGCCATGAATAACGGCGCACAGGCTGAACGTTCCACTGTTGAAGACATGAGCTTATCTGAGAATAAAACGAAAAGTTAAAGCCGGCAAAGATATGGGGTAACCACCATCGGAGCGCACTGAAAAACATGGAGGGGTAGAGGGGCCTCTTATGGTGATGGCGTTTCTTCGACATTCCTGCGCGACCCTTCACTTGAGAAGCAAAGCACCCTGTTCATGCAAGTTAACACTCCAGTAGAGCGGCAAAATGAGCTGGGTGTTTCTCTTTGAAATGAGGTTACTGCGCTGGGAAATTACACGAGAAGCAGAAACAGGAGCAAAACAGGCCTGTCCAATTCTCTCTCTGGTGTCCGTGTTTTCTAGCGCGGTTGCCTGATTTCCACGATGAAGGTAAGCCTATCTGCTTGCGAGGCCCGGCTGTATTCTCGACTTCTCTTCCTTTTGCGTCACACGGGCGGCGAACTGGCGATTTCACGGTTTGCCGAACTGTCCGCGGGGACTAGTTATTGTGGTATGCAGAACGTCCATTTGTACACAAATGCATTCGTGAAAAGCTCATAACGATCCCAGTAAAATTTTTGGTTCGGTGTTGAATGTTAACTGGACGCTGGGAGCAAGCCACTAAGCTGGTGGAGCAACTTGATAAACAACCGGAGTATTTTGTACAAATAAAACAAGAGGTGGTGCAAGTGTTATTGACAAAGGAAAACTAGGCGCGGTCGGGGTCGGCCGCGCCGACCGCTAAGCAGAGTGACAGGGGACTCTGCGTCCCCGCAGTCGAGCTGGCGCCTCCTGCCCCAGCTCCAAAGCAACAGGTACTGCCAGCGCTAGACCAGCGCGAGCGCCCTATCGCAAGGAGCAGCTCCAGCAAAAGACACTAGGGCGCCGTCCTGCGCTCCAGAGATGGGCCGAGAGCTCGCCCCTTTCCAAACATAAAAAAACAAACAAAAATACAGCAACCGCAGCTTCTCTTCCCCGCAAGTGCACATCTGTGCTGCCCGTTGCAGCCTGTTCGACCGATTCACTAACTTAAGTTGGTGTACTTTAGTAAGCTACACGTTATGCTGCGGGACAAAAGCCAGACCCTTTCAGTCAGAGCATTCACTACTGCCTAAAGACATAAAAAAAAATCCTTAAATCCCCTCATATGGCGCTTTCCTGTTTCGACAAAAGACCCAACGCTTCTTCACAATGCACAGCAAGGTAGGTTAAAAGGAACCAAAATGACAAGGACACGCTACTGCGGCAATGGCCGCGGCGTCTCTATAGAGAACAAACCGTCAAATTTGGCTCACTTCTTCTGAAAACATATAGTACGCATTATTCTTGGAATGTAATTTTGTAAACCATTGCATTACAAAAAAAAAATGATTTTCGTGTGCGAGTTTCCGGCGAATCGTTTCTGAACAATGACCGAAAACAAGCTACCGTTGGCGCCTTGGATGTTTCTTTTGTCGCTTCTATTCAGCTGTTTTCTTTCGCATCCTCGTAAATCAACCATCTTCTCCTTTCCCTTCAAACAAACTCGTGGAAGACGCCGCCGTAAGTGAGCGGCACAGGAGAGGTTGGCACAGGTTGGCATAGGAGAGCACGGGGAAGAAACGGAAACGCTTTCGTCTCCTCCCGCGATGCGCTTGTCCTCCCTGGGGGTGCATTTCGCGAGCGCGAAGCGGTCTCCCGCGGCCGGATTTTGAGCCGAAGAGGCTCAAAATCCTCGGCGTTGCGCCTGCAAGTAGGCCGGCGCGCGTGTCTTGCTCGCGCTAGCGGTCGCGCGTGCGTGCGTGCGCGCGCGCGTGTGTGGGCGAGCGCAGATAGCGTAAAGATGTTGTTGTGGGGCGATGTTTGCACCTGCCTTTTTGCGGCTGAGTGCACGCTTTCTTACCATTTTATTGCACGACGCTGAGCGGCCGGTAGCGTATACGTAAGGCTGGCATGTCCTCACCTTTTGGTGAGGCAGCTCTCAACTCGCGTGTCTTTTGGCGGAGGCGCGGCTCCGTTGCGCACCGAGTGAAAAGGGTTCCTTCGCACGTGTTCAACCCCTTCCGGCGCTGCCGAGCGCCGCTAAGGGCTAAAGGAACGACGCACATGCTCGACCGGCGAGGCAGAATCTTTCGGCACGTGCGCAATGGGCGACACTGTGCAGATGCAACGACAAGCCTTGACTTCTAATGCCGTCACTTGTACCGGCTGCATACAACGAGTGGCCCTTTGTGCAAGCTCCGAGCGAGGTAGCGCTCGGCCAATTCTACTCCAGAATCGTAAGGATGCACACCACTTGTAGCGCTGTAGTGCATCCAGTTAGTCTGCGCTAAGCACGGCCCTGCGGGGCAGAAATAAATGCTGTTTCAATTCCCAGATTTTCAAACTCCACCTGGGTGCGCGTTGCCTCCGCAGCTGCACGCCGCACCAGAACCTTATGCTTCCATAAACGCGGAAGTGGGCGTGGTACCTTCTCTCGAGAGCAGGAAATTTGTCTTCCTAATAGTGAGTTGCCGGTTCTTGGTTACCTGCTTTTGACGTGCGTTAATTTCGCGAAAACAAAAGCTACCTTCCCGGCTAACTTAGTTGCAGGCACTGTAGAAAGGGGGCGAAACAACACGAAACTAGGTAAACAATTGTTTAGGGGTAGCGCAGCACACTCCAATGCTTCGACAAGCGGCTGTTTTGCATTCATAGTCGCATATACGTAGTTCGCACTGATGTCATGGCTAGGAGCACGCTAGGAACCTTGAGATACTATTCCGCCATGCTGATGCAGTCAAAGGGATCGCGGTGAAGTTGATGCAATTCTCGCGTGCAGTAGAACCTTCGACATGTCGCAGTGATTGTTTGCGCTTTCGTTGCATGCTCCTACGCACTTACTTGGCGCAGTCAACAAACACTAACTTTTTTTTGTTTCCCTAAGATCATCGAAAATCAAGGTTACCTCATTTAGGAGTTATGCTAAAAGCGACGGGGTCTTTGGTTGGCTCGGATGAAATGCGATGATCTCAACACCAAAAGGATGGACTAAAAGCACAGGAACAACGTTGTTCTTTTTTTTTTTTTTTTTATCCTCGTGATAGAAGCACACCAGGACATCTCATTTCTCGACTCATATTTATCTTCCATCTTTCGGCAGACCATGAAGACTTGGGGAGAAGGCAGAGCAGGATAAATGGTTGGTCGGCAAATCTCTAGCGAATAATGTCAGTCTTCTCACGCGTGGCCGTTTCTTTTTCCTGCAATAACTCGGTAGGTTTGCAACGTGAGAAAACCAGCAATTCCTATCATATGCGCGTAAAAAAAAAAAAAAAAAAAAAAAAAGAAGAACATGTGCGTCGTCAGACATTGCCGAAATACATATGTGAAAAAACGAAACGTCATATCTCCTCTCTCTCTGTCTCTCTCTCTCTCGAGCTCTATCACAAAAAAAAAAAAAAAAGATAAAGCCCTGCTGCTTAGCTCTCCAAGCAGAGGCACCTCGTCATCCTGAGGCTGTTTTGCCGACAGACTCTTCACCCAACCTCTAGAGAAATAATTATGTGGCTAGGTCGACTTAAACACCTTCATTTCCTCAAAGGTCAGAAAGATTGCAGAGAAAACACGGTAATCGAATGTGTCACTTGAACAAATCTCCGGGAACATGTCTACATCGCTTGCCATGTCAGTTCACGGTCGTAGCTTGAAGGGGTCGATGCTATCATAAAGACGCAATTTTTTCCGCATAGCCGTATGCTCTTCGCGCTCAGATCCGGTAAGATCTGAGTGGTGGATTTTGTCTAAAGGCTGCCTGCTGAGAAGCGGCCGCAGAGGTGGCATTTCACACGAAAGGAACAGCGCCCACGAGGAAAGGCCCCCGCGGCCCCTCTACTGCGCAGTGACGTCACGTGCAAGCCACGTATACTCTGCTCGCGAATTTCCTCACTTGGCTTTGCGCGGCAAACCATTTTAACTATAAAAATACCCCACCAGCAAGCAGCTATCACCTTTCGCTCTCATAACGATCCGCGGTTCGAATGAGACGTTGCCGGTACTTCAAGTAGTAACTTCACATAATACGCCCGATTAGTGACGATGCAGCAAGAAGCCAACAGTGGCACAACATACTAGAATATTTCTGTATTCATCCTTCTTTTTTTTTTTCTGTGTTTTATTTGAACTTGATTCCTGCCCTACACTTCGTACCAGCGGAAAGAAGGCAACAGAGGAAGAGCTTCCGTATGTCATTGAGCCAAATATTTCGGCCACACCGGTGCGCCTGGCCGCCCAGAGCGTTCCTTTCTCTCTCTCTCTCTCTCTCTCTCTCTCTCTCTCTCTCTCTCTCTCTCTCTCTCTCTCTCTCTCTCTCTCTCTCTCTCTTTCTTTCTGTTGTAGGTTTACGCCATGACTGCGGCAGCTGGCAGCATCTTTGAAATTGTCTTGTAACTATTCCTCCTTAGAAAGATTGTTGTAATCAATGCTATAACTGTTTTAAGGAGAAAGCCTTAGTTGCCTTTCTCCTTGGCTTAGCGACATGAGCAGAGAGTGGTACAAAACACACGTGACCTTGTGGCGTAACTGTAAAATTTTAAAACATAACAAATTATAGAAATTATCGTTACCATCGTCCGTCTTGCTACCGAAGCGGGCAATACATGCACTACAGATACCCCTGTGGAAAAGTCCCCTATTTGTCGCCTCCGGTGCGCCCCTTACTCGTACAGGATCACTAATGAACCAGCACATTTCCGTTCTTTCTTATCAAAATTATGACGCAACCTTTCTTTTTGCAGCGTTCCGGAGGTCGTCGTACCATTTCGCTTCCCATTTAGCATACTAGTCTAGTTTACGACAGGGATTCGAACTGACGACATATTTACCTCTGATTGTAGGCCTTAATCACCTCACTATACCTCGGGGCATAGCCCAGCGGGCGTTGTTATGGGAGAATAAGGAGTAGAGAGAGTGCAAGGGCAACGGGTTATGGGTCTCGTGGCCACGGGCGTCACAGGGGGAAGCGTGGGAATCGGGCATCGCGGCAGCGCATCTCGCGAGCGAGCTTTCACCTTCGCAAACATGAGTGGACCTAGGTGTCTCTGGGGACTTTTTTTTTTTTTTCCTCAGCTTCAAACGCTGAAAATATGCGCTAAACAATGAATATTGGCAATATACTACGCGGGGGCTATATTCGACTACGATGGAATAGTGGGCGTGTTTCAGCTCCTTAGCCCTCGCTGCGCTGGCAGAAAACATTTTCTGGGAGTTTACCTATCATTATAGGCAGTAGCAGCAGCAATGTTCCTTGTTCGTCCTTTTTTTCTTTTCGGATATAGGTACTAATGGCGGAAATGGGCAAACTGGTGCTAGAACCAATACATTTATAATAAGCGTGCGTCAAAAGGCAGAAATAAAACCTTCTGCAACTTTCTTAAAACCGGACAAAGTGCGCAAAAGACGAGAGCGCTCTAGAGGCATGTAGTGCATTATGGAAATATACAGAGTAAGGATGATATACGAATGCACCATCTTCCAGATATATCTCCAATTACTGCTTCAGATCAAGATAGTTTGGATGCAAACTACAAAATGATCTTCCCTGTAAAAATTCCATGCACGTTCTAGGTCATGGTACTTTAGATACCCAGATGATAACGACCTTTTATACTATGGATTCGAGACCACAAGTATAACCCTGGTCGCGGCAGAGAGAAATTCGAATTGGTTCGATTTTCACTACGAGGAGCACTTGATCCTTAGTAGAAAGACGGAAGGCTTAGACTATTGGAGATATAACGCCGGTGTGCAGGCCTTATTACTAAAAATAGGCAATCGATACTGTGTACTGAAAGAAAAAAAGGGGGTTGGGGGGGCATAGGTAACAAAGCTGGTATACCATTTTGAAGAAAACGCATTTGATAGTTTTGAGAAAAACACGTAGCCTGATAGCTGTAACTTTGATTTCTTCCGAATCATACAATTATTTTTATTTGTTTAAACATTCATTACAGTGTGCACGTCTATATATTGATGAGTTGATCAGTTTTTTAGCCAATCAGTAAATCACTATTCTGCTTTACACCTGCTGCCGGGCTATATATGGTCAAAAGCAAAGCCGTCCTTTTTTTAGATACTTCGAGTAACACTAATCAGCTTTCCAAACCCAACTGTCTGTGAAAAAATTCTATTTTCTTGGCTGAGCGCCAAGGCACTGCCTTGACCGAAGGTAAGGACTGTACAGTCATGAGCAGTATAAGAGGGAACAAACTTTTAGCATTAACTTACCGATTACTCCGTAATTACTTGTGAGAAGCGTAGTTTGTTTTTTTTTTTGCACTCTTCAACTAACTTTTCTCTGAATGCATAATATCTAAATGTCGGCATAGTATTGAATATTAATATACAGAAAATATCCACAACTTTATGCTAAAATTTTTTTCCTTTTCTCGTGACTGTACATTATTAAAGAAATGCGCATTAATGCGCCGGACGAGCAGGTTTAAAATAAAAGTCACTTTTGTGTTAGCGGGGAAATTGGTTTATTCATCAGCTGCAACTCCAAAAGCTATTTTATATTCCGTAGCTTTTCATTTATTCATTATATTCCGCAGAAGTCATTCTTACCATGTCCAGTAGCCAGTGAACTTCATGAATGTATTGTGCATGTGCAGTATTTCCAACTTCTTCAGAAAGCATCTGTGAGTAGAGAAAGATTGAAGAATTTTCAGAAAACTTATACGGGTTGGCATACTTTGATATCTGCTAGTCTCGACGTCAGTCATTATTACGCCAAGCAAGAAACGGACTAGAAAGTAACAGAGCTTGTTCTCTTTTTCTTTTTTTCTGAGAAGGCAGTCATGCGAAAGCCAGAACCGGGACACGATCTTGCATCTTGTGTGCTTTAATCCTGAATGACTCCGCCAAATCGGGATGTCATACCTCACGTATAGTGGCGCGAGTGATTCAGGCGGAGCTTTCGGACGGTATCGTCGGTCTAGCTAGATTGAGCTTGTGATAATTTTAGTGCGGAAGCCCTACTTCACACAGTCAAACCCGACCAATAATGTCATGGCTTGTGTATGGAGAGCTCGGACAATTAAAAAACAAAAAATATTCGGTGCAGCGCGCATTAGAATGAAGGAATTTCACGCGGAAAGCGCGTACGGAACGCCGTAGCTGTCCCTGCGATTTTTATTGCGCTCAAAATATACAATACACACACAACAACCCTCAGTCATATTTGACTGAGGTAACTTTAATGTTTCAATGTGCGGGAGACAGACAGGAGCATGGATCCACAAGTTTGATAACTTCACCCATTGCTTTTATACAGCGGTCTGTCTCTTTTGTTATGAGCACAGCATAAACTTCAGAAGCTAAATTTTGGTGCACATCAGACATTTAAACCATTTCTGCGAATATGTTCAACATCCTACAACATTTCACAGTTTTCTCATTTCCTATAGTGGTACAAACTTCAGAACGAAGTTCAGAAGCAAAACACCGTTACGCATCTGAAGGTCCGGCCGTTTATATTGTCACGTGGTGGTGATAAGGTCGATGGCACAAATGAACAGTCGGTGATTGCACTGAAGAAACTTTTTATTGGGCGGACTGGCGCCCGCAAAAGAACCAAACAACTCGGCGGCGGCGATAGCAACGACCGTGCTCGTCGATCGACGAGCTAAGAATGCCCGTCACACTCGATCGTCAACGCTCAATTTAAAGGCTGCTCAGAACAATCTAGATAACGTCGCAAACTGCTACTAGCACAGCCTAGAACATTGTAGAAACATACACGAGTGATCGGAATCTTCGAGACAGATCTCGGCGCATTTTGCGTGACAACGAAGTTGATAAAGGTGTGTCTCGCGACATCGAACATTATCAAACAAAGAATACAGAACTGATACGCGATCCAGAATCAGTGATAAGGCCGCATGCCGGCAGCTGCCAAAAAACAACAAATACAGTTTTGTATGTTTCGCGGCAATATCTAAAATTTTATTAAAAGGTATCTCAGAGTGTTTTGCAGTTGCCTTGCACCTATTTTCCGAAACACAGAAAATACAAAACTGCGTGAAGAAAACAGGACGAATATAGAAACACGGACAAGCACGCACATAGCGCAGCGCGTTGGTTTTCTATGGCAGTTGGAAGCAAATTATTACCGCACATTCTAAAATTAAGACCCTTCCCATCAATGTGTGCCCAACCTCACACATTAGCCTCCCAATCAAAAGGTATCCCAGAATCCTGCTCCTAGAAGTTTGATGACGTTGACCAATCTTTACAAAAATACGGTTTGGCACAGGATGTCTTGTTAGAACCAATATAAGGTTCAGAGACCCTTTCCCAAGCATTTCACTCCGCATAAGCCGAGCACCTCGCCAGGGGAAAGCTGGCACGCAAAGTATCCCCGGTGTGTGCTGGGTGGCACTGAGCGTCGAACCACGCACCTGCCGCTGGTGAGGCGGATGTCCTAAGCGCTAAGCAGCACTGCGGTTCTACGCACCATCGACCTCCTCTTCTACCTGCTTGTTGTTTCCAGTGCTGGTGGTTTCATGGCGTGTTTATAACTTTTTTTCGCATTCCTGCCCTTTTCTCTCTTAGAAAAATAAAGAATATGCATGGTAGCGTATGTGAATATAGAGGGGCCTTGATGCTCTTCGTAGGTGCGCTTTGCGGACTTCGAACAGCTGCTTTCAAGCGTAGCTGGCTGCGTAAGCATTGGGTCTCTCAAAAACAACTTCCATAAACTGCGGTCCACGTTGAAATATAGCTGTCTGCTTACTTTAAAGTGCGCAAAAATAAACAAAAGGAGCGCTAATGGCTTTTGTGAGACATCTGGCTCTGCACATGCATGTCGAACTCGACTTTTTATACTTCGCGGCGCATATTAGAGGGTTAATTATTCTTGGCTGCCATTTAGATCATGCTTTATGGTAGTAGTAAGAGCCAGGAAAAGGTTTGATTTTGCATGTCTGGTTTAACGTCCCTAAGCGACTCAGGCTCCGAAAGAAGCTACAACACAGGACCGCAGAAATTTCGACCAGCTGGGTTCTTGAACTTGCACTGACAACGCACAGTACACGCGTGCGCCTTGCTTTTCGCCTCCATCGAAAGCGACCGCCGCGGCCGGGATTTCATCCCGAGTTCTTGGGCTCAGTAATCCAGCGTCCTAACCACTGAGTCAATGTGTTGGGGTCCAACAAAGTCTAAGCTTCTTAGACACGTTGTCTGAAATGGGGAGCTACCGTGTTTTGCACCAGCGCCCATTTTGGAACGGAGCATAAAAAACTAATGCACAAAATGTCCTCGCTTTCTGTGGCCACTACACTTCCTGTCGTCGCTACATTCATTACACTCAAGACGCCAACACCAGCGCATTCTACACCCTCCCTCTTTTACACGTGAAATATTCAAACAATACCTTACACGTTATTCACAAGCATACAAAAAGTGACTTCCTGTAATGCGTTAGTGTACGCGCGCTAGTGCCTGTGCTTGGGAAGCGTGCACTGGCAATGTGCGCATCTGTAAGCAAGTGCGTGTGTTGCATTCTTTAAGTGCATTGTCCTGGAAACAGTGTATAAGTTTCCTAAACATGCTGAATGCTAATATTACACGCTGACTATAGTGCGACGGGTGTTCATATAACCTAAGCACACTCGGCTGCGTTTTTTTTTTTTTTTGTTGCTGTCGTTTCAACGATGGATTCCAGAGACATCAATGACATTGAATCAAAAAATCCTCCCCCCCCACACACACACACTTTTTTTTCAAGTAATTCATAACGTGCATTCCTCAGCAGTATCGATGTACTTGAGCAATCGATGGTCTGGTCCCAGCATGCCAAATCTGAGTTGTTACGAGTGCACATTCCCGTAGCAACCTTTGCTCCGTCTTGTGTCTGATGCCTGGACTGGTCACGTCAGTGTAAGTGCAGCAGTGAGCCCGGACTGGTCTCTCCGCTTGTATCGCACGAGGCAAAAAATGTCACTCATCTTCGTTGTTTACTGAAACGAAGATTGTTTTTTTCCCTATTGCGCAATAGCTGCAGGCGTTGCCAAAGTGCCCCCGAGTTTTATAAGTCGGGCATCGCACGATTCTCGTGTATGTACGCAACAAAGCTGGCAAACGCAATAACTGCATACTAGGAGCTGAACAACCCGAAACTATCGTCGTTGCGAAACTCAGCCTTCATCTTTTACCTCAATGACGTAAATAATTTGGTGCCCGAGAAGTTGGCATCCATTATTGCGTAAACGATGAACTTCCGTCAAATGCGACGCGAACACCCTGTATATATATATATATATATATATATATATATATATATATATATATATATATATATATATATATATATATATATATATATCCCTCCTGGTATTCCTTCTTTTTTTTCCCCCTTGATGGCATCGAGTGTTTTATTTGCCTGGCATGCTGGTATCGAGGGGGCGGAATAAAGGAGGAGGTACTCAACCTATATTTTCTGCTCGTACTCATAACATGCGCATATGTAGCTGAAAGCATATTTAGCGAGCAAGTTCCGCAAACCTGTGCACACTCAACCGCATCTAGCAACGAGAACTATAGCACGAGGACCAATTAGACCGTTTCTTGCACCGGGGCCGAAAAAAAAAAGGATATTGTATATGTTAGATTTCTTGACTTTTGTGCATTGCGCGTCTTTCAAACAGCGATTCAGTGTCGCTTAACCGCTATCTTGGAAGTGATTGAGATGGAAATATAAGACAAGTAATGCGCTTTATGCCTAACAAACTATTGCGGTTTAACGCACGGGCTGCATATGTCTAGGCCATTAGGTGAACAAATTTCTTTATCTATTAAAACTCATTTAATCGATCGTAGCTCGTTTCAACTTTCATCTTCAGGCTCACGTTATGGTTATTCACCGAGATCGAGGGTTCGATTGATCAGTCGATTACACTGAAACATATAATCGTCTATTCAAATAGTCAATTAGTATAATATCTAAATCATCACGGGCGTGTTTAGTTAGTACGGTCATGACTCCAGTTCAGATGTTCCTTTCTGTCTCGGTGGCTGAGCGCACATTTTCTGCATAAGAGTGAGAGCTTAGTAATTGGCAGGCCTCCCTTAATGTCAGCAGCAGTCGATAGATATCGCCTAATTACCGCGCCTCAGAAACGTAGCCTTTTTTGTTTAACACTCTGACCACGCTCAAAATCGGGATGCATACTCGCATGCACCCACGAAACCACAGCAAGGTTTCAGGGCACGATGTTTTAGTAATAAGTAGCGTACCGCTTTTTTTTTTTTTTTTGTCTTCTTGTTCCACGACAATCTCAATTAAACTCCACATTTTATCTAACATTCTCGCTAAGAACTTCACAATTCTTCTGCGCTTTCATTTAGTCATATAGACAATGTCATCTGTCACTTCACGCGTTAAACTCTAGACGCTTAGGTTACCATGCCTAAATATGTACTCCGCATGTAAACACGATGGTCATTGGTTGACCAATTGGACCATATGCTTTAGGTGCCAAACCACATTGCGGGCTTTTTCGCACGCCATAATAAAAATATCTGGATTGATTTTGACCACTTGAGATTCTTTAACCTGCAGCGAAATCTCAGAACAATACAGAGCATCAATAACTCCACTTTGCCAGCGTCGAAACGTATAGCCACCGGGGCTGGAAATCAAGCACGTAACTCGTGTTCAACTATAAAATGTGCAAATTTCAAAGCCGGGTCATTCTTCATTTGCACAGTTGGTTTTGCTTGCTTTGCCAGACCTTGTCTCGCTTCGACTAAAACGCTTCCCTGGTAAAGATCGCCACTAAGCTCGATCATTTTGCTTCTTCAGTTGTCCAAGCCGGGCGAATCGAATTATCTAGCATTCAAATTATTGCTGCAGGTTATGTAAGTCTGAGTCCTATGCTAGTCAGTTGATGTGTTAGTGGCCGGGAGAAACAAGCCAATTTAGCAGTAATCCGGCGTGTGCTCTTGCCTACCGATAACCGCTTCGCCAGATAAAGCGCCACCTGTGAATACGCCTGAGTGCACGTTTATAAAAACTATAGAATTTATGACATATTCTCACAACGGCCGACGACAAAGGTTTTCTGGTATCGAAAACTTTAGTATTTATATTCATACCAGTGAAAGTGCAACGTGTCTAGAACGATTAAGTACAATTGACAGAAATACCCTTTCGCTGCTGGCGTAGCAGTCCGGTGATTCTAGGCTGTTGTGCACCGTTTCTACGGGCAGTGTGTGCTATAGAAACCAGCATTCCTGGAAGCCACCCCACAAAACAGTTGCCGAGTTTGACCGGGGTGTTTATTATTTAAGAATAAATTTTTTGACGAAGCGGTTGGAATTGCTCTAAAAAATAGTTCCTGAAAGTTACACCGCACAAGAATAAAGGAGTTTTAAACATGTACGAGCTGACTGCTCATTTCCCATAACAGTTAAAGCGCGTAAACTGTGCAATCAGGCGAAATGTTAGGCATCGCTTTGGACGAAGAAAGCTTTTCAGGGAATAAAGGTATCAAAAAACGTTACTTGTGGTTTAACTCTGGTTAACCCTAGTTGAATTGAGATAGTAACGGCCTCTGCTACATTATTCCCTTATCACGCCCTATCAGTGTAAGGTGCTACCTCATTGGGGACACTTAAGCTCATCCTTTAGGAGTAGGACGCGAGAACGTAAGTTACCAGTCTTCTTCTACTTCTTCTTGTTCTTGTTCTTCTTCTTCTTTTCTTTTTTGTTCTTCTTGTTCTTGTTCTTCTTCCTCCTCCTCCTCTGCTGTTCAAGGTCAAGCGGGCCCTCCGCCGGGACTACCCGACGGCTCAAAACCTGGCGAACTATTGCTATCGCAATAAAATTTACACACCATGATAAAATCCAATAGTGTGGGCACTGCGGGCTTTCGGTTACTATATTTATTCAGCAATGCCACAGTGTGAAAGTAATGAAAGCGCGAACCAAACTTACATTTTCTAAAGCACACTGGTGACTCCAGATGCAGCATTCCATTTGATACACCCAAACGGTAAACCTGACCGGTGCCGGCCACCCCGACCGAGTGTTTAAACCCTCGTGTGGCCAGCTCGCCGAGTTAAATTACGAGGGCGAGAGTTCGAAGTGCGCCTGTTCGCTGGATTTGATTGCTAGCTTCAACTCGCATACAAGCGCACTATGTTCTTTCCAGGCCAGCCACTTTACTCCACATGTTCCAGAAGGCTAGATGCAGCCATTTTCAAATTATACCCTCCGGATGCAATGCCGACGGAGGAACCATTGTCTGCCCAGCTGCCCAGCCCTCGTTATCACGGACGAAATTCTGCTCATAAATAACAATTTTCAAGCACTGCGTCATATATCTTTGCCCATACGAAGCTTGCCTAATATGTTAACGTCTCTGAGTCAGAGGGTGAGGAAGTCGAGGGTCGGTGGACAGCATTTCACAAGGCGTACATTCAGGGGTAGCCCTATTTTATCAAAACGAGATGTACTACTTAAATGACGCGATTGCACATACGTGGGTCGTCGCGACAATGAAAGTCCAGAATAGGTCGCAACGCTAAAGGATGACGTTTTGTAGAGTGTAAGTGCATATACTATTCCGTCGATTTCTCGCATGCGATTTCGGCAGGTCGGCAAAGAAAACAAAAAAGGGTACTGAACCTATCTTTCTTCGCCCACTAATGTAAGGCTTCTTGCCTCCTTCCACGCAAAACCCCGTGTGAGCTTTGAGCGTTCTTTCATACTCATCATGGTGAGGCCTGGAATATAGCGACATTGTTACGCCCACAGCACCTCTGTAGCCGCATAACGTTATGGCACGTATTTCAGGCCTCACGTTGCTTAGTATTGAAGAACAGATTCTTTTCCACTCATGGAGAAGTTCCAGAGGCATCCATCCAAAAGCCAATTGTTTGAAAATTGTTCATTTTGACTGGCTGAGCAGAGGGTGCTGTATATAATTGCAGACAACCATCAGGTTTCAGAAGATGGCCGCCATATTCTAGTGCAGCTCTTATTTCGTTTGTTCCGCACCTTTTGGTAATATCTATAACTTGTGCAGCTTATTATTTCTTCGGCGCCATTCACGCCGGCTCTAATAATTTTCAGCTTTATTGTTTTTGTTTCCACGGCGTACATCTTAACCGGTACAAAAAAAAAAAAAAAAGCAATGCTTCTCAAATGAGAGGCCCGTCCAAATTCCGCAGCCTTAGACGCCGTTCTAGTGTGATCGATGTCAGGCATGTGTCCCCTCTCACCGACGACAGTTTGATGGCTGGCCTAGCTCTGCACGAGCTCACGAGGCACTTTTTCCGTTGAGTCGCCGTCGTTAAACATTGTTTAGGGAGGACGTTCAGGCTGGCCGTGACGGGAATAAAGGCCGTCCTTGCGTCGTGCATGACGACTTCATGTGCACAAGCCCCGACAGGCCGCAGGTTCGCTAACGAAGAACTAGAGTGGGCGATAGTACGAACACGCGTAGTACAGAGACGCTGGTCGTTCGGTACGAAAAGCAGACAAAAAAAAATGCGGTCTGGAGCAAACAGCGACACTGCCGAGAATAAAGCAGTCAAGAAGCGAACACCGGGGAAGGGCGGAGGAGCTCACGTTAGTTGGAAACAATGCCATTCTTCCTGGGGCACTCATTTAAAAGGCATCATGTCACGCATTACCTAAGAGGAAAAGCTCGCCACAACGTGCCCTCCTAATGCATTCAAAAGTGCACCTTTGTTTTTTTTTTTTTGTTTTTTTTTTTGCTCTCCCCCTTATTTTCTTCGTCTATGCGTGCATTTTTCACCGTCGGGGTACATGCCATGACTTCCGGCTTTTACCGTTAATTAAGGCTGCCAACGCAACACGCACAGCGGCTCGGCAAGGAGGAAGTAAGCCAAATGCAGGAATCGGCCACAAAAGCGGTCAGGCAGCTCTCGCAGAGCGGGGCTTAATATACCAGCTTCTCCTCGGCGTACGTGTAAAGAGCGTAACAACGAATAGGTGCGCTGCACTACATTCCAAATAAGCGTTTGCTTCCAGCTTCGAACGGAACAGATTGGGGGAGGAAAGAAATTGGGATTCACTCGCACGAGGCCATTCTTTAGGGCGCGCTGTGCTTCTGCGCCGTAATAAAAAGCGAACGGTGCCCTCGTTAGGGAGAATTTGTTCACTGAGATGTCGGACTCCTTATTTTTGGTACATTTATTTCTGTTTGTACTTTGAACCGTGTACTTAGAAAAACCTTTTATTGTAGAACACGAAGCTAGCGGTGGATAATTGTTTGCTATTGAAACGATAATTGTAGCGGCATCTGTATCTAGAGTAAACGACTTGAGCATCGTTTTTCGGGACTAGATCCGTGCCACAGCGTGTGGTATCAGTCGTGTATTGTAGGGTCTGCCTTAAGGACGTGCTCACCGATTAGAATCCTATAAAGGCAAGGCAGGGGCACTCACTCTCTAAAATGTCCCCTACGTGATCACGTTGTCAGACTGTCGCGGTAGGTACGGTCCATGCGCTATGTGGGTGCTCCTTACTAGGCCGGAGAGTGGTCCAGATAGTCATCTCGCCTCCCATATATCAGCAAGAGTCTAGCTGTGCCCGTTTCTTCTTCTTCTTCTTCTTCTTCTTCTTCTTCTTCTTCTTCTTCTTCTTCTTCTTCTTCTTCTTCTTCTTCTTCTTCTTCTTCTTCTTCTTCTTCTTCTTCTTCTTCTTCTTCTTCTTCTTCTTCTTCTTCTTCTTCTTCTTCTTCTTCTTCTTCTTCTTCTTCTTCTTCTTCTTCTTTCTCTTCTTCTTCTTCTTCTTCTTCTTTCTCTTCTTCTTCTTCACAATTCTCATTTCCAGTCTGCCTCTGCCCGCTGTATCCTGTCAGCGCTGTCCGCTTATCTTGCACCTCTTTTCTTTTTTCAGTGAGACACCACAAAGTGCGCCCCATTGCATTCGCAAATGTCGCCATATATCATTACTCTTGGTACGCAACCACATCGGTAAAACTGTAAACAGCTGATGCCAGGATTTTTGAAAACCAGTCCTCTACCGCCACCTGCAGACCCCTTCTCCCCAACATCGGCGACCAGTACTTGAAGGCGCCCTCTTTTTGGAGGAATATATAAACTACTAAGTTTTGAACTATCTACAACGTGGTACACAGCATGGTGCCACACGCAAGCTTGTCTCCGTGGAACCATTATGGGTTCAAGGAGCGTATTATAAAGCCGAAATGCATCGAACGAGCATATTCTCATTGTTCGATTTTTAATCCGAAATTTTACGCTATCCTACGATTGCCGTGAAGAAAATAAAAATTTAAGAAATAGACGTTTGTTAACCTTATTAAGGAATCCTCCAGTTATTCTGAGCACCCTGGGAAGAAAACCAAATCACTTATTTTCACAATGTAAAAGCCAGCGGACGAAGCTCGAAGAGTACAAAACGGATGCTTAGAATGTTATCTTTGAAGAAGCGAAAATATTTTTTGGCATACATGATTCGGTTTCGTGAACATTATTACGGTTAGTCCCACTTCCTGCATAGTATTTATCCTTGATGTCCCTATTATTAGAACTTCAGCGCGCCGCATAAAAAATGGTCTTGTTATCTCGGACGCGGCTCGGGGCTTTAAGGTGGCGCCGCAGTCACGAGGCAGTTTTTTTTTTTTATTGCTCCATGCGTTCTTTTCGGCTGATAACAAAAAAAAAAAAAAAGCTCTACGTAAGTAATAGCTTGACGGAAACAACGTAGCTAGCCGTTTTTCGAGAAGAGGCACAACTTTTGCATTGACAATTTTTCTCTCAAGCTAATAATTAAAAAATAGGTAATTGGTGTTTACTAATTAATAATATTGCTACGAAAAAACACTGCAGATTATCATAGGCTACTCTAGATAGCATGCATATATATATATATATATATATATATATATATATATATATATATATATATATATATATATATATATATATGTATGTATGTATGTATATGTATGTATGTATATATATATATATATATATATATATATATATATATATATATATATATATATATATATATATATATATATATATATATAAACTTAAAGTAAGTGACACACGGTGGAAAAAACAACACTTTATTCCGACGTTTCAGCCGGGGTTTGGCCTTTGTCAAGGAATGTGCTTTGACGATGTGCTTTGGCATTCTTTGAAAAAGGCCGGACCCCGGCCGAAACGTCGGAATAAGGTGTCACCTACTTTAAGTTTATGCCCTACCGGACCCATTCGAGCTTCAACCCCCTCCCTATATATATATATATATATATATATATGACATGGTGGCCCTTATTTGCACGTTTCATCCGCCTGTATATGCCCCTCCTCTCCATCTGTTGCCTCCACTCGACCTGTAAAGCAGCAGACAGAGACTGTCACGACACCGAAAACCTGCCTCGCGTAGAGCGCGGGTGGTTAGCTGGTTATAGAGCATCAACCCTTCTCCTGTAAAAGGTTTCCTCTCCTGCAGTTTATTTGTACCATTTTATAGCTTCCTGTAACATTTTTCTCGCACCTGAGCACTCGTTGGATTGAGTTCTGGACGACAGGTCGGGTAATAAATTTTTCGTCGTTGATCATATTTTTTTTTTAGCTTTGCAGCAGCGTTTTCACGTCAGCAAACTTGCGAAGAGATCAAATGGAGCTATAACGAAAAGACTTGCATTCAGTCAGAGCCTTTCTGCTCAGCAGCTCTGCAATGAGTGCAGTATATGACGACGGAAGTGTAGATCTTACTTTTCAGCGAAAGCAGGGGAACACGATGTGCTGTGCGGAAAACGAGCGCGATATAACAAGCTCAACTTTAGGCTGCATAATTCAGAGTGGTCGAACAGAATGCACGGAATTTCTAGGGAATTTTAGAATAGCGTGGAGACGTAAGTACTCGTGTAGGCGTATAGTGGTTTCCCGGAGCAGTGGTCACACCTTGCCTCACCACTGCCACAGCGCGTGCGTAGGAGGCGTCCGGGAAACCACTATACGCCTAGGCCAGTACGTCTCCGCTATGATAAATATCTCTATTGCCTGCAGCGTCTCTCTGCTTCAGTTTCATCCCATTTATCTCACCTCGAATTCTATTTCCTCTTAACCAGTTAAACTCCTTTTCACTTCTTCAGTACTTCAATTCTATTTCCTCTTCTTTGTTCACTCTTTAGGCTTCGCTCAGTGAAACTCACCCTTTGTATAGATTGCGATTAATTTCCTTTTATATCGTTTTCCTCTGGTAACGTAACCTAGCTTAGTTTCATTCGAAAACCGCTTCAAACCCGGTTAGAGGAGTTCATTGTGAATTCGAATTTCTCTTTTTTTCATGCTTGAATGTGTTCACTTTCGGATGTCTGGGGCATGGCAGAAAAAACAATCCTTTATTTTGTGAATGGGGCAAGTAAGACTAGTCGGATTTAAAAAAAAAAAAAAAAAGGAAACATTTTGAAAGAACAAAAGGTCTATAATCCAGAAATAAACGCCGTCGATCGAAACGGATACCGACGAGTTAATTCGCAGTTCTTAACGTTTTCGCTCTGTTTAGACTGTGATCACCAGTTCTATTTCCGGCTATAGCCAGCGCACGTGTTTTATGAGGATATATTTGAAGTTGAAGTGATTTCAGCCTGATGGCAACATCATACAAAAGCACCAAGTGGCAATTCATGGAAATAACAGGAGAGCGAGTCCCCGCGTCAATGCTATCCTTCGACACTGTTCGCATTCGCCGAAAACTCATTGGCAAAGTACGGTCGTCAGGGGGTCAAGGGTCCGATCGCTCCCCATGAACGCGGGAAAGCCGCAGCAACGTCACCGAAAAAAAGTGACCAATGCCAGCGGCACAAATAGATCCGAAAGGAAAAGTGGGCAATACTTCCTATAGAATACAGCCCCTGGATACGTATTCTGCGAAGTTCAATTTCATTTTATCATGCAATGCGATGGCATGTGGATAAGCAAAAGACCAATCACAGACAGCTGGTCTGGTCGGGTCTGCTCCGTTTACCGTCGCTGAACCCCACGAGCATACACAGCGCCAATTCATCACGAGCGAAGGCCGTTTTTATTTTTATTTTTTGTTGAAACTGGATTAGCGGCGACGCCAGCGTCAAGCGCGTCAAACGGGCTGTCGCGCTTAGCTATTTGTGGGCGTCGACCGGCGTGACATGAGTGCTCAAGACGCGTTTAAGCGAGTATTAGTGGCACCACTGTCTTATTTCAGTCACAAAGAGCTTGCCGTCTTCTCTAACGCCCTATACGGCGGCAGAAGCGACCGGCGGTAGATGACCGAAGGAAATGGATCGTTGGACAATACATGAAATGAAAGGTGTTGTCACTCAAGCAACGAATACGATGCCAATGATGTTCGATGTAAAGCCACGGGGAGTATTATGTAGAGAATTTTATTTTCGTTCCCAGATATGAGCCAGCATAACCTTGAGAATATTCCGGCTTAGGGTACGCCGTCGCCAGTGACAGGCTCCTTTCTCTACAGGGACTCTAGAACGTTTGACCCGTAGTATGCTGAGCTCACGAAACAAGTCGAGAAGCATTCCTTTTCAATGATCAGGGTGCATGTTCAACAGTCCAGTGCGACTTTCTATATCCTCGGTAAAAAGCAAAGAGGTCAATGGCCCCCCACAAGTCCAGTTTTCTTCAACATCAGTCTTAATTAGGAAGCAACTATCAAATATTGTAATGCATTGTTATGGAAATACTGAACAGAATGGTGCAAGCTTGCGATTAGCAGCAAAATCGCTTGTTATTTTTTTAATGTTTGTCATTCTCGCTGGCATCGAGCAAGCAACCATTAGGGCACATTTCTGGTGATGACAAAAACGTTAATCGACAGAACTACGCGTCTCTTGAAGAGAGACCTGCTGATCTATATAGTAGAATTTTGATAGATGCGAAAAATTACGTTCGTAAACTTCTTGTTGAAAAATGCGCTTGTCCAGAGTTCCTGGGTATGGCTCCAAGCATGTGGACTTATATGTTAATAAAGCCAAATAGCACTAAGGAAAGAGAAGTATATGAAAAGCTTCTATTATTATTTACAATATTTACAATATTGCTCAATAGTAAATTAGAGCAACTACTTTCTGGATCAATTATAATTGTTTAGAAAGTACAAGAAACAACTTAGTGCTGTCAAAAGAATTCGAACCTATCACCTCCGTGTGTCACGTACGGTTCTCCCCGAAATAACATATGGCAGCGGCTGTTTAGTTTTATTTCGAAATTGTTTATGTTCCGTGGAACCTAACTTTGACTGTGTTCACCAAGGCAATGTTCACCCGTAGCGGCAGACGAAGCCCGTGTTTGTCGTGGTTTCAGACCCTACCAGTTGTATGAGATTATTTCTCTTCTATTTCCCAATCAGTCATTTTTCAGCCATACAATGAATACATTACTAATTTTCAAATGATCAACAGGTCAAAAAAAAAAATAAAAAAAAAACATTGCACTAATATTTGCTTTGTCTTAACAATTCTAATTTTAACAAGTTTTCTAATCTATATTAATGATTTACCTGCCTGTGTGACATCTAGAGTTCGTCTTTTCGCAGATGACTGCGTAATTTACCGTAACATTATTAATGACAGTGACCGCCAATTCCTACAATCTGACCTGAACGCAGTAAGCTCATGGTGCTCATCCTGGTTAACGACTTGAAACATTTCTAAAACTAAACAGACATCTTTCACAGCTCGCATTTCAACCACTTACATGCTCAATGACAATGCTGTTGAACTAACAAACACTTACAAATACCTTGGCGTGCACTTTCAGTTTGATCTAACATGGCATCACCATATCGACCTCACCCTAGCTGCTGCTAACCGTTCACTTGGTCTTCTTAAACGTACTCTCAAACACGCTCCTATCCACGTTAAAAAACTTGCTTATATCACTCTAATATGCCCTAAAATTGAATATTCCGCAGTTATTTGGGACTCTGATCAAGACTATGTTATCACCAACATCGAATCCTTGCAGAACCGTGCTGTGCGTTTTATTTTTTCAGACTACTCACCTTTCATTAGCGTCACAGCATTAAAACAACGTGCTGAACTGGAAGACTTATCATGTCGTCGTAAACACGCTCGGTTAACACTTTTCCATAAGCTTTATCACCATCCACTACTGCGCAGTGATTTGTTTCAGTCACCTGATGTCATTTTTCCACGACTTGATCATGCCTTCGAAGTTAAACGCGCAAAGTGTCATTTATCATCTTATGCCAATTCATTCATACCTCGTACTATCATCGAATGGAATAACTTACCATCGCACATCGCTACAGAAACTAACAAAAAAATACCAAGAGCTTCTTCGCGGTGTCGGAAATGTGTAGAATATTTTGGTGTTGCCTTTCCTCCTTCGATGTGATATTTATTGGTTCTTATTGTAATTGTTGCTAACTGCATCGTGTTTTTTACAATTGTATCCCCCCCCCCCCCCCCTATGTAATACCCTCCTTTGGAGGGCCTTTAGGGGTAACCTGAATAAATAAAATAAATAAATAAATTATAACAGGGAATAACTTACCATTCGAGCTATCGTTTAGCTCATTAGCATATATGTCATAAAAATCCTCTCAATGCTGCCTGGCTTGTTGTGCATGGCCCACGTCAAGTATACCTTGAAAGTGGAAGGAAGCCCCGGCCGCATCCTTCTGAAGCTCACGGCTTGCACAGAAGCAAGAGTTCCGGCATATAAGCAAAATGGCTGTATACGTAAGCAGCAACCGAATGAAACGGAAGCGTCGCTCAATTCCTGGTGGTGCATTATCATTGTGCCAACGTTCCGTGCTCATGAGAAGGATTCAGGTCGACGTTTGACGGCGCGTGAAGTACGGGCGCAGTCATTCTTATCTTTTACAGAGACGGCCGGTCCAGCGTCGATAGCTCGTTAAGACTAGCGTCAGTAATGTCTCGGCTCCTTCTCTCCTCCCATCACAGTGGATCTCACACAAAGGGCCTATTACGCGCGCTGCCCGCGTAATGGCTGCTAGCGGTCCACACAAGCTCCAGACGCGGACAGATCAACGAGCCGCGCCTCACTGTTCCGCAGCAAAGGAAGAAATGGCACCGCTACGGTTAACGAGTGGACTGCGGGTGGATGGAGGGTAATAACACCCCTTCAGCTTCTTTCGCCACCGTCCGAACGCCCGGTAGCGATGACGCTGACTGGCCGGAAATCACTAGGGGGCAGCGACTTTCACTGCTTTCACTCCAAGCGCTTTGTAGAGATACTCGCCGCCCTCCTCCGCGCACTGCCAACGTCCGCCTTGCGCCCGTTTGGATCCCCTGCAGTCGCACCGACCTATTCAAGAACAGAGGCAGGGATCTATTTCTCCGGGGACTACCGTGCCGCGACGCAGACTCGGTCGTTTCTTGACGAAATCTTCCAACGCAGCTACCGGCAATCGTAAGCCGATATGCAGCTCTGCGACACGGCCATTGTATTCACCTTGAAAGACGACGAAGGAGCCAAATTTGTGTGTTTTTTTTTAATTGAGTTAAAGCCACGAAACGAGTCTGAAATATCCTGGTTTTGCCTTTTTTCTCCTCTTCACTTCACTATGCCCGTTTGATTGTTCCCTTATTTCCTGTACATGTCATTTTGGGCTTTACAGATAATGATCTGAAACCTTTGTTTATCAGCGGCAGCGTCTGGCACCTTATAAGCACTTGTGAAAAAGGCATTCAGATTTCATTTCTAATCATTTATGCTTCATTTCTACGGGAAATTCTGTCATTTCTGCAACGTTAATTCCTGGTGTGTACATGCGCGGCCGCCCCATAGCAAGATAATAAAGAACGAAAGTCGTCAGCACAGGTCTTTATAATGAGGCTGTAAGGCACTCCAAGTCTTGCGAGTTAGCGAGGTTTTTGCAAATGGCTTTTTCTGTCTTGTTATCGGCGTCAGATAAATCGTTTTCGTGCGAAATGTTTCTCAACTATCGGTTTGTGCACCTTCGAAATCTGCCTCTGATATCTGATTCCTTGTTTTTCTCTACTACCATAGATATACGCGAAATTAAGAGAACATAATAAAGCAGAAAAAAGAAACCGCTACATTTGTCATTTATAAACAGAGGTAGGCGGCCAGAAATGTTCTTATTCTGATACAAGCTCCGGCTTCAGGCATCCAGGCTAGGTTTAGCATGAATAGAGCCGAGCACGAGCACCACACGGGGCTGTTATGCATACGAAGCCGCCATTTGATGTTTTCAGGGTTATTCATTTTTTTACGCAGCAGTGCGTTTGTGTCTGTTCGTATACTTAATGATCCCACGTCAGCGCTGCAAAGACAATCTATCTGTTATTGTCGTCCGATGAATGTGTACTGCGACAGCAGACAGAAATGCGAGGGCATTACAAGAGGGAGGTCGAAAATATGCCATCTTGACTTGGCACGACGTTTCCGCTGTTTTTTATTTTTTTTTTCTTGCTAGCAGTGGGTTACTTGAGGAACACCGGCAGTTAGGTCGAGCCGGTAGTCAAAAACTCGTTATACTAACAACACGAGATTCGTAATGTATGATATGTTCTCTCGAGGATGAGAACTCGCGATCAAATGGCAATAAAAGTCAGAGATCAGGCTCTTTTATGGCTGCCGACAAAAGGGGGCGTGATAATGGCAAGCATAAAAACGGTCTCCCTGATGCACACCTTATACTTTTGTATCGTGATCGGAGGCAATAAACGCGGTTACGCACATTTATATGCAAAGCAGTAAGCAGGACGCAGGATCTCGTTTATACCAGACCAAATAGAGGCAGTTTCGAGATATATATATATATATATATATATATATATATATATATATATATATATATATATATATATAAAAACGTGTTCAAACATCGTTGCGCTTAAGAAAATCCGACGTTAAGCACGATACGAAACTTGATTTTCGTATCGTTCTTTACGTCGGTTTTCTTAAGCGCAATGATGTTTGAACCTGTCAGTCACCAACTAGCCCAACTAGAAACCCTCTTAATATGCATATAAAGGTACTTGCGCTCTTTTTTTCTCTCTCTTTGTCGACGCATTGCCTGAGTTAAGTCAGAGGTAGCTCTCAAGCAACAGTGGAGTTCCACGAATAAAATCAATGTTTGAGCGACACTGGAAATGTCCACATCCTTTCAGGCAAACCCAACGTAGCCCGACTATGATAGATGATTGTAGATATAACGCAGAGCTGCAATGCAGATAAACTAAAAGGTTTTAGCATAGCGGGAACGTATCAGCATTAGACATAACCTGCATTACCGGTCGCCTCCTGCGTACTCTCAGAGTCTGAGACGGGCCAAACGCTTGCGCAGCCGGCTTCTCCAGTAGTCCGGTATATGCCCACGTTGATGTCATCATTGTCTCGCTGTAGCGTTGAGCGCTGACAAACATCGTCAGAAGTTGCATCATCGCCATTTCCGGGAAAAAAAAGAAAAAGAAACAGCAACTAAGAACCTCTTTTTTTACGGTTTTTTTTTTTTTTTTTCGCCGTTGAGTTTGCATCCCCTGCTGCTTCTGGCTCATGCGGCTCTATGCTCCACGGGACCAGAAATTCCCGACAAGTGCTACTTTCTAACTCGACACTATATATGTGGCAGTAATGCCAGGTGCGGCCACATCATCTGAACATAGCCTAACGTTAAGTGCCTGTCTACCACCCGCTGTACGGATGAGAAGGGTGGTTATCGCGAACAACGGCAAACCCTTCGCCGATGTAGAGCTACTGATTCCCGGCGCTATACTTGAGCGCACTGCACAAAAGTGCTAAAGGAGGCGTCTTGCGCCATCATCTTTGCGCCATGCGGCACTTGCCATCACAGAAGCGAAGGATTTTTCTTTCTGCCTCGGGAGATATAGGCGCTTCTGTGAGAAAGGCAATCGACGTTGGCGTAGCATGTGCCCGGCGACAGTCAGAGACAGAGCGCCACCCAGTATCATAGCTGCGAGACTCGGAACCTTTTGTGGGGAAACCAGTACCAGAGTCCTTCAAAAAGCATTGAAGGACTCTGCCAGTACTAACAGTCCCCGCTGAAATCGTAAAGTGACATTGTTTGAAATGCCTTGTACGGTTCGCTGTCGCGTAAAATGATGTTACTGAGAAGCCACCAGCTGCTGGTGTAGCTTTCGATTACGGGAGGTTAGCAAGCGCTACAGTAATCGCCGTCATTTACCTGCATACCTAAACGATCGAAAGGCTTCCCGGCTACTAACCATTTCAGCATCATTCCTTGCTTTATTTAGGTTATGATTGCCTCTAAGAGTAGCGGCCGGTGGCTGAACTTAAGTCACTCTGACGCAGAATCGAATCTCGTTGCGTTAGAGTAAGCTTTCCGTGGTTTGATGAATTGTTAATTGAAAAAGCAACGTTCTGGGCTGACGGACAGTCTGCTCTGGAGGGCTTAGAATCAACCGCGACCACAGGGGCCCCTCAACATCTGCTGAAATCAATTGCAGAACCGTCCTGATCTCCTAAAATCTCCCATGGCGGCTTCTCGAAAGAGACAAATGCTGCATACGATGAGAAGAAAATGGGCGCATTCCTTTTTTTTTTTTTTTACCAGGAATTACATGCGTAAAACCCGACAGAAAGCGGTCACAGAGACGCTCGCGGTAGTTTTACACCGGCTAAACACGTTTTGCCGTAGGTTAGCCACATTAGTTGCAGCACACTGCAGCGTACTGGAACTGAAGGGTACATCTGTACAATTTCTTCTGGGCTGCACAGTGTCAGGCTCCCAGCTCTCGTAGCAAAAGCAACTCTTCCCAAAATGAAAATGACTTCCCAGCCTTGTTTCGAAGCGTTCCTGATCAACTTGGAGCGGATGCTAGATGTGAAAGAAGTCATCAGTTCCGCGAAACGTGCATCGATGGCTTTTTTTTTTTTTTTTTTACGCAGCGGATGTAAGAGATGGATGAGGATGCGCACTATTTGGACACCAGCGTGGCAGTTGATCTTTTGGCCACAAAATTTACAATTTTGAAGCATTGATATTCTTTTGTTTTTTTGCGTTCTGCTCACTCTAGCCGCCGAACTATTCTTCTGCGGCGCCTTTCATCTGTCAGCGGTAAGAATGTAGCTCAGAGGAATGGAGGGCAATTGTTCATGCGGCAGGCTTGTCTGGCACCACACAAGGGGGACTTCATCATGCGAAAACGCAGTGCAGGCGTCTCCCAGGCAAAACTATTTCTCGCGTGTGTTAGTGTTTCTTTTTTTACTGGAATATTTTGCGGCCATTCGCTCTCAGATTAGACGCTTTCTAAGTCACATTGCGGGGGATGAAGCGATTGAATGAAATATACCAGGTGTTTGAGGGAAAGAGGTCACCAATGTTTAGTGATATATACGTCTATAAATGTAATGAGGCTTATTTCACGGTATAGTAATACCATCGCTGGCGCACGAAGATTATAAGTGAGAAACGTATAAGATGATCGTAGAGCGAAACAAAATCTCGTTCGAACAAGACAGTCCGAGCTCTCAGGGCGCGCGCCAGCTGATCGGCGTCTTCATCGTCGTTAGTGTCGGCGCTCTATCATCTTCTTCCTCACAGTATATATATATATATATATATATATATATATATATATATATATATATATATATATATATATATATATATATATATATATATATATATATATATATATATATATATATATATATATATATATATATATATATATATATATATATATATATATATATATTACCATTTCTGGAGTCATTCTAAAATCATGCGAACGTCATCGAGCGGCGCTGAGGCCCGCAGGGCCAGTGACCGTCTCCGTTCCTCCCAGTTTCAGCCCGCGCTACAGACGGAAGATAACGTGACACGCGCGCCAGAACTTGTCGCATTCTGACTAGCATCTCTGAGAGAGCTCTCTCTGCAGCCACGCGATTTTCGAATTGCGCAAGAAATGGACCAAATTGGACAAAAAAATATGGACAAAATACCAGAGCACGATAGGTATTTGCGCTTTCTAAATTCTAAACGCTGATATTGCCGTTTCTTATCATCGCATGCTATAATCTTCAGTTTCAACTAGGCGCTTGTTTCTAATAATTGAAAGGTTGACCTTCAGAATCTAGGTAATCTAGCTTTGTGGATAACTTCATTTCCGAATCTAAATAACTAGCTCCGTGATTATTGAGATTACTGTAAATTCTTAGGTCCGCCAGCGCACCTATTACTACACAACGGAAGTAATCTTCTTACCTCCAAAACCTATTTTCAGAAATCGTTGACAGGCCTCCTTGAAACACGCGGTATGTTAGCGTCAAAGGGCCAAGGATTTGTTCCACCACACTGAAGAAATGGAAGACGGCGTTCAAAAGTTAAGAGGCCAGTGTCTGCAGCCGCTGTAGCTTCCCTATAATTTCCTGTCTGGAGTCCACTTCCTTTCTGTGGGGAAGGGTCCTCCGACTTCATCCCAGTTCAAGCATGTGCACAGATTCTAACAAGAGTCATCCGCAATACTTCGAAAGCGCGCGCTCCTTTTCCCCGGAGCAGCTTTTGTACAGCTACTGACGCAGTAAGAAGCCACGACCAGCTCCGACATACGTGCCACTAAAGAGGTATAGCCGGCAAAAACAGCAGCCACAACTAACGAGTGATACAAAAGGAGTGATCCTGTGCTGCTTCCGCTTTAGCCGAGCCCACAAGGCAGCAGATCGCATTATTTTTAAGAAACAAAAAACACAGAAAAATGGCGTATAACTGAAACCTACAAGTGCGCCGAACTTCAATGCCAAAGCAGCCACAGTGCACGTACGAAAGAGGAGCGAGCCAAAACAAAGCATTCGTGCAGTAACAAATGAAAAACATATACATAGTAAGAACGGACCCCGCTAAATGTCGCAAAGCCCTTCTGAAAAGTTCGTGCTGCTTTCGCGAAAAGAGATCATGAAAAGCAACTGTAAGGCTTTCCGATCCAATCATCCGCGCGCGATCGTTTGTCTTCACGGGGGCATAAAACGTGGCCGCTGAAATTCCAACGCAGAAAAAGTCGTGTTCGCCTTCTCGATTTTCTGCTTTCTCTTTAATGCTTCCTGGTTCAAAGAGCACGCCTCCCGGATCTGCGTAGGGCACTCTGCACGGCTGCGTTCCTTAAAGCGGCGACATTTCGTGCAGCCAGACGGAGGTCACCTTATTGGAGTTCTGCTACGGAAAAGTACCTATTTAAGTTTCATCTTGCCTCTAACTGTCCCAATCCTTTCTTTAACACTTTTTTTTATTATTCTCTTTGAATTTCGAACAATGCTTTCCGACAAATTGCATGGGGGATTCGAGGCTAACATTTTGAATAAAACTGCGGCCACTGGAGTAAGGTCTGTCATTACGAGTTATTTTTCCTCAGGCAAACCTCGCACAGCCACACCCTCGACCTCTTCGTGAAGTTAAAGATGTTCGGCCAAGCGCTGATTTATTCCCTTGTCATCTTTCGTCCTAATCTGTTACTTCCGACATGTGAGAGCTTGCATGTGTGTCCGAACCACAGAAAACTCCTCTTGTTCGATTTTGCTTGAGTTCTAAGCACCGATGCGGACGGACGAGAATTTTGCCACTGCTGCGTAAGCTACTGAGGGTGCCGAGGATACAGTTATTATCGATCGCCGGGATTCGGCAGTCGCGAAGCAAGGTATTACCGCAGCTGGCGTGTTCGTCGTCTACCCCTGTATCTCGAAGGCAACCGACAAAACACACTGTTGCTATTCGTTAGCTCTACACGTGTTGTATCAATGACGAGGCTTTTGGTTTTGTTTTCCCAAGGAGAGCGGAATAATTCAATATGTCGTTCGAGGCAAGCCAGTGCTTCGCGCAGTAAGTATATATATGTTCAAATTAAGAACAGCGCCTTTATTTTTCCGGAAAAGTTAATGGTTGCGTTGAAATGAAAAAAAAAAATACTAAAGACAAAATTGTTGGCGACATTCTTCCGGGCTGGGCAAAAAGCAACCATTGACTGACTTTGGAACCAAGCTCTGCAACGAAATAGTTCTATTCTCAACGGTTTGTTTCACCAGCCCTCAGCCCCCTGCACACGCATGCACGCACGCACGCAAGCGCACACACACACACACACGCACGCACACACACACACACACACACACACACACACACACACACACACACACACACACACACACACACACACACACACACACACACACACACACACACACACACACACACACACACACACACACACACACACACACACACACACACACACACACACACACACACACACACACACACACACACACACACTCACACTCACACACACACACACACACACACGCGCGCGCGCGCGCGCGCGCGCACGCACATACATACATGTGGCTGCCCTAGCCTATACGCCAGCATTCCTTTCAATACAACGCTCTCATTTCTTGATTTTGGACTGCTTCCTCAATGCTGCCATTGCACCCAAGTCCCATTTAGTGACAAGAAGGACAGATGAGTCTTCTTTTCAGCTTTAGGGTTTCGCAAACTATGAAAAACTAAACGAAAGAAGGGTCTCTGTTATCGATAGAGGCCTATACTGCTGGCGAGGACAGCTCCAAAAAGAGATAATACGCATTACTCTCGGATACCTTAACCTCGGCGCATGTTTTCTTTGCCCTTGTCTTCTCTGTCTCGTAACTTTCGCTCTGCTGGTTATTTATAGCCAGACCTATCTGGTCATTGAGTTCCGGTGTGCAGGTAAATTATTTCGTTGTGGCGAGTTAAAGTCGGCCCAAAAGAAACAAAAATGAACTAGACGAGAGTGGCACATCAGAAAAGAATGGCAGACATGATAAGGTCGTCTTTTCTACCTTCAGTATAGTTCTAACTTACGTACAACTCGACTCTCCAAGCGTTGAAAGCGTGTTTTACAGTGCGGCGCAAACATTACAGAAAGTAGAATAGCATTATTTTGCTTTAAATTTTTAGCGACATAAAGGAGACTGACAGCGGGTGAGACGTGGTCGGGATCTAGCTCCAAACTTCAACGTGTCATTCCCTGTAAGTTCTCGGTGCCAGCAAACGTGCGCAAATAGCTTTCACGCGACGGTTGAAATGGCGAACAGCGGCTGAAGAGATATTGGCTTGTTCATTCACGGGGAAAGGCACAGAAATCGACAAAACACGGCGTAGCACTGCTCCTGTAGACCGTGGATTGATTTCAAACTTTTCAGTTCGATTTTCGCACTTTACACTACGACTACCTGTGAGAAGGCTCCCCCCTCTGTATTGTGATATATTTTTTTTTTTCACCACCTAGGGCCGTGCAGCGCTTTCCGAAGTTTGATGCTATTGATTCCTTTTGCATTTGCAGTATAGCCGCAATCGCAAAAAAAAAAAAAAAAGAACGATCATTGCACTCTAACACAACACTATGTCCAGTTGAATGCGCGAGGGATGTCACTGAAAGGTGGTCGGACGACCAGAAAAAAAAAAAAAAGAAAAAAAAAAGACCCCCTTCTCGCCATTTAATAGAGCACGTTGTTGGGCTAGTCGGTCATACATGTCCATGTCCTCTTCTCGTCCGTGTGTTTTTTTAGCGCAATTCCCTTTTTTAAGTATGTATGGCCCCTTCTCGTCTTCCCAACTGGTACACTCGATACTAGGGTCGATCATTACAGAATGGAAGGGCCGGATTGCATTAATCTTTCCGATACTGCGTCGAGCCCTGTGCAAGAGCAGCTGCAGAGTTACGAATGTTTTAGCCGGTCAGCTCGCCTACACGATTCCTGATACTATTGCTAATATATCCCAGGTAGCTTTTGTGGATTCCACAAAGTGGGGCCTTGATAATCATGCATGGTCATCGGCCCTTTCTAGATGCGGAGATGGATGATAAATATACCTCCTAGACATATTCGTTTTTCCCTGCTAGCATGTCGCAAGCTTTGTCGACTACTGTCCATGTTTGCTCAGTGGGCCAGCAGTCATCGGTAATTCTCACAAATGGCTGATTTGACAATTCACGTGGTCTGCCTGCACGCCACCCTCAGACTCTGCACATACTGAGTCTGTCCGAACGCCTCAAGATGAGAAAGAAGAGAATAACACGTTGACTTTTAAGCATTTAACGGTTAGCAGACGCCGATGGGTCTAAATCTGGAATATTGACTTTCTTCAAAAACTGGTTTATCAAAGCACCTAAAGCTAAAAAAGACGACTTTAATCCTCATAAAACGGGGCAAGCAGCCAAAGTAAGGTTGTGATGCACAGGTCTTCTATATAGCGCCAATGTACGGCAGCCAGCGCACTTTAAAAAGATGGATTACTGTCAGCATTTCTTTTTTTTTATTCAAGTCGTTTAGTAAACATTTTTAGTTCACAATTTCTAAAGAGGCCATCAAGAAAAGCCTTGAGCTAATCTTCATCTTAATTCGCGGCGTTGTTTTGACGAGTGGCCAACGCAATCGCCTTATATCATGGAAGTTCCGATGGTTATTCTTATTTTCATTTTTCTTTTCATATTTTTGCGGGGTAGCATGCCTCCTTTCCCTAGTACAAAGAGCCCGAAAGTAAGCAGACACTGCAATAAGCTCACCCGCAGTAACAGAGAGCGCCACTGAGAACTCATTTTGTTCGCTCCCATCGTTTTATAATGGATATGCATCTAGGCACTGCATTCAGCAAGGACATTTTTCTTAACAACTTCCCCTCTTATTTTGCCCTGCTATCGAAAGATGGAAATATAAAACGGAAAAAGTGAAAGGAAAAGAAAAATTTCCTTATGAAGAACGGGCAAGCGAGCAGGCGGCGGCCGGCCTGCGCTTAAATTATGCTCTTTCAGGGAAGTCAGGCAGAAGTCAATAATTGGAATCTTGGTCTGGTTCATTAACTTTACAGCCCCAATAAATATCGCCAAGGAAGGACAGGATTAAAAATTAGGGCTCATCGGAGGTGGTGCGTGGCAGGGAATGGAAGGCGAGCTCAATACAATGTGCATGAAAAAGAAAAAGTTTTTGTGTTGGACACGACGAGAAAGCAAATATCGCATCGCACACCCATGTACTCGGTCTCCGCTGGGGACGCTTAACGGAAAATTCGGGGAACTTCGCGTGCAAGCATGCGGCCGCCGCGGAAGCGTTGTTAAAAAGAGGCAGGCTGCTGTCGCTAGAAGGGGTATTTCAGGTGAGCAATTAATCAACCGTGATTGTTCGTGAGATAATTAACAACAGGGCAACGCCTGCTGCTTCTACCAGCACAAAATGGAAGCAAGAACGCACAAAACGTGTCCGCCGAGTAGCGAAACGATACACGCATAATGCGAGGACCCTCTTTGACAGCGCAGTATTTGACACCATGCAGTGGCACAGAGGATAAAAAAAAAAAAGAAAATAAACAAAGGAAGGCATCAAACGCAAATCAAACGAGCCCGTTATCTAGATCGCTTAACGTGCTGGTAGCAGTGCCCCGGAGACAAAACAGTGATGCGCTGGTACATGATTGCTTGCTTTGGAGTCGAAGATAACTCTGTGTGGTCGCACTGGGCGAAAATTGAAGCCTGCAGAGATCGAGAAACAAAGGAGAGCAAAGAAGACATTTCGCAGAGTATTTACTTTATTTCTCCCTCTCTCTCTGTTCATGCTTAGTAGTCGTTTGACCCACAAATCCTGTTTTGTAGGATAACATTTAATTAATTGTGAGCCCACTGCGGGATATATTAAGGTACTGTTGCGTAAATGTTGACTAGAGTGTCTAAGCCCAATGTGCAGCAAAAGTTTGCTTTCAGGCTTTCTTGCACTCGAACCTACTATGTAAAGACTGCCATAGAAAACCGAATGGAGGCGTCTTTAAATGGTTGCGAGAAAACTACGTGATATTGTAAGATACCTTTATGAGCATATTGATACACATGTTGCAGGACTTCGATGCGTATCAAAATTTTGCTAATGAAACTTGCGCTGCGCTCACAATCGTTTGCTAGCAATCTAAACAACATTTTTTGTATATGATCACATATATTGCATTGCCTTGTACCTTTTTTGCTCATCCCACCCCTTATGTAATACCCCGCGAGGGGTCTTTAAGGTAATAAAATGTAATTAAATGAAATAGAAAACCAATAGGGCGCGTTTTGGAAAACAAATAGCAGAAACTGCTGAGGCAGTATCTCCGGATATATTGATTAAGATGGCGCTGCTCTACAATAGGTGAAAATGCGTTTGAGGGACTATTTCCCAGAAGTGGTCAGAAATTTATTGGGTATGTCTATTTGGCGTGCACACCATGCCGGCTCCTGCGTCGAAAAGAGCGAGTGGACTAGACAGACGGCCTACACGCGCCGCGTTGATCATCCTGCAGGCGCGGTGCAGCTCCGCCGATATAAAGCGCGCGCGGAAAGGAAAGCGAGGTGGAAGGGTTTTAGACGGCGAGGGACAGGAAGACAAGGCGTTACGCAAAGGACCTCCCAGTCGGGTTGCGCAAAAACGAAGGGACGAATTTCAGCGCGCCTTAGTGCGGCTTGCGGGAGGAGGATGAAGAACCGCGCAGCCGGCACCACGACGAAGACTGCCATTGAAACTCCGCTGGACGTCGCGGGTAAAGAAAAGCGACGGAGCGGAAGGTGTCTTCATTCTGCATGAGTGGCGCGCGTATACATCTCTGGGACGGCCGGGCATTGTTGCTGCGATTTGGAGGAATGTAGAGCTATAAGGCCGCCTTGGTTGGCGGGCTGTTCACCCCATTTCGGGGGAGAAAAAAACTTGGAAAAGGACAAGCATACGTGCAAAGAGCGCCGAGGAACCATGCCCTCGCGGAAAGTGATACCCGACGCGGCGCGACGCATCGTTCCTTCCTTGGGGATTCGAAACCCCCCCAAATGTTTCATCCCTGGTGCCGCCTTTGCCATGCGCGGGCCGATCGTTTTTGATACTTTTGCGGCGTCGGGATGACCGCCGACCACCCATCTTATTTCCCGTTTAGAGCGCCAGCTTCGCCCCTCGCATCTTGCGAAAGCGAGCATAGCGGGTTACGCGCGGCCATGGACCCTGGCGCCTTTTTTGTTTGTTTGTATTTTGCGCCGATGGTTTCGAACGTGCCGCCAATATACGCTGTTTTGTCCCATTGTCATTCGCCTTGATCCCTACAGGAGCAATCCGTGAGTTGAATGCCAGCAGTTTTGACAGCCGGTGTAGCGCTTCACTCGTGGCTTAGTCTTTGGAATATTCTGAAACACTTACCGCGTTTCGTAATGCCAATTCGCAACTGGGCGACATTTAGCCAAACATTGATTAGGCTTCGCTAAACAATTCTCGATGTCTTTCTTCTCTGCGCGGGCTACATGTGTATATGCAAGCGTATATGTATGCACGACAACGACGATGATATGCACAGACGCGGACATAAGTAAACGGAGAACGCTATTGCGTCACCATTGCAATTACGTCCTTTCCCAACAGGAGCGATGATGCGGAGACAATCATCCCCGGCAATCTGTACAAGCGTGCGCATTTCATACCGCTTGGTTTACATTACGCATCAGTACATGCTGTTACAAGACAATAGCATTCTTGATTTCCTCCTGTCTGCCGCGCAAAAACGCATGGGTGGGCTATGTGTTGAGTACTTTCGCGAGGTTCTTGTATCTATGAGCTGATAATACCCGGCATTCTGGTAGCCGGTGTTTCTCTCCCCGCGATGAAATAATGAGCACTAGCTTCTCAATGCTGAAAACAACGTCTCTGATTAATCAGGGCACCGCGTTGGTGTTTTATATCGGATTTAGAAGTTCACTTGTCCGCCTCGGAAGTGGTCGTTTTGGCTTGCACTTTGCAGGAAGCGTGTAGATAAATTTACCTCGACAGTGAGTTAGTGAAGGCGTACGGAGAAAAAGGGTATGGAACATTAAAGGTGGTTGCGTCACGGCGAGGAGGAGTACTTTCTTAACAGCAACATAAATAGTTGCTGTCTCGAATTCTTATGCTTCCAACCACTTCAAGTTGCACAAAGTGTTTCGGTTAGAACATTGGAGATTGTTGAGGAAAAACACAAATATTGAGCGATTTATAAGGTACTTACATGACGATTCCTCGGGTTCGGGCCACGCTATGTAGAAATTCATAAAATCTCGTGAGTGTGCAGGATTGCAAAACGCCCGTACTTAGTGAGAGAAAATGCGGTTGCGAAGTTTGTCCGCGCTGATCGACCGATGGAGCTCGGCCAGGCGCACGATGTCGACAACGCGGGCTCCCGCCCGGAAACTTCGGAGTTTACGAAACGTTTCCCGAGCGAGAAAAATACGCACACTTTCCCTATAAGCTGCCATTAAGAAAATTGCGGCTTTTGGAAAGCTTCGATGGCTAAATCAAATTTCAGCGCGTCTGTACCTGTTGCAGACGTGAATTACAGACAAGTGCTGCAAAACCAAGTACATTGCTCCTGCTCTGGAGGATCACTGTGAAAACTTCTGCGTCGTATGTACGTCTAGCAGCATGCTGCAATTTTAGTGCGAAGGCACTATTTTATCGGGAAAACTGGAAAAGCGCGAGGTATCTGGGAACCCTCGACTTTTCTCCTTCGAAGAAAAAAGGAAAGACATCCATCGGAGCAGACTCGTACCCATGGATTCCTCGTGGGAAGCGAGTGAGCAACCTCCTAACAATCGCCGCAGCTGTTCAACCCGTCTGTTAACTGCCACGCTCTCACGGTGTGCATTTTACGTTGCCGTCTTCATCAACGTCCACCCATGCGCAATGGACCCAAATACACCGCTAACGCATGCCCTATCAAGCTGCCTCAAGCGGCTGCAAAACTCGCTAGCGCGCTACCACTAAAGTTTGCAGTCATCGATTTCGATCTTTCCCCGAAGCCTCGAACCGGAAGCGAAATGAAGCGTGACGTGCTTTCACCACATACTTCGCATTTGGCCAATTTAACTAAATAGGCTTCAGTTTCTTTATACCCGGTACTCGCGTACAGTATGAAACGCCTCGCATATAATGGCATTTCTTCGTACAATTCACAAAATCCGCAACTTGCCAGAGATATGAGCTTTTTATTAGCCGGGCTTAAAGGGAAGGAGGCGGTCAAATATATTAAATTAAAATTCTACGGTCCCATATCATAACAGGCATGCAGGTTAGAGCTGGCAATTTTTTTCTGTTTTTTCCTGGAAGACGGGCGGCGCACAGAGGAAATTTTCATCCAGCTCTCTACCAATGTCATAAGAAGTAAAATAACAGCAATATTCCTGCTGCCCGAGATTTAATTTCTAGGAACTGCGGAATCTGATTTTTTCTCATGCAGGAGTATTATAAATGAGAATGCAAGGAATATACACTGTTTTAATGCAAAAGCGATTTGTACTTGCTACGTTTGCTGTCAGATATTACGTTATTTTGCTTTTCGAAAGGTCGCGAATCAATAGCGTCCGAACGTCACCGTAAACTAACTCAAGTCCCCTTGATTAGCAGAACGAGATTAGGTTAAAAAATAAGTAGACGGCGCGTTCCGAATGCTGCTCTCACGCTGAGAGGAGCCGCTTTCTGCCGACTCACGTGACAGCTGTGCCTAAACTGAAATATTTGCCTAGTGAGAAAGCGGAACGACGTACTACGTCTTCGTAAGGTGGGCCGGAGAAGGGCGTTGCCTTGATACCTTTCCTTCGAAGCAATAACCACCCTATCTTCTAGGCGGTGTTTCTGACAGCGGCTCGACGCTCACGTAATATGAAAAGGGGAAACGTGGTTAGCGCAAGGTTTGCGTGCGTGCGTTTTTGCTTGCTTGCTTGCTTGCTTGCGCGTGCGTGCGTGCGTGCGTGTGTGTGTGTGTGTGTGTGTGTGTGTGTGTGTGTGTGTGTGTGTGTGTGTGTGTGTGTGTGTGTGTGTGTGTGTGTGTGTGTGTGTGTGTGTGTGTGTGTGTGTGTGTGTGTGTGTGTGTGTGTGTGTGTGTGTGTGTGTGTGTGTGTGTGTGTGTGTGTGTGTGTGTGTGTGTGTGTGTGTGTGTGTGTGTGTGTGTGTGTGTGTGTGTGTGTGTGTGTGTGTGTGTGTGTGTGTGTGTGTGTGTGTGTGTGTGTGTGTGTGTGTGTGTGTGTGGTGTGTGTGGTGCGTGTGTGTGCGTGTGTGTGTGCGTGTGTGTGCGTGTGTGTGTGTGTGCGTGTGTGCGTGTGTGTGTGTGGGGGGGGGGGGGGGAGCGCGTGTGTGCGTGCGTGATATATATATATTGTTACGATGCTGCAATTCGATGAAAACAGGAGAACAGAGGACAGAAAGATGGTCGATGACAGTGAGATGACGATTAATGAAATGTTGCCGGGCCTAGCGCGAGTGCTCCTGTCCGCGCCACTGCCCGCATCTTCTTCCTTGATGTCGTCCGCAACAATATATATATATATATATATATATATATATATATATATATATATATATATATATATATATATATATATATATATATATATATATATATATATATATATATATATATATATATATATATAACACCGCCTACCTTTCTATTTTTCCTGTCTTGGACACCAATCATTCTTAGCAATTTATCTCCTGAGTTATTTAGCAAGGCAATATCATCATCAAATCGCAGGTTACTGAGGTATTCTCCATCCACCCTTATCCCTAACTGCTCCCATTCCAAGTCTCTGAATACTTCCTCTAAACAAGCTGTGAATAGTACTGGGGAGATTGTGTCTCCTTGCTTAACACCTTTCTTTATGGAATTTTGCTACTTTCTTTATGCAGATCTATGGTTGCTGTGCAGCCACTATATATATCTTCCAGCACTTTCACGTACGGCTCGTCTACCACCTGATTTCGCAATGCCTGCATCTCCGCCGAGGTTTCAACTGAGTCAAATGAATTTTCGTAATCAATGAATGCTATGTATAAGGGCTGGTTATATTCCGAGCATTTTTCTATCACCTGGTTGATGGTATGGATATGATCGAGAGTGGAGTACCGTTTCCGAAACCCTGCTTGATCCTTCGCTTGATTGTAAGCTAAGGTTGTCCTGATTCTATTAGCGATTACCTTAGTAAATACCTTCCACGTAACAAACAGTAAGCTGATCTGTCTGTAATTTTGAAGGTCCTTACCTTCCCCTTTCTTATGGGAAGGTAAGGAAGGTATATATACACTATTATCGTGAGGACACTATTGTGTATATATATATATATATATATATATATATATATATATATATATATATATATATATATATATATATATATATATATATATACACAATAGTGTCCTCACTATCAATACACATACCAAAGTAATTGGACGTGGTAGACGCCACTCGTCGTCACTGAGTTAAACTGCACAAATAACAGCTCTCGAACAGAATGAGATATTCCAAGTTCTTTCCTGTCAATTGAGCGGAGGATAAGTCCATGGGGCCAAGAAACATCTAAGTGGTGTTTCATTGCTCACTGTGCCGTTGCCATGCATTTGAAGAGAACATCTTTTTTTCTTGGGTATCAGTACCTGTCATGTTATTTGATTACGCGGCCTCCGTTTACTTCTATACACTGGCAACAGACGCATGTAAAAATTACAAGGCTGATACTCTTGATACCTTTCCGCCCACGAATTACCTTTCGTGCCTTGTTACGACCAAGCATCCGCAATTGCGCGCTCTATTGTTCGCCTGTGGGCATGGATAAGTTTTGTGAATATGTGGTGATGGTCCAATGGCTCTAAGTGAGCCTGTTTCCAGGAATCCTGTTTTGTAAGCATGTTTTGCTTTGTGGACAACCTGCAAATGCCAAATTGACCCTGTCAAGAGAACGTCTGGAAAAACACAAAGAAACGTCCCCCTGCGGGAAATAGCAGGAAGTGCTTTCTTTCTTTTGTTCACCCTTCCAGTCGAGAAGTGCTATCCTCCAGTGATGAATGCCTCCTATCCAAAGGAGACGACAGAGTGACATGTCCGCTGACGTGCAGGACAAGAAAGGAGCATGACTCATACGGCCATTAAGTGATTTCCCGGGAATGCAGGAAAGATTTGCAATTGTCGAAAAGGGACCATGTTGGGAGCCCTATGCGGCGCCACGTGCACTCGGGTTTCTGAGAAGTAAAACCCCTTTTTAGAACCAGCCTGTGGTTTCTTTGTTGAAGAATAGAAATGTACCTCCTCTCCTCGCCGTTCCCAAGTTTTTCCCGCCAACAAGTGATCACGCCCAACGAATGAATGCCGGACCAGTCAGTGCTTCAGACCATCAGTGCAGTGATGTGTTCGATTGGATGCCGATACCTGAGGGGCGTGCCCTGGATTTGGTTGGTCAACATCTTCAGAGAGGGGCTGGACATAGGGGGTTTTTAAGGACGCTGCAGAGCACGAAATGTCGCTCTGGGCCCTGGGTAAACGGCTCATCCAGTCGCTTCTCGCTATGAACTCTTAACGCTTGCCATTTTGCTGATGTACCCTTCTTTTTCGTGTAAATAATCTTGTAAATAAGTTTCTCAAAGTGCCATTAAACCTGCTTGTACATATTTCACCAACTTCGAAGATTCAATCCTACTTCAACCCGGAGTCTCTGCACGCTACCAAGGGAAGGCCGGGTCGCCATAGCCCCAGCGTCACGACAACTGGTGACCAGCGTTGGGATCTGAATCTACAAGCCACAACATCTGATGACTGGAGGTGGGATCTGGATCTACAAGCTACAACATCTGGTGATTCGAGGTGGATCAGAATCTACAAGCCACATCTTGTGATCGGAGGTGGCATCTCAAGCAACAAGCAGGCGCAACAATCGGCCAACAAGAAAGCAGCTCGGAACATCGATCGCATGTGTGGGTGAGTGCTTGGCTTTTCTTCTGATGTGGACCAGGTTCTAGAACAGGGTTAGATTTTAGAACTGGTAAAAAGTGTTGAAACGCCTTTAGGTTTGGTAGTTTGCACTGTTGTTTTGGAAGTAGCCGACACTCGGAGCGATCATGGACCTACAAAAGCTGCAGAAACCGGAACTGTTGCAATTGTGTGAGGAATTGGGAATTGATACAAGTGGTTTGGCACGAAAACCTTTGATTATAAAGGCAATCACAGATTTGGGAGCCGATGATGAGGAGCTCAGTGAAGCATGGAACCTCATCGGTCAAAAAAAGGAACAGCTCAGACAGCAGAATGAGAGGGAAAAAGAGGAAAGGGAGCGCGAACGTCAGAGGGAAAAAGAGGAAAGGGAGCACGAACGTGAGAAGCTTGAGAGAGAAGCAAAAAAGCGGGAGCTAGAAATTGAGCTCCGGAAATTAGAAGTAGAGTTGAGCAAGAGGTCGGGCAATTGTCCCCAGCTAGCGGTACCTCTTCTCAACAAGGAGGCAGATTTCAAGATGTCAAAGTACATGCAGCCATATGTGATATCAGGGGATATCGGTCTGTATCTGGGTAACTTTGAGCGAACTTGCGAAGAACTGTCCTTCCAGCGAGACACGTGGTCTCAGAGATTATTGACGGTTCTGCCCTGCGAGGCAGCGGAGGTTGTCGCGCGGCTAAACAAGGAGGACGCGGACAACTACGAGAAGGTCAAAGCTTGCCTTCTGATTTTCGGAGACAGAGATGTGCAGGCCTTAACACGTTCAAAGGCGCGAGAACTAGCTACACTGCTCATTTCAGAAAAATCAACAGCGGAGGAAACGGCAGTTAAAACAGTGGTAAATGCGGAAAATAGCGGGTCAGAAAAGTTTGAGAGCGAGGCATCTCAGATAAGTCAACTTGAAAGTGAGCTTGATGAGACGCGGAATGAGGACGTTCTTGAGAGTAACATCTTGCCGCCAGTGTCTAGTAATCTCACAAGACTTTTAAGTGGAACCCGAGAGGACTTAGCTATGGAGCAAGCCGTGGTAAATCTAACGTTAAACCCCGAGGAGATGGGGGACAACTTGATTTGCCTCAGCGAAAAAGGAAGCAACGCTCAGGAGCTTCTCAAAAAGACGGAGCAGAGAGGAGAACTAAAGAAATCCCAGCTGTCCGATCTGGGCGAGATAATAACAGAGTTTGAGGCCTGCTTCGTGGACAGGCCAGGCAGAACTGATTTGACTGAGCACGATATTGAGCTGACTTCAGACGTGCCAGTGCGATCAAGGTGCTACCGATTTTCTCCAAGGCAAAGAGAAATTCTGGATAGGGAAGTAACTCGCATGCTGGAATTGGGAGTAATAAAACCCTCGGAAAGCGATTATGCTTCGCCTATGATCTTAGTAGAAGCTCCAGGTAAAGACCCTAGGCCTGTGGTAGACTACCGAAAGCTAAATTCTCTCACCAGGGATCAAGTGTATCCTATTCCGAATATTGAGGAGAGAGTAGAACAGGTCAGTAGAGCGGCATATGTGACTGCGCTGGACCTTACTCGAGGATACTGGCAAGTACCGCTCACTGAACGCGCCAGCAGATACGCGGCTTTCGTCACTCCGACGGGCAGCTACCAGCCAACAATGATGAGTTTCGGGCTAAAAAATGCTCCATTTTGTTTTTCCCGACTCATGGATAGGGTTTTAAATGGGTGTGAAACATTCGCGGTGCCTTATTTAGATGACATTGCGGTTTTTTCCGACTCATGGGCGGACCATATGGTACATCTAAGAGCTGTACTGAGCCTTTTGCGTCAAGCTGGACTAACCGTAAAGGCCGAGAAATGTTGCCTGGCAAGGGCGACCGTGGACTACTTGGGTCACAATGTAGGTCAAGGTTTCAGGAAACCCAGCGAGATTAAGATTTCTGCGGTAGCAGACTACCCGCGGCCGAGCACGAAGACGGAAATTCGAGCATTCCTGGGTCTGACTGAGTACTACAATCACTACATCCCTAACTATTCAGCTTTGGCTAGCCCTCTGACCGACGCTCTCCGCAAGACAGAACCGACAAATGTAGTGTGGGACGAACAAAAGGAAGCCTCCTTCGTAAACCTGAAGGCTGTGCTGATTAGCCGTCCGGTATTGCGAGCTCCAGACTATGACCGAGAATTCACGGTCCAGTGTGATGCCAGTGATCGAGGGCTAGGTGCTGTTCTCTCCCAGAGAGATGACGACGGTAATGAGCACCCCGTGCTCTACCTGAGCAGAAAACTGAGTTCTAGAGAGAGGGCTTATTGCGCGTCAAAGAGTGCGCTTGCATTGTATGGGCCATTCAAAAATTGCAGTGCTATCTTGGAGGGGCCAAATTCACCGTAGAGACGGACCATTGTCCCCTGGCTTGGCTGCAAACTGCGACATCGAAGAACAGTCGCCTTCTTAGGTGGAGCTTGATTTTACAGCAGTACAATTTTGAAATAAGATACAAAAAGGGGAAGTTAAATGGGAATGCGGACGCGCTTAGCCGCTCTTTCTAAGCGGTCCGAGATGTTCCTCACCATGTATCCAAATTGATAATCAGGTTTTTTTTTTTTTTTTTCGTGCGCTTGTATATGTGTGGCTATGTAAAGCAGCACGTTTGGTTTTCTAGGAATACGTGGGTCCTGAACGTTTTGAGAGTGGGCTTTTCTCGAACAACAATGGCAGTTTTCTTTTAACCTGGTCTCTTCAGACGGGAGCCGAGTGCTTGTTTAGACATGTGGTTGAGTTTCAGACAGCTCGAGCAATTTGGCCTACAACAATCAAGACAACGCGACAAGCAACAGCGAGCTTCAAGCGTTCACGTGCAGGCCATTAAGTCGTCTCTTCATGCAGCAGCGGCGACTGCTGCCCTCCGTGACTCTTCTGGCGGGGGAGGAGGCTGTTACGACCAAGCATCCGCAATTGCGCGCTCTATTGTTCGCCTGTGGGCATGGATAAGTTTTGTGAATATGTGGTGATGGTCCAATGGCTCTAAGTGAGCCTGTTTCCAGGAATCCTGTTTTGTAAGCATGTTTTGCTTTGTGGACAACCTGCAAATGCCAAATTGACCCTGTCAAGAGAACGTCTGGAAAAACACAAAGAAACGTCCCCCTGCGGGAAATAGCAGGAAGTGCTTTCTTTCTTTTGTTCACCCTTCCAGTCGAGAAGTGCTATCCTCCAGTGATGAATGCCTCCTATCCAAAGGAGACGACAGAGTGACATGTCCGCTGACGTGCAGGACAAGAAAGGAGCATGACTCATACGGCCATTAAGTGATTTCCCGGGAATGCAGGAAAGATTTGCAATTGTCGAAAAGGGACCATGTTGGGAGCCCTATGCGGCGCCACGTGCACTCGGGTTTCTGAGAAGTAAAACCCCTTTTCAGAACCAGCCTGTGGTTTCTTTGTTGAAGAATAGAAATGTACCTCCTCTCCTCGCCGTTCCCAAGTTTTTCCCGCCAACAAGTGATCACGCCCAACGAATGAATGCCGGACCAGTCAGTGCTTCAGACCATCAGTGCAGTGATGTGTTCGATTGGATGCCGATACCTGAGGGGCGTGCCCTGGATTTGGTTGGTCAACATCTTCAGAGAGGGGCTGGACATAGGGGGTTTTTAAGGACGCTGCAGAGCACGAAATGTCGCTCTGGGCCCTGGGTAAACGGCTCATCCAGTCGCTTCTCGCTATGAACTCTTAACGCTTGCCATTTTGCTGATGTACCCTTCTTTTTCGTGTAAATAATCTTGTAAATAAGTTTCTCAAAGTGCCATTAAACCTGCTTGTACATATTTCACCAACTTCGAAGATTCAATCCTACTTCAACCCCGAGTCTCTGCACGCTACCAAGTGAAGGCCGGGTCGACGTAGCCCCAGCGTCACGACAGCCTGTACAGCTTTGGAGCGCAAGTATATTTGTCGCTCTGCGCTGAATGTCTGCGTGGAGGGAGTACGAGAGCTCTTACAAAACCACCCCTCATGGTAGTTAGTGCCCCCAAACTTGCTGTTTGAAATAGCTTTATAGTTCAATACAGCACTTTCCGTATTCATATATATTAAAATACATAAATATTGAAACTGTTTTGCCAGTAAACATCTACAGTCATCCAATGCTCTTGTAACGCTCGAGAAAAGCACGCTCAGTAAACACAAGCCTGTTGGATAAGTTGCAGAAGTTAGCTATTAGACGGAGTTTTTCCTCATTACGAAGTTGAGAATCTATTCTTACAGGCGACTGTAGGACTCCTGAGCACCTGTCACTAGCACGTGTTGCATGCGCTCCGACAGGACAGAATTATGCAACCAAAAGCGCAGATGGTAATACTTTTCATCTCTTACGTATCTTTCTCTCTTCCAAGAAAAATCAATAAAACATGCAGCTTGCAACCGGAACCATGCCGACTCCATGACACGGCGGCCGTCACCAACTCCACATTCGTTATTCGTCACTTTCGGCTTGAGGTCGTAGGCGCGCTCTCCAGTGCGAGTCGATCAAAGTAGCCAATGGGCGTGTTTAGCTGCCAAGCTGTCTTGATATTGTCACGGTGTTGGCGACTGGGACTAGATTAACAGAGCCGGTACAGGTGGAATTACACGGTCCAAGGTTTAGGTACGTTCTGCCAGTCCAGAGCCGATTCACTTCTACGTCGTTTTCACTCCGAGCGCCCCCTGGCGATATAATTCATGCAATAACCTCTCCACACTCACCCCCCCCCCCCCTTTCCCTTCGTGAACACTTCGTGAACCTTGGGTCTCAAGTCAGACGCGTTGCCCCTCTAGGCAACGCAAGTACGTTCGAACGCCTTGGCTAAAAGCGGAGATTTATGTCTACATCCGGAGGTATTCGCATAGTGTGGCAGTTTACGAATACACGGTAATAGTTATCCATGAGATAATAGGGGCACAATATAACCTATAAGTCATTGCTGAAGTAGCAAAGGGTGTGTACGCAAACGAGGACCCGCAGTGGAAGCCGCGAACGAGAGTCGTTAAAGCTGTCGCGTCATATACTCTTAAAGGCAGAACTTTGTTGTCCCTCAATTTTTATCTTGTCTCTGCTTCCTATTTTGCGTAACCGGAACTTTAGACTCCGATGGCGTGTGTCAACTGCAGTACGCTGTTGGCAGCAGCTGTGGTGTGCGCGCTTTGAGCGTCTATCTCGTTAAATATCAGCGCAATAATAGAGGCTATCGTCTTGTTTACCGCGTTCTTCAGCGCTTCCAGAATTTTGCTTCGTGAACAGGTTTTTTTTTTTTAGCTCTTATACCATCCGAACAAGGCTCATTTTTATATAGTGGAAGCAGCCAATGGCATTGCTCTTTCTGAGTTGACCCACGCTGCAAAGCATACTTTAGTTAGCCAGCTAGAGGACGGGTTAATTAGCGGTTACGACGCAGCTGGGGTACATCATGGAAAGCGCAACGAGCACCTCCGAAAGAAAGCAAGGAAACACGCCGCCGGAAAAGCGTGAAGGGAAGGCGACAGGTTTGGCCCTTAAATTGTGCCGAGGCGCGAGTTTCGTGTTCTTCAGCAGAAAAGAAGGGATCAGACACGGTTTTCATTTGTTCGAAATCGCTGCGAACATGAGACGATGACAGGAAGGTATATGCTTCCACCATTTGTCTCTTTTTTTTTTTTTCGGCTAGCTTTCCAGAGCAGATAGCAGGGTCGGTTACGTTTGCTAGTCTGTTCATTTTTTTTTTTTTTTTGCAGTATCTTCTCATGGCTCTACAATGAAGAAAGAACCAATTATTGGTGAACGGTTTGTTTTAGCTTATGGGGTTGAACGTCCGAAAGTGGCCCAGGATATGAAGGGGACGTGGAAATTTCGACCACTGGGGGCTCTTTAATTTGCAAAGACACCGCACAGCACGCGGAAACCTTACTTTTCACCTGTATCGAAACTTGACTGCCACGGCCGGAACCGCTATTGCTTCCTTAGCTTCATGAGTCACAAGCCCTAACGACTGATGCACTGCGGCGGGCAGTGAGTTGGTTGAGGGGTGATTTTTGGAAAGCGAATAATCTATTGGCAATGGAGGGAGTTAGGAGGGAACGGGTCGGCAGCGGTGGGCTCGAGCGAGAGCTCTGTACTTTGGTATGGACGATAGACGTGCGGGTTGGTCGAGTAGGCCACAATTTTTCGTTGCCTGTAGGGCCGGTCAGCTCTCGTGTGGCTGGCCAGCCGTTGTGTAGAGTCGGAACCAAGTGAGCTGAAGTCACCGTATACGTAACATAGTTGCATGTATTTAATGTAATAAATAACAAGATTGAAGAAAGCCCTGGACACCCGTTGCAACCTTCAGTTGCAAAGTAAATAATCCCAGGTTTATCAAGAGACCAGCTTTGTTCTGCTTCTCATTACCATCAAAAGAGGAAAACTTCGGAAGATAAGCATCCAGGAAAAAGATTCTTGACTGATGCTATCGCGTGTAGCTCTGAGCGCAGCACAGGCGAGAATGTTTATGCATGTGATAAAAGTTGGCGACTCACGATATTAACTGAGTGGACTAATTCAACTAGTTCCCTTTTGCTAGAGTCAGTTTATAAGGCCGTTTTTTTTTTTTTTTTACATGCGAACTTTTATGTTCGCCAAAGTGTGCTGGGAACAGACATGGCATTTTCTTCACTGATCTTTTTATATTTCTGAAATTATGATGACGCAGTGTTTTGCGTCAAGTATGAATAGATTTATGTTAAAGCGGTGGTTGAATTATTCATAATAAAATAACTGCAATTAAAATTTGTCAAATGATGCATGCGCGATATACGGGTGCTGTAGAGGTTTTTTTTTTTTTTTCATTTCAATTTCTCTACGTTTATGGAGTGTATGGGGTCTGGGCCCCGCTACAAACAAAACCAAATAGAAAACAGTGCGCCTGCATAAATTTCTTCATGTCCGTTATCAGCTGGAGCGTTGCAACCGCCGTCGTGTCGGTTGATAACCTTCCCTCAGCGCGCCGTGCATATTTTAAGTGTCAATCCAAGCAACTTTGCTTTGTTTGCATAGCAACGCGTATGCTTTTGAAAATCGTCCCAAACGCGGCCGCAAATATTATCGCTCGTCTTCTCTTCATCCGGACGTAATCTAGCTTTGGGACTGAATTCTTGAGGCTGAACCTTGTTGTCTGGCAGATTCTTCTATTAATTTACTTGTTTTGTAATTGGGTCCTCGTTTTTCTAAGCACACTTGAGCGTGTAAATAAAATACACATGCTCCGGCGACCCACGCTCTGTATTTACTGTGCAGAGCCACGTGAAGCACGGTCGGGGTCACCGGTTTTATTCTAATACGAGGCAAGGAAGATGAATCAAACATTAACGCGCATCAAGGTCCAGTGCTACCCCGGGTGCGTCCTCGAAGTACTGCCTTATTAATGACCCGCGACCCGTTCAAAAAATGCGCTGGCACGCCCAGCCGGGGCTCCTCGGAGGAGCCGCTTCGGGCACGCCCTGGAGAGAAAAGCGGACGAAATCATTCGGAAATTGAGCATGGGAGCTGGCTGAATGAGACGCCTAATGCGCTAAGGGCCGAGATGCCCGTCTCGTGCACGGTTCGGGTTCCGCTGGAGCATTTGTTTTCATTATGGCCGCAAAACAGCGCGACATGAATACAATTCCTAAGAATATTACAAGCACAGAAGGCACGGTATATATAAGACGACTTCACTGCTTACGATTCTTGTTATACCAAGTGGGGTCGCGTGATCACGTATTTACACGTATGTACAGCAGTCTCAAAAGGCACCGCCCGAAACCGAATGTGAAAAAGCATTACAGTCGTAAGCACGGCTGTCAAGAGGGCTGTAGCGGTGGGCTACGGTGCAAACAAAGTGAGATATTGGCTGGGCTTCTCTGTAAGGGGTGCAGTGAAGTTGTCATTTCAAATAGTATGCCTACGTGCCCTTGTTTTAGCGCCATCATCTACCCCAGGACCTGGCCCCTACTCTAAAATTTCTCTTTCTTCAAGCGTCAGGTCGATGTTCGAGCGAGCCGTGCTGACGACGGTACTTGTCCACTCTGCTTCTTAATTTTGTTTGGCTTTTACCGCTCTGCTCGTCGTGAAATCGAAATGGTGAGAGAAGGGTAGCTCTATGTTGAGAAACGCGTTTCAAATAGCAGTCGCGGGGTTGTCCGCGAACAATCCCCGTCTTTTGTCTTTTTCCTGGCCTACGGCAGGACCTTTGCGTAATGGCGCCGCTGGTGCCGCTGCTTCGTTTGTCACTTGGATTTTGTCGTCTCTGTCATGCCAACGGCATCGCAATGGACGGCCGTTTTCGCAGAAATACCAAGCCCCTACTGTCTGTGTAAGGTACCCTGTTTCACAAGGCCCCTCTGTACAGTTTCGAAAAGCGGGGTCGATGCCGCAAAAATAATCCCGATTCTGAGGGCGCGCGTTGCTTGTTGATGTCAGGCTCACCTGCCTCCGTTCCCTTTTGTTCCGTCGACCCCTTTCCTCAGATATCCGTGTCCAGCTTTCCGACCATACGGCTCTGAGCCTTTCGCGATGAGCGGCCCTTTTAGGAAGAACGCTTGAAAGACGCAACATTCCTCGAAAATCACGCGTCGGGTCACTTGAAGTCGTGAACCCGAATGAGTGTCTCACGCTCTCCCCCCTGTTGCTCCGCAGGTCTAAAATTGATTTCTGATACACGGAGAAAAGCGTCGACAGAGTAAAACGAAAGCAAAAAGAAAGATCCCTACAACTTCACCCCAAACATCTACCCTCCTCTCACTGCGATTCGGTATTGGCTTCTGTACATGGACTCGACAATATCGAGGCGCCGAACGCCAATAGTTTGTTTAGGTCTGTTTTTTTTTTTTTTCTCTCCGCTTCCTGATGCAACACCGAGTTTTTCGTCAGCTAGAACTTATTCTCTTTTTCGTTTTTCACGGTTATTTTTCTTGCTGCCGAAATTACAACAATCACACACATCAATACAACCTCCAACGATGCGGCTTCACTAGTTGTTACGCGCAGTTTTACTCGTTGGACAAGGGTGGCGCACAGCGCTAGAGAGCGCTGCTCGGTGATGTGAGCACTTCGCGGTCGCATTGTATCTCTGCGCATCCAATGGGGAACAAGAACAAAGCAAATAAACCATCTGGACGGCACAATGGCCTTATGCGCTAAATAAAGTACAATATTTCAAGTTGCCACCGAAAGGAAAAAAGAACAAACAAAGAGCACGCGAAAAAAAAACATAGTGTGTGCAAGCCACCGGAGCTGTAAAGTGGGTTTCTTCCTCCCGAAATCCTGGTGCTTCGCGTTAGATGGGCGAGTCATTTGCTCTTGGTGCTGGCAATAAACCTGGAGTGGAATGGGCGCCCTTTTTTCACCTCGCCCTGTTTTCTTCCATTCGGCTGGAAACCTTACTGCATGGGTGAAGGTTTTCACCAAACCCTAGCTTGCGGGGCACTAGGTTGTCGTCCTCTATAACGTACACAGTGACTGGGGAGATATGTGCGCCACAAGGTATCCGCGAAATAGATGACCCAGCCCCTCCTCGAGGAATCGATGAGAGCGCAGCCGCCAAGTGGAAGAGTGTCGCGGAGGAACTGCGATGGAAGTGCTTGATAAATCGAATTTTCGGCATTTAATAATGCGCACGTGAGTTGCTTGGGTATTCATAACACGGTCATGCTGGAAGATGTATATAGTGCTGTGCTGGAAGATATGTATAGTGCAGTACTGGAAGATATATAGTATAGTGGCTGCACAGCAACCATAGTTCTGCATAAAGAAAGTAACAAAATTCCCATAAAGAAAGGTGTTAGGCTAGGAGACACAATCTCCCCAGTACTATTCAGAGCTTGCTTAGAGGAAGTATTCAGAGACTTGGAATGGGAGCAGCTAGGGATAAGGGTAGATGGAGAATACCTCAGTTATCTGCGATTTGCTGATGACATTGTCTTGCTAAGCAACTCGGGGGGTGAACTGCAAATAATGATTGGTGACCTAGACAGGAAAAGTAGAAAGGTAGGCTTGAAAATCAATATGCAGAAAACTAAGGTAATGTTCAACAGACTCGGGAAGGAACAGCAGTTTACATTAGGTAGCGAAGCACTAGAAGTAGTAGGCGAATATGTCTTCTTAGGACAGGTAGTAACCGCAGATCCGGACCATGAAAAGGAAATAACAAGAAGAATAAGATTAGGATGGAGCGCATTTGGCAAGCACTCGCAGATTATGACTAGCAGCTTACCGGTATCGCTCAAGAGGAAAGTATACAACAGTTGCATCTTACCTGCACTTAGCTATGGGGCTGAAACGTGGAGGCTAACCAAGAGGGTTCTACTTAAGTTGAGGACATCGCACAGGGCTATGGAACGAAAAATGGTAGAAGTAACATTATGAGATGGGAAGCGTGCAGAGTGGGTCAGAGAAATAACTCAAGTTACTGACATTCTAGTGGACATCAAGAAGAAGAAATGGGCATGGGCAGGACATGTAGTGCGAAGAGAGGATAACCGATGGTCGCTTTGAGTAACAAACTGGATTCCAAGGGAAGAAAAACGTAGCAGAGGGCGGCAGAACGTTAGATAGGCGGATGAGTTTAAGAAGTTTGCAGGGGTCAAGTGGATGCAGCTAGCACAGAAGCGGGTTAATTGGATAAATATGGGATAGGCCTCCGCCCTGCAGTGGGTATAGTCGGGCTGATGATGATCAACATGGTCATGTATTGTCTGCTGGTCATGTATTGCATGCTGGGTCATGTATTGAATTCTGCAACAAATAAAAATAAATTTAATTGCAACAGCGAGATATGAAGAACAATGTTGGCTCAAATGAACAATAATATTTCGGAGGTGGGATACCGTAATCTGAGCAAAACCGACGTCAGTTCTAATCGAACTGTTCGGGAAAATGCAAAATGCGCTGTTGGTATTTAACTGTTTGTAAGTGATAATTTATTCTCGTAGTGGCTATAATCCACTATGATTTACTGCTACAAAGTTAGGACTAATCAGAAAGCTGCATCGATTATAGCTAAAATGAAGATGTTATCGATAAGCATTTTTGATTAGTTTTATGTAAGCTCAAAGGTCTATATGAATATAGAACTGGCAAGGTAACAATGCTCAGGTCAGTCATCAAATCTTAAATGGTGTGCCTGCTGGGCAAGTTATCGACAACACGATGAATTTATTTCGCATGAACGGCTATTTTGAGGCAATTGTAATACGTCGCTGCGGTCCACGCTTGTGTCCAGTAATTTAGATGAAGGCAAAATAAGGGATTATATAATGTAATAGTTAATTTTTTGGTAACTTTTTTTTCAACACTATATGAAACCTACTACATTTGGTGCTTGAGTATGACTTGGTTAAAATGATCGTCCCATTGCAAAGTATCGTGAAAGTGCACATTGAGTGGTTTAAGTGATTGTACTGTTTCCATTCTTTGCGATTTATAACAGAGGTCTGTTTCTGTGCTCCATGATTTGTTTTCAGGAGGAAAGACAAAAACACCTGATGCAAATGCGCTCAGAGTGAATTTACATACGACCATTCTCTTAGGTTATTTCATATGCCATTACCGTGTACGCTTAGATCCCTGCAGGTCTTGCCGCGTATAACGATAGCGGTATCGTCTGCATATATTATACTTGGGTGGAAGGGACTGTAGCAATACTATAATTAAAGCAATTATCTAATTAATGAGAGCAGAATACTAAGGATACAGCCCAAATGACATCAGGGCATCGACATTGTCTGAACTAAGTGTGTCTTTAAAGTTATTAATCTGAATGCACTGACTTTGAAAAGATTAGCAGCACTGCATAAGATGTAAAGCTTCACCTCAGATATTGTATATTTACATTTCTCTAACAGGACATTATGGTTTATTTATTTATTAGAAAAAATATTTATTTATCCCTAAGATTGACTTTTTGTACAGCTGTTCTAATAATATTATTTTTGGGTGAAGAAAGGTACATTGTATGCTTAAGGTTTGTATAATCCCTTCTGGGAGCAGTTAATTAGGTTGTAGGAGAGCAGAACCATTTCTGTTCCATTATTAATGTTTTCTGTTTTCTTTTTAATAACACGACGTCTATTAATTGCCTGTAATTACCAGACACCCTTGTTTCCTTTTTCTTTTTAGAGCATCGTCACCTTTGTTACAGGCATATCAGACAGCACTATTGCTGTTGCATGCGCAAGTTAAATATAAATGCAAGAGGCAGAGACAAAGAGATAAATTTAATCAATCGTTTAATGGGACCAATCTGAACATTATTACGTTGCTGAAAAAATAGTTTGGCAATTAATGAAACAGTGGTAGAATTTGAACTTAATCAAAATGGTTCATAAAGTAAAATGACAGAACACATGGGGTATGAGAACTGGGGAAATTAAGATGCATTATTATATGCATCTTACTATATGCAATCATATACTTTGTGATATAATTGTTAAATGCCTCGCCAGGTTATTGCATGTATATTGTTTTCCACTGTGATTGATCTTATTGATGGCCATATTAATATACATCAGGAGGTGCGCCCTATAAGTTTCCATTTACAATTTGGCGCATCACAGCCGCAGTTGCTTTTGCGCCATAAACTCCATATAAGTAACAATTTACGATTTAAGATGCATTTAGTTCCGCGAAATTAATTACTGTTGTTGGGTGACGAATCCGCGGTTTTAAAGTGTTCATTGGAAGCCGCCAATTATTGGCTCGCCGGTAACTGGACCATGCATTGGGTGCATGACACAGCCAGTGGTTGGCGGGTGTGCGTGGCCAGTGGCTATCACCGACCGCAGGACCCGCTATCTAGTTTTTTATGGGACGAGCCGCTCTCTGTTTTCGTCTGATTCTTATGCCGCCATACTAATGTCTGACCAAACCAATCATTTTATTTATTTATTTATTTATTTATTTATTTATTTATTTATTTATTTATTTATTTATTTATTTATTTATTTATTTATTTATTTATTTATTTATTTATTTATCGCAGTTTATTTCTGCCGTTTTTAATTCTTCGGAAATATCACGTCTTTTACAGTTTAAAAAAGCCTTACGTGGTTTTCTTCTTCTTTACGGCGAACGTGGCAATTGAAAATAATTTTTGCTATTTATTCGTCAAATGCAATTGAGTTTCGTACAGTTGTGTGACTTTTTATTGTAATTTAGGAACAGGGTTTAATTTTAAGCTAGTTGCTACAGTGCTGAGTAATTACAGTTAGCCCAGTCGGAAAGTGAGCTCTGAGCGTTAAACAACTGGGGAGAAGATAGACGAGCTTTAGGTACTAGAATGCTTCCAGAAGTTTGTTGACTGCTGCAACTTCAAAACGCTTAGTAACTTTGAAAATTGTTTTTTACAAAAATGGCTTCTGGTAGCGCTTAAAAGCAGGTATAGAAAAATAAACAGATTTATTTCCCTCCTTAATATCTTCGGAGTCATGCGAAGCAAACAGAACTATTCTACTGCCACTAGTTACTCATATTGCATGAATGAGCAGCTTAAACCACACATAAAACGAAAATTGAGAAACTCAACCTTAAAGCGCACTCACTCGTTCACCTCATTTATTAACCTCACATACGCTATTGCTTACAGTCAAAAGAGTCATCAAAACCAATGGAAGGTCTGACCTTTTGATCTTTCTGAAGCGAAATTTGTTCTCAGATTTGAACCTCATATATATAATAATGTTTTCTTAAAATACTACTACAGGTTTCGCTGCGTTTCATTTTTTTTTTTTTTCCTTTTTTTTTTCACAAGATACGGGAAGAATTGAGAGCTATAAAATACCAATAGAAAATTTGAAAAAATTGAGTCAATATGCCGTTTTATTTCCCGCGTCTCCTCTACTGCGCTTAAGAAAGTCGGTCAGAACCCATGGTTTCCATAGCTTTCTTAGACGTTGGTTAATTCGCGAAAGATGCTTATTATATATATACGGTGAATTGTTTCTTCAAAACAGTACGCATCGTTCGTGTCGGTCTGGCTCTGTGCATCGCTCAGTTTACAGCGCTTACATCCTTACGAAAAACATCAAAAGAGTATGTTGTCGCAATCTGGACCAAAGATGCATTGTGCCTTCGAAATATTATTTTCCATGCTTACAGGGTAGATAGATTCCCACACGGTCGCTTAAATCACAGGTTGCTGGCGATAAATCACAAGATATTGTCGATAACTAAATCCACCTGGCAGCAGCGGTTGTGCTTGCGTCCTTTTCTTTTCTCTCACACGCTTTGCATGTTTGCGGAACCCTTTCCAAGCGCTTCATTGTATTTAGGTGCATGCGATGGAAAAATCATGTTAATAAAATATAAAAGACGTTATAGTGCGCACGTGTAAAAAGATAGGGCACAAAAATTACTATCAAACACAGGTTCTTAGCACGTAATTACCTCCACGTTTGTCATTCTACCTCGAGGCTTTAGTGTCCCAGCTGCTAAAAAAAAAAAAAAAAAAAAAACAACAAATTATTCACAGAGCAAGAATCCTTTTTCTCAGGATTGAAGCGGCCCCGCCGGGGTGGCGCAGCGGTTAAAGGGCAACTCCGGGGGTTTTTTGACATTCGAATATTCTAATAAAATTTTTACTGTAGATTCTCCTCTCCGTCCTGACGCATTTTACAAAATTTGGGCGCCGTACGATAATCCGTTCGCGCGCAACACGACTTTAAAATATGCTGTTTTTATGGCTTAAGTTGAGACTATTTCTGCCGGCAACACTGAGTTTCTGACGTCACAAACAGTATACCGGCGTTACTGTCCACTTCCCGCATGATTATGAAATTGTGAGGCTTATATCGAACTACCTCAGACATTTTATGCAATGATTCATGATTTCCATACTTTATGTTCACCATCCAACGCATGTACGAGTGTTTCTCTAATACTGAGTGTGACGTCACCATTTCGTCACCTGGGACGTCGTTTCTGGCCGTGAAAGCAGTTTCGGTTTCGATTTGCTGTTTTTTCATTTTAAAAATACTTCTAATTGGAATTTCGAAAAACGGTTTTTTGTGTTCGAGTCAGGACGTACCGAGGAATCTAATTCAAGCAAAAACACAGAATGATGGAAAAACCACCGGAGTTGACCTTTAAGGCGCTCAACTATTGTGCCCAAGGAAGCGGGATCGAATCCTGGCCTCGGCGGCCGCGTTTCGGTGGAGGCGAAACGGCGTGGCCTCCGTGTGCTGTGCGATGTCACTGAATGGTAAAGAACCTCAGGTGATCGAAATCTCCGGAGTCCTCCACTACGGCGTCTCTCATAGACTGAGTCGCTTTGGGACGTTAAACCCCACAAATCATCAATCATCAATCAATCAATCAGGATTGAAGCGAACTGGTCTGAACAAAGATATCATTGACAACACGGGTTTCGCTACCCAGTACATCAAACGTGTGTCGCAACACGAAAGTGAAGTGCAAACACGCGGTTCCTTCCGCGTACTTGGTATGGGATGTAATGAACAAGTTACGCAAGCTGAATAGAGGAATGCGTTCATTTCCTCCTACAGCCGCAGGCCTATAAGATGACACTGTAGCTTGGCATGCAATCTAGATCCTTTGGGAGTGCATTTTTGGCGTCACAAGCTCGTAAACGCCGTCCAGTATGGCAGCGACTTTCGAAAGAAAGAAAACAAAAATAGCGATAAACGGACGTGCGCAGATTTTGCTGGCTATGCTAAATGTCCCGGGCGGTCTTATCGTCCTTCGAGCAGAAGCCGCTGGAATGTAAGTCCCTCGTACATTACGTGCGTTTGCCGAGGATCGCAAAACCTGTGTACGGCGACAAGGCGAAACAAGGGGTCACGGGTGGAGGGGGTCGGAGTGGTGAAGAGAGAGAAGCAAAAATAAACTCAGCTTTTAATACACATGGCATATTGGCTCCTCGGAGAAATTATGCCCCGCCGAGAGACTGAAAAGACCTGCGAAAAATCCAGACAAAATGCGAGCAGTATCTCACTCCTCTTAGCTCTACCGCAGCCGCGGCATTAGACGCACGTGCCACACCACACGTGGCGATAGCGGGCAAAGCCGTTGGGCTAAGTGGGCTTTCTTCCATCGCACGGCGTCAGTGCGCTGGGCCGCAGAGTCGCCCCGTTTCCCCGAGAGGAACACTGCAATATCCGCTCGCCGCGGGCAACGTTGAAACTTGCCGAGCACCTTGAAAGTGAGTGGTTGAAGTGAAACGCTCTCTGGGGCGTTCAAATACACGAACGTGTCTCGACTGTGCGATGCCTGGGCTCCGCTCGGAGCCCCCAGATTACCGCTCTAGGAGGAGTGCTCGCGCCAGTGAAACGCCGGTCCCGGACGCAGAGTCTGCGGGACTCGTCCGCTTTGTTTCAGACGACGTTTCAGAGCGAAGGAAGCAGAGATAAATAAAAGTAAATAATGCTCATGTCCGTGCACACGTGATGACGCGTTTGCATAATAACTTCGAAACTCACGAATGCGCTGGAAAGTGGCTGCCGCTAAAGGAGAGGTGCTTGCGCGGCAAAGTACTGCCCGTGAAAGGTAGCAATGACGCTAGCGCTAACACGGAATAAAATTCCAGCCCATTCCATGCCAAACGCATCGAAATTTGAGTTCGACCATGTACAATTTTCTCCAAAATTCTGTGGCTCTTTACTGAACGATCAAATGTATTTCGCCTCTATATCTTAAAACAAAACCATTTCTGACGCGTATGACAACGCTTCGAATTTTGAGGCTCAAGCATTTAATGGCCCATGCTCGCGGCCACGATCGTGTCCGTCCGTCCGTCCGTCCGTAAAGCTTTAGTTTGATGACGTCATCAGTGGTTTAGTATGTCTTACCTTGAAATAAATGATGTCGTCATCAGTGGTGTATGTCGTACCTTGAAATGAATGATGACGTCATCAGTGGTGTAGTAGGTTGTGCCTTGATATTAATAATGGCGTCACCAGTAGTGTAATATGCCTTGAAATAAATGTTGACATCATAGCCGGAACTGTCGTCACGATGACGTCACGACTTGTAATGACGTCACAGGGCGATTCGTGCATATACGAAGCTCATTCCGCTCCGATCCAGGCGTCCGTGCGGCGCCTAACATTTAGCGCTTCCTCGAATGCCGCACCACACAGCATACGGGAGCAGATGCAGTACAGCAGGCATCAGCTGCGTTTCAAATTGGTTTACAGGAAAGAAAAGGCACATTATCTATCACAATTCTCCGCGGACACCTTAACCAAGCCGTAAGGAAAAGCAGGAAGGTGGGAGTGAAAAAAGAGAGAAAGAGGTTGCTGGTTGGTTGGTTGGTTTGTGGGGTTTAACGTCCCAAAGCGACTCAGGCTATGAGAGACGCCGTAGTGGAGGACTCCGGAAATTTCGACCACCTGGGGTTCTTTAACGTGCACTGACATCGCACAGCACACGGGCGTCTTGCTTTTCGCCTCCATCGAAAAGCGGCCGCCGAGGCCGGGATTCGATCCCGCATCCTTGGGAACAGTAGTCGAACGCCGTAACCACTGCGCCACCCCGGCGGGGCGAAAGAGGTTGCATACGTAGTGGAGGGTTTCGGACCACTACGCAATAGCGGCTTTCTCCTCATCGCGGTTTAGTGGTCCAAAGTGGCCCCCAGAATTTTTTTAGAGAAGTGCAAAAGTTCTCATAAAAAATCACAAGTTTCAGTATTTTATTTCAACACAATCCAAATGTATCATGGTTTTCTATGGTACAGCAAAAAAAATATTAGTAAAATATTCTTCTGTTGCTTGCTTTAGTTCATTATTTCAGCCCCAAAAAGCAATATTTTCCCTATTCTTTATAAATCTCTACGGGACATTCTAGGGTAGCCAAATGTTGTTACGAAGCTCTGTATAACATGTACCGCTACTAATCACTCTCTTACCTATTTGTTTTAGCAGCGCTACACCGCGCAATGGTGATATGTGCCATATTGTTTCTTTTAGTGCGCAGCACTACTAGCCGCAATCACGGATTTCGCCGATGTCTGTCCGAAGCCGCTCACTCCCTCCCTCTTCGTGAACTTGAGAGAAGGTGGCTATGTGCGCGTCTCGCGGCTCAGTATTGAGGAGGTGGAGCGGCCGCAGAGCTGTAGTAGAAGCCGCTCTCTCTCTCTCTCTGTCCATCCATCTCTCCATGGACTTGAAGAAGAGGAAGGGAAAGTGGCAACGCCCGCATCACGCGACTTAACACTGAGGGCGCGGAGCAACCGCATAGAGTAAGACAGTGAGAGAGGGTCGTGTCAGTTGCGGACGTGGCGGCCGTCGCTGGGCAGCGTTGTACAAGCGTGCGTGCGTTTGCTTCGCGTCGCAATGGATGAAGCCGGGCCATCTATCACTGCGGCGCAGGTTCGCCGTGCTCGACGTGCTGAAGTACAACGGTTACGAAGGCAGAACCGGAAAACCGGAGGTCCATAAATCGACAGCTAAGTTTGCGGGCTTCTCCCAGAAACGAAGTGTTCACCGCTGGTCCACTGTCACAAGGCTATTCCGAAGGGGCGGCCAAGGTCAAGTGGCAGCTCGACGCGAGTTTATTTATGACGGTCGCGCAGGCGGCCGCTCTTCAGAAGTGGTATAGGAACACATGGAAACGGGCGAAGCAGTCGGTTCGGTCCGTTCCGATTATCGGAAAAGTAGAGCTTCGACCGTGCCGCGAAGGAGGCAAACCAGAGCAGTTAAAAAGCACAGCGTAAGCGCAGTGGTTGTGGGTTCGGCGCTAACTGCTCTGTCTCTCGGTTTGAGGGGAAAGGGCGCGGAGGCCATAAATCGCAGCGAAACACGGGCTGAGGAGAATGCGCGGCAGAGGGTGCTGCTGTCGGTATCTTCTCGGGAAGATGCCTGGACATATCTCCCTTTGAAACCGCCGCCCGCGCGCAACCAACCAAGGGCAGTGATCGGAATGTTTGGGCCTTAGGTTTGTGTGTTGTGTGTTTTGGAAGCGCAACCGTCGGCGCTGTTTATTTTTGTAGCTACTGGCCACCTCTTGCGTGAGCTGAGGGAAGATATTAGAGAGAATGTGAATCGCAGATGTGTGTGGTAATGCATGAAAGGTATAACAGGGATAAGCGGTGCTACGCACCTACTTCGTATCTGATTAACTATTCAAATCGGCCATATTTGTTTATTATTGTGCTGTAATCTGCGTCACATCTCTTTTTTCTACTATTGCAATAATATCAGTGTCCCTAAATCTGCACTTCTGAACAGTTTGTTTACGTACAGTGCTGCGCAAAAGTAGAGGGGCCACGCGATCTAACAAAACTGCCTACCAGCGTTTTCTGACGACGCAGTTGCTGTTTTCATGATTTGCACATGGTAACTCGCATGACATGCTTGCCCGCTTGCCCGAATACTTTTGTCAGGAGCGCATTATTATATAAAAAATAGCATTCGCAGCGCATCGCGTGGCCTCTCCTCTTTTGAGCAGCACTGTACATATATTTTACCATGCATTGCATTTTTGCTTGTTTTCTTATATTTTTGCTCATAATAACACTATCTAGTATTTCCACCTTCTTATAGAATGGCTAGCTGGGTCGTCAAGGTATTTCAAATAAATAAGTAAATAATGCCTCTTGAAAAGGCAAACTTGTTAGGCTATAATGAAGCTCCTTTCTGTTGTATCCCACAACGAATCCCCTCATTTTCCAATTGTTTGCTGACCGGCGCAGGTTAATACTACTGAGTCATCAGTGGCACGTACCTTCTTTCCGTTTGATTACACATCCCTTTAAAATGCTGTGTTAGTGTTCCATTTTTAGCACCTCTTCAGAAAAGAAGATATGAAACTCCGCATCAAGTAAACAATGCTTCATGTTTCCATAGCTTACTGCTGCGTTTATATATTCTTCTTTATTCGTGGGAGAACGTGACTCTCATTAACGTCATTCTATCTTAACCGTAGCTCGTTATGTTTCTTTTGCAAGCTAAGCATAAAACGGTTAGCTGGACTCACCTCGACTACTGCCGTCCCATTTCACAACTCTGCTTGGTGCCTTTGTCAGAACTAAATGAAACCGTGCATTGGCAAGTTATGTCGTTGCGATCACTTTTCAGTACGTTGCGCGTTACTGAGCCAGGAAATCCTGCCGGAAAATCTAAAAGAAAAAATCGTAGCACTGTTCGGCATTCAGACTTCGTGCCCCGCTCTTTCTTCAAGCGCTGGCAAACACTCGTTGCTGAAGAAAGCAGGCAAAATCGGCGCTACATCCTTGTTCCATTTACCAGGTTGCGCCTTTTTACAAGCACGCGCGGTTTGCCTGCTGTAGAAGAAGGCGTCATGATATAAGGATTAATGCATTCATCTTTGATTCGATGCTGCATAATTTTCAGAGTTTCTGCCTGCAGAAAGCGTCGAGATTTAGCGAGCCATCTGGTATCAGTGTTCATTGCCTCTGGGATTATTTCCCTTTGTTTCCGTCTTCTTTCTGCTTGGATAAGATGAGTAGCGCCGAAAGGGCGACCAAACAAAAATGCTGCGCTTTGTTCAGGAGATTAACACAAGTAACCATGCAGGATGAAGGTATTTAGGCGTTTCCGGTCGGTCTGCCAGTCAACCAAAAGCCTCGCAGACTTTTAATCGGGCTTTGCGGACCAGACCACCAGTCGAGGTTTTTGCGAGGGCGCCCCTCTTTGGTGTGGCTGACTCTTTCGCAAGCACAACGCTTCGGCGGGAAAAGCATCATCCCGAGGGAGCAGCTCGCTGGAAGCGATAGGATTAAGCCGTCGGGCGTTTGCTCGCAGGGTGCAGAAAGAACAGTGCGATGCCAAAATAGATTGTGTTTGTATCAAGTAGCCTTACATGGCCCGATTCTTGCTTATTCAGCAAGCGATGAGCGCGAAAATCGGGCACTGAAAGCAATTCTTTTATTGGCCAAAGCCCTTTGCGACGAATTTTAATACGAAAGAGCGCACGTGAGGCTGTCTTCATCAGACGCTACGCGTTGTTGCAAAATCCCTTCTAAATGCAAAAGCAAACCAAACGGTGGTGCCACAATGAAGGGATGTCGACATACAATTCTCGTAAAGTCGAAGAGCTTTCGCAGCAGCGGTATGCATTGAAAGAGGAACTTTTGTAGCGTTATAGCTACACTGGGGCCGAGGTTAAGCAATTTCGCGTGGCTCCTGGAGAGGTGTGCTGCGCAAGCGCGAGGAGCAGTGACGTCACACGGCATGCCGGTCTGCGCATTCCAGAGGAGTGACGTCGGAGGCACCAGCGCCGGCGCGTGCCCAGCTGTGTGCCTCTGTTACGCAGGCATAGCCTAGCTAAGCCACTGCCATTTTTTGATGCAAGTCATTGCACGGAATATATAACGTGCAACTACAAGCGCGAAGTTAACTTGTTATTAGCATTCATCCAATTGTAGTAATGCCTGCCCAATGGAGCAGCTAATTAAAGGGTTTATATTTTTCGCGGAAAACTCTCAGTTCTAAGCGTGATGATCAGCGCGAAAAAAACAAAAACAGGGACAGAAATAGACAACAGGCGACAAGCGCTGTGTGTTGTCTTTTTCGTTTCTCTTTTTTTTTTCGTACAGTTCACCACCCTTAACAATGCCGACGAACTAGCCTAGCATGCCGTTCTTAACCATGATATTGTCAGCTCATGCTCGGAAACGTGATTATCAATCCATCAGGAGAACGCACACTTCTTGACCTGTTTGCGCTTGGTTTTATTGCATCTCATCTATTGGAAACGTCTCAGATGGAGTTGCTACACTAGAATTTTTTTTTTTTTTTTACCTTCGCTATGCTCTTTGAGCAGGATGTTTATTTACTGGTCATAGCCTCGTCCTGCCCTCAGTGGGAGGCTCTATAGAGCGTAGCCAGCGCCAGTGTGTGGCACTGAGAGGCGGCCTTGTTTTACATAAATCGTTGCATCCCATATTTACTGCTTTTAAATGCCTCAGGACGGTGCACAGTAGGCGTTGTGACAACACGCTTTTGAACAAACACGCAGAAACTGCCAAAGTGAAGAATCGGTCACAGGCCATCTGCCGCCCGTAAAACGTTCTTCGCCAGTACGGGCCCTTTGTTGGCACATCACCACTACGCATTGTTTTGCATTCTTCAGGCCTAGAATATTTTTCCCGCAGTTTTCGCACATGCTTAGCCGCTGGGATTTGCCTTAGGTGCGAGAGAGTAAGAAACCAATTGATTAAGCGCATAAGCAATTATCAACCGCTGATCCCAATGCATCTGCACTGTTACAACTTCTACTGCAGAAAATAATGCTGATGTGTGAGGCAACATCCAACGGCAAAAATAGAAAAAAGCGGGTTTGCTGCTGCGCATGGATAAAGCGATGAATACGGGAGAAATTTAGACGAGGACGAGTTGGCTAAGGGTGTGAACTAGCATATAAAAAGGGTAACATATGATAGGATATTACCTGAAAGCTGGGTGAGCTGGCGCCAGTCTGTGAAAAACTGACGCCAGTATGTATGGATGAGCAATCTCCGCAAGGAAGATTACGGCAGCAATGTATTTTCTGTTTTCGTTTCCACTTTGGCAGGCTGCTGAAGGGGCCTCAGCGTGCAGCGTTTAGTTATAATTTACCTCTGAAGTTCCCAAACTTCTGCAACTACAGCAACCTTAACCAGTAAGGAGTGAGGATACACATTAAGAGGTGTTAGCTCACGCCTTGCCGCCTACTGACCGGTGCGCCAGCTACAGTAGCATTCTCAAGCGCTGTGCCGACACTCATAAGCATGCCATGTTTATGAATTTTATGAGTTTTTTGCGTTAACAGCGTCCTCCAACACTTCAGAACTAGTAATAGAAACAGTAAGATTTCTCCCCGTTGGTTAAGCGGTACCGACGCAACTGCGAGGGGCTGGTAGGTTTCGTGCGCTGTTCCTATTATACTGGGTGCATCATTTATACAAAATGTTAACGTAGATGTGATTTATTTATTTATTTATTTATTTATTTATTTATTTATTTATTTATTTATTTATTTATTTATTTATTTATTTATTTATTTATTTATTTATTTTTTTATTTATTTATTTATTTACAAATACCTTTCAGGTTTTAAGAGACATTTTGTAAGAGGGGCAAATACAAAGGTTGATGTTAGAACATAAGCATAATAAAAGTGTAGCAGTACAAAAAAAAAACAACAAATAAGTGAGCATAGGTAAAAAATCTCGCAAAAATAAAATATAAGTCAACTACATAACATGTTAAGAAATTTGTTCTTACAGTTCCAATTATTCTTGAAGGATGCAATCGGACAGTAGAGTATTCTAAACTCTGAAATGGTCCCCTGAATCCTCTGAAGCCGAGGGGAAAGTCGTCCGCTGTACTATGCTTGTAGGACTTGTAAAGCGATAAAAGTTAAACTTTCCAAATTAAAAAAAAAATGTAAAAAGAACAGTACACATAAGTCGCTTGTGTAAATAGACTATACGACCCGTTGGACACAAAATGCGATAAGAACTGTCATCGTAAACTCATTTTTAACTAAAGTTCATTTGTTACATTTTATTCACTGTGATATAATTCACAACTGAAGAATGCAGCGGTGAATACCCCTCAAGGAAAGAGCCCCAACCAAGTGCATTGACGGGGAGGAAACACCCAACTGAGGCACACAATGGGTTTTTCGCTCTCATACCAGTAGGGTCCTTAAGATCGTTCTATTGGCTACCGGGGCTCAGTGCCCATAATAAAGGAAAGGAAGAAACTGTTCAGACTAGGGACGCATGGACAGCGGCTGCTGTCCCTCCCTCTGTAGAGTTGAGAACTGACGCTATTGACTGGAGAGCCTCATATGAGGGGCATTTGCCGCCGAATTCGGGAGTTATAGCTTACTATATTCTTAGCACGCATGTTTATATTGAAAACTCGTTGAAGCGGCATTCGAAGACATTATATTTTGTAAGATTTTAATAACCTGCATGCGTCCTGAGATATTACTCGTCTGAATCTTTTCACAGATTTGCCACTTCACAGCGCTGAAACAAGTAATAACAGTGGGGGACAAACTGCAATCGCAAATTTGACCAAATGCTGCGGCTGAAGTGGCAAATTATGCGCAGAACAAGCCGGAATGTGACATTAATTTAATTATTCCACTAACTTTCAATGCAGGCAACACATTTCACGTCATAAGGCTGTCCATTAGCGGACGGCGTCACTGCGTCTCTGCAGCAAGAAATTACCGAAACAGATCAAAGGCTGGGTGTATGTTTCGTAGTTGTTGTTGTTGTAGAGCAAGTCTTGCTGCAGGACTGTCTTGCAGCCCTCGTTGCATAGGAAAAGTCAACACTTGGTTTCGCTCTGCTGCAGTCTGTCTGGACAAACGCTTTGTGTCAACACTTATAGGGGTTGTATAGCGTGCATGGATAGAACATCGGCCTAATTAGTCCTGCCTCCTGGGGCAAATTTTGTCGCCAATAAAATTATCCCTTTGGATGGCCCCATTCTCGTATGCCTTACACGAAACGAAACAAAAGCGCTAACCATTTTTTTCTCTTATACTTCGTAACTGCAGGTGATCAAGATGCTGTTCGTCATCGTGGCATTGTTTGCTTTCTGCTGGCTTCCATACCAGCTCTACAATGTCCTCCGGGAGGTGTTCCCCAAGATTGATAAGTAAGTGGCCCAAACTATAACCCTACTCATGAGAATTTTCTGTTGTACATCCAGAATTCTGTTGTAGTAAATGAACTTCGTCGTAAACATGCTGACAACTTCTTTTTGCAGTGTTCAGCACTGCTGTAACTGGTATAAGTTCCGCACTAAGCTCCTTTTGTGTCTCCTGCGTTTATATAAGGACTGAGAAAATAAGAAGGATCAGAGTGTAATGTTATAAAATTTTGAAAAATTATGTTATTTGAGCAATAGTTTGAGAGCTTTGCGTTTCGGTAACGTACGCTGGAAAAACATTAGGCTTCAAGCAAAACGAGAGAGCCGCTGTTCTAACACGAGGCCTTCGGCACACGTCAGCTTATCGATGGCTCGGAGCCAGACGGTGGCACGGAGACAGATATAACGAGCCTTGGTAACATTTGATGCGCTACATGAGTTGAATAATAATCTCGGGCAGAGGTAACAGGGTTTTCTTCAACATCTGAATTCGTCACTGCGTTCTTTGCAGATACAAGTACATAAACATCATCTGGTTCTGCACGCACTGGCTGGCCATGAGTAACTCCTGCTACAATCCTTTCATTTACGCTATCTACAACGTGAGTATCACTCATTATACTACTTTGGGCTCCCTACGGCTGCTTGCTTGAAACATTCTCGCTTCGTGGCATGCGTGCTCTGGCTGTGCTACAAAGCGTTCAACCTTTGACGAAACTGACAGTCTGATTTTATCGCTCCATTTTTGCGCGTAGCTCACTGCAGAGCCTGATATCACAACAAACAAAATACATTACGACATATTTAACTTTTTTATGTACTGTGAAGCTCGATGCATATAGAGTCTTCACTTAGTGAGAAAAACAGAGATTATGAGAAAAGTATTTTGAACATAAGTTAGGGAAGGTATGTTTGGAGCTTTTATCGCGCAGAGATAAAGTAATGCGACCTCACATTTTCTATGTGTACGTTTAATACGGATCTCAAGTGGGAAAGCCATGCTTTAAGCTGCATCCAGTACACACGACCTTCTGTAGGGTTTCCGGCGTAGGATACAAGCCAGTAATGCAAAAATTACTTAACGGTTGGGGCCGGGAGCACTGCGGATCTGTCCCATAGCTGGAAGTACTGAAATCCTACCCCTGCTTCCCTTCCCCGCCACTATCATGTATTGTAGATGACTCATTCTAGGCCATTTAACTGGTCAAGGAAGTGTCCCTTGCTCATAAAGTTTTCTTCCACGAGAAAAAATGTTGACAGCAGCAAGGAAAAACGTCTGGCCCTAGTTGTTTCACTTCAGTAGTGAGCCTATATAGATAGTTTGGGATACAACGCCTTATTGACAATGAAAGAATAAATTGCTGGCGAGGAAGATAAACGTTCACTGTCGAACAAAATGCATGGCAACCAAACAGATACCAAACAACCGCACAGGCAAAAAACTAAAAAAGCGAGTGGAGCTTTCGGGCTAACCATTAGCCAAACCCCCTGGTTGCACTCAAATATGCAAGAGTGCAAAAATAAAAATGCCACGAGAGAAAAACTGGTACAAAAAAAGAAAAGGCTGAGTGGTGGCGACAGCGTCTCGCTAATGTCGTTAATGCTGACAAATAGGACCGTACGCACGATGCTTCTGCCTTTCTACGTTGCTTCTCCTTCTTTCTAACGGAGCCCGTCAGCGCTCTTAGCACGAGGCTGCCTCTGGCCCAAGGATGGTCTTCCCTTCTGTAATGCCAATTCTGCCCGTGCGGGCTCTTTTCTCTGTCCAGATCATTCCCCGCAAACCTAGCAGAGTGAGAAGTGAGGGCGAACTATGAGCCTGGGCGCGGCTTCTTTCGGTACGGGATGGCTAGTCGGGGAAACCACACAGGTACGTGGATCGCTAGGAACGGGTCTAGCGAAGAGCGATGAAAAAATGTGCGCGAACCCCCTTACCTAAGCAACCCTCGCTGCGCGCACAACATGCGCGAGCATCTCAGTTGACTTCCTTGCTACCTTGCATGCTCACAAGGTTTCAGTACATTTAATTTCATTGGAGTAAATTGAGTAAAGCACTCCAGAAAGGCATACCTTTGAAACCGCGTTATGCCGAATGTAATTTTTTATCAGGAGATCCTTGTATAAGCGCTGGGTTTGCTCGGTGTTCTTTTCTGTGCAATTCATTTTCCTTCTATGTGATGCTGTTTCACTCCCATCTGCTCAAGTGTCCTTTGCACATACTCATATACTCTTACATTAGTTTGAGATTGTCCTGGATAACGGCTCACTCCGGTTTACAAATAGCTGCCGAATCGATTAGCAAAGATAGATGCAGGCCCGTAAAAAATAATTAGGGCGGCACAGTCGACACAAAGCCGTGAAACGTGCAGCATTCGGCAATCCCTAATGCACTGGGCACGTCTCAAAGAAGGAGAGAAATAAGGCATGTCCTGGCCCCAAAAATGTTCAATAAGAGACAACGGCAGTGACGTTACCTTCAATTTAGGTAAGATCAATAAAAAAAAAACTGAAAATCTGTATTTTTGTAGCATAAACTAATAATAGCACGATTATTTCTATTAAATGGTTACGCCGAAGAAATTAACAATATCATTGCAACTAAAATGGCAACAGGGCCACTCTTGTCGACACTTAAAAAAAAGAGCGAGGGGGGGAGGGGGGGGGGGGGCTGGGAGCGTAATCAAAATAGTGGTATCAAATATCACAAAATCTGCTAAAGGACGTCCAAAATGCTGTACTAAGAAAGCTTGCAAACCTATATAAACATTTCCTGGGGATTTAAAGTGTATGAGAATCATTCAAAAATGTTAAGATAGTGTTATCTATAAGGGGACTATTATCAAATATATTCGGAAAATAACACAGTTAAAAATTAGCTAAAGTTTGTCGTAATGTTAGATGGTAAGTTTTCAATGTATCCTTTCTAGAATCTGAGCAATTCTAAACTTGCATGCCCGGAAATCATCGCCTTGCTTTTAATGCAAAGATCTCCGTGAACTCCACCTTTCCGCTTATCATAAGATTGTACCATAGCAGTACCTGACGATATTCCACTCTTGCCTCACATAGGAAACTGATGTCAAATAAAGGTGAGCTTTATGTTCGCGATTTTAAAAATGATACTCGAGAATAAGTTATATTCATTCATTTTGTTATAGCATTAAAAATGCGCGTAATGCAGTAAATTTATTACATACACCTTTCATCGATAACGAGAAAACATTTGATTTCGTTTCAACGTTAGCAGTCGTACACGCACTTCGCAATTAGGACGCGAAGGTAGAACGTATAACATGTATACCAGGTTTTATCCCTGGTGCCGCCGGGTACCCACCGGCTTTTCAATGGGTACAAGCTTTTCCCCGGCCTGGTGCTCAGCTCCTTGGGGGGAAAAGTTTGGGAAAGGGGTCATAGGTCTCAAAAGGGCCACATAATGGGCTTTTGCCGCACAAGGTGGACTTATTGTTGTCCGGTGGCGGAACTGATCACTGCCACATCAGAGTAACTATTGGATATTGTAACAGATATTGTAAGATATTGTTTATCTTCTTCGAAGTTTATCGCTTGTTGTAAGCATGTAATTTAGTAATCTGTTGTTGTTTTTATTATTTTCATTTTAGCAGAAATTTTGGCCATAGACCCGAGTTAGGCTTGTCATATGTGTGCTATGGCATAAGTTGTGTATATAGTCCGGTGGTCATTACTTGCAGTTATGCAAGCTGGCAGTTTGCATAACATTGACTGTATTATGCTGCTGTTTCTTGTATAAAGGGGGTGGGAGGAGGGGGGGGGGGGGAGGAGGGCGTTGCAAAGCAAGAAGCTAGTCGCCATCTTGGTGGAGGTATTATAAGCACGGATCAAAAGAAATGATTTCTCAGGAGAAAAATGATGAGCTGCAGTGCATCTCGCAAGGGCTTTCAAGATCTGAGCATCCTATGCATATCCGTAGGAAGTATATAACAGTCGTATCGTGCCAGTATTTGTGTTTGAGCCCGAAACTTGGAGGCTCACGAAGACGCCTAAGTTACATTTACCACTGCGCGGCGGTGTACAAAAAATAATGACATTCGGTGAAGAAAGGAGGCAAAACGAAACAAGCGTGTATTGCGGAACGAAATCAAATGACTGACATTGCCCTGAACGCTGGGTGACGGGCGCTACAATGCCCTTGCGGGACCAAGAGAATGACGGGGTCGCTGTCTCCAACCATATAAATAAATTCATCATCACAGACCTGCCTGGCTGAGTGGCAAAGTTGATGCCAAGGTAATAAATCAAAACAGAAGGAGAGGCGAAACTCGAGATTATATATGAAACATGTGTGGGTAGAGTGGCGGACAGAGACAAAGGGGAAAGGCCCTAGACCTGCACTTTACGCAGGCTGGGTCGGGGTGATGACTAAATCGAACCCAAACGTTTGGGCATCAGAACAAAGAGTGGGTGCCGCATTAGTCACTTGCTAATGTTGGCCTGAATTCATGGTATCTTTGGGAACGAAATGTATCTGTTTGTTTTTCATTTGGTTGGTTTTTGCATATTAGGCCACCAAAATGCTACTACTTTGAGGCTGGTATGTATAATGCGCAAGACTGATGTTATTATCTTATTACAGCTAATTCTCCTCTACAGAATGCAAGTACACATGTGAAATATTTTTGTAAGAAAATGAACACAATCCTAATTTTTTCTCATTTTTTTTTTTTGTAATTGGTGTTAATTGCGATAGGTGATACATGGCCTCCTCGAGCTATAACTATAGTGCTAGGAATATAGCTCACCCCGTGTAAAAGTGATGACTAAACTAAAAGGTTGGTGAACTTGGAGCGAATTGGTGCAAACATGTATTTCCCGACCCTGGTCGGTTTCACTGTCTCAAGTGGTAGAGTCGCATTATACGTGTATATCGCCTAACACGTCCGCGATATGTGGAACGACCAGTAGCCACAGTATTGGGCAGGGTGCACTGGTAGGTTCGATGTTCTAGTTAATCTGCCGCGTGTAGAATTAGCATTTTGTCTGCGCTCTTGATCTTGAACAACCTGTGTGCTGAAGCAACACTGCGGATAACAAGTTACGCTGCTTTACAGGACTTCGAATCTCATTCAACCAGATAGCATTCTTGAATGCAAACTAAAACCACAGTTCTGGAGGCGCTTTCGCATTATGTCCCCACTTATGTACGTTTGCCGCTGCCACAAATCGAACTCGTGCCCTGTCCTGAATAGCAGGACGATATAGCGATGAAGTCACGGCAGCGGGTTATGATCTGCAGATAATGCAGCATTATTTTCTTCAAAATGAGTGCACCGAAATTGCATCACTGGTATATTTGATTGCAATGCAGGATTAGCCGACCTGATAAAGTAGGTTAATAAGAATGAAAAACTCGCCCGCAAACCATCTCTGTGGAAAAATTATTTGCTAAAGAGAATAGAAACGCGCAGTAACATTCATCTGCGTCATCTTATGCGAAAAACATGTAAGCCAACATGACTCTGGCGAAAGCTGGTCGGCACACTGCAACCCATGTGCTCAATGCATTCCACTAAGGTCTCCTCACAGGTAACGTAACTAATGCTTTGTTCTACTTGTGATATTTCCTTATAATTTACAGGCCACAGGGGGCGAAATGGCGAGAAGTGATTCTCTTTTTTTTTTTTGCCTACCTACTACAGTCTTCTTTCATTCAAAGAATACAGGTAGCATATATTATGCGTCTTTTTATCTGTATGGTATTCGTTTTCTGGCGTGTTATATTTTTTAACCAAATACGTCACCTTCACAATTTTTTGTCTTGTATTTTTTACCAATATCCCTCATCCTTCGTATCTCCAGGAGCGCTTCAAGCGCGAGTTCGCCACGCGTTGTATCTGCGGTTCCAGTCGCTACAAAGCAGCCAAAAGCCGCTTCGCAACATACGAGCAGGAAGACAACAACTCGACCATCATTGTCTCCATGCGGCATTCCTTCCGACTCAGCTTCAAAGGCTCGCCCCTGAAAGCGAGCACACAGGTGTGATGGTGATACCGAAGAACGCCGGCTTGCTGACGAGAAGCCAGGAGGAACGAAGTCTGCACTGGGCCCAACCCCGTTGAAGAGGCGTCCACCGAAGCACAGCGATGGATCTCGGCGCTACCTTTAGCGTGAATTGCGGACATGTGCAATCGCCTCGGTGTACGTAGGCCGGTGTATTATGCCACACTGAAGGACGCTTGAGCGCCGTAATTGCGACGTGCTTGCCTTTCTTTTGAATGAACGCTCACCGATCTCGAACTCACGTGCGGTGTCGCAATGTGCGCCTTCGTGTGCCCGCATACGTGCTCTTTGACCTCACCACCATCAGCGGGGGGCGGTACTGTGCAGCAGTACGAGGCAACTCGACTTTTCCCAAACTCATCAAAAAATGTTCCCAGTTTCGCATGCAGAACAGGTTAATGGGTACTGGAAAGTTGATAGAAATCACTGAAAGATCGCTGTAGCTCTACATCATCTACACAGTCGCTTGTGTGGCACCATCTACTCCCACGTCAACCGCCGTAGGTAGTACGAACTGCACGAGTGGAGTGCTAAGTATTACGCCGACATTTTTCACTGACTGTAGTTACTTCTTCACTACGTGTACGATTCTATCACTAGGGGTGGGGGGGGGGGGGGGGGGGAGATGATCGAGCTACTAGCAAGACTCACACCAGTTGGGCCTGAAAAAGATGAGGCACAGGAACCAACGTGTGCCTGCTGAAACAAACCAAAATGTCCGATGACTTTGCACAATCTGACACGTAGTCAGTACCGAATGAGACTGCTCTTTATTGCGCTACTTTTCCATGCAGCGTAGTCAGGTTGCGCGCCGATGTACAGAGCAGAAACGGTTCATTTTTTTATTTTTTTTCAGAACAAGCTCACTAGATTTAGCGTCCCCTACCTGATGACAACTTCAGTATATATGCGTAAATTAAAAGCATTTATTCATGGTGTAAGTTTGTGCGGTGTGCTTACAAAATAAAAAAAAATACACAGTGAGTGGGATGACCAAACGCTTGCTTAGCACTTAAGCTCCTTCTTAAGAGCGTGACACGAAAGCTTTGATGGGGCCCTTGAATTGACCAGGGTCCTCTTGTCGCAAACGTTTCGCACGCGCAGACATTCTTTCGTTTTTGTTTTATTTGCCACAAGACAATTAAGACCTCTCTGTCACCAAGTCCAACAAAGGTGCCTCGATGGCCTAGGGGACCTTGTTTTTCTTAAGAGCCAAGGATCTCGTACAGTTTCGATTGTCGTCCAATTTCCCCAACTTTCCGGCGAAATTATTTACTTCACATTCTTACACGTCGTGATGATGTTTAGGTCAGTGTCCAACCTTATAACCACAATTTATCTAACATGTTAATCAGTTTCCATTGTGCGTGAGGCGACGATTCTCTCGATCAATACAGATTTTCTTGATATAATGCCAACTACTATGACAACGGACTTTCGGCTGAATGGAATCCTCAAGCGCCATCGCGTTAAAAGCGAGATGCTGTTGCAGAGGGAATGTGGGTGATTTGGCCATTGCCCTTGTGATCAGAAAGCTCTTTGTCTTCTTCCCACATGTTCAGCTTCTTCTTGGCGTGCTTTCCGTCTTTTACCTCCGCTTCGAACGCTCCATGGCGTTTCCCAGCGATGTTTAATGCATGAGTGACAGCAGAGTTGTGTGCATCTCTAAGCTATTGGTATCTTCGCCGTCATACTGCACCCCCTTAAACTCGCTTCATTTGCTCTCATTACAGCAGTTGTATGCGACTAGGCGTTTGCGACATTAACGAATTTAAGTCACGTGACACGCATATGATCAAGTTTACATTCTCGGCACAAGCCTAGACCTTACCCAGCCCTTGAAACCAAATAGACACCTTTTGTGCGCTCGTTGTACATCTGTAGTAGGCTTCAAGCTATCCCGTCAAATAAATGTGCTGCATTTGTACATACGCCGTGATTTGCTCGTTTTCACTACAGTTTCATTTTAATTCAGGCCCCAGCTCCACTGTGAAAAACGCTAAGTCGTACCAGCATTAAACTGCTTAGCACGTTTCCGCGAACTTAGTAGTTTCCCAGATTGACTGTGTGTTCACCGTCGCATGGTGTGAGTGCCAAACAAATATAAAGCGGCATTATTAAAGTGATGGTGGGTGACTGCTTGGAAAACCGTGCTCAGTGGGAGAAATTGCATCGCAATCTATGTGGGGTTGAAAGACGTTCATGAGCATAAACAAGAGGTTACTCGAGGACTCCAGTCTTTCCCTCATCCTTCATCTTATGCTGCTCCTTTTCAGGCGTTTCCTGCATACCCGACCCAGCGCGTGTTCGCCGTTTGTGGTGCATGTCGTCTTGCAAAGTGAAAACGCTTCGCGTTACTCGACATCTCAAGCGATATAAGAAATGCCGGATAGTGCATGATCCGTAAAGTGACTGTCGGCAGAGTGTTGTTACATTCCTTGTTGGGGCAAAAAGAAAAGATGTTAAATGATCAATAAAGAAAAGAAGAAGACCTTTTTGCTTTATTTCTTTTCAGTGAGTACGAACACATGCAAGGTTACGAAGTAGCACAAATCTCTGTCCCCTTATATGAGCAAACAGGGCGATCAAGTGACAGCACGTGCCTGGTGAGCTATTCAAGATTGTGCCAACTCAACCAATAAAAGAAAGTTTCGCTGAAATGAAATTGTGGAGGACCAGCTTCCTGTGCCGGGAATACCAGGAATTAGATATCTCGTATGTACGCCCCCATTATATACTTTTCCACCGGAAGCGTTTTCTTAATGGCAACGACCAAAATAGCACGGATTAGCAATTCCGAAGATGAACCAGCCAGCTCAATGGCGTAAAAGCTAAAAAAAAAAAAAAAGAAAAAGCTGCGAAATCGCCCTTGGAACTTCTAGTTACAAATTAAATTATCTCCACGAGTGCGTTGTAAAGAAACTTTACTGCTCAGTACTCCTCAAGCTATGTAGGCGATAGCGTATGGCAGAAGTACAGCTTCCAAAGCCACTTCGCTTCTAATCTTGAAATGGAAATGACCTATATTTCCGCAGTGTGAAAATTAATATCAAAGCGGACAAAAAAAAAAAAACTTGATTACTTAAGTCTGAAGTTGATTCATTCCGTAGATTCCCTTTGATGAGGCATTTCGTAATATTTAAATGAAGGACCTTGTTTAATTTTTATAACATTGTTGAGCACAATGTATAAGTCGCAGCAATATTTAACAAACGAATCCTATACAACATTTTACCTGTCGTCAAAATTTTACAGTAAATGCTGTTTTACACAAGGCAGAACTTTTAAATGACTCTGCAGGAGAGGTCTTCAATGACGCATTGATAATCCTGAAAGCGGTAGCATGCGGGGACTCCACGATTTAAAACTCCTCTCCGGTCCACCTTATCAAACCATTTACAGTGGAGCCTTACCCGATGATTTTCATCCGCTCTCTTTGCCGTCGCGCAGCTGACGCAATACCAACTCGACCAGATGGATCTCTCCACATCTGACATAATGAAGTTAGTTGCCTCGGCAAACCCAGTTGCAACATTACAGACTGCACCTATGTGCCAACATGGTGCTAATGTAGCGCACTCACGTCGTCACACAAAGGGCGAAAGTTCGATCTACATTTTCCACTAATTAATACATTTTTATTATAGGGTAAATCATTTATTTTACTTCGTTAAATATATCAACCCACTTGCCACCGACGCAGGGTTAAACTTTCGTGCTTAGGGACGTCATATAGTTTGTGTTCGCATTCTTGCATTGTAATGATGCGCACGACATTGTAAACATACAATGACTAGCGAAATTCGTTGTTATCCGGTAAGTTATTTATAACTGAATTTATTCTAGTGTTGCGTCATTTTACCAGGAAACTTCGAGCGGAGATTGAATACCACGTACTAGATGAGTGAAGATTGAGCGATGCATACGGACACGGGTGCATTTAAGCTTGTTGGCCATTAGTTGTCATTCTGGCTCATGGAGCGGCTCACGTAGATGTTCGAAGGGATTAAAACGATGTTGAAATGCATCTACTAAAGCTTTTTTCTTTACCTCATTTCACCTTAGCTCGCCATGCTGTCGTGCTAACACTTGGTTATCGAAACTAAAAAAAAAAAAAGACAACAAAACAAATGCGGATATACTATAATAACACCTCTATATTCAAACTGAGTGATGGGGGAGGCAGCGAAAAAATCCAAAAGGCGGGCTTCGCTATCTCCCAGCCAATGCATGAGAAGGGCAGCTTTTTCAAGTGAGAAAGTTTGAATGTAGCTTTGGAATGAACTTCATAACTTAGCAACGGCAAGAAATCGAATGGGCTAACAGGAGTGAAACGTCCACTGAAAAGTTCTGAAATAAAAGCTCTGAATAGTTCTGAAAAGGACTGAAAAGTTCAGCTTGGAGCTGCCCACATTTTCGCCGAACTGTCGCAGAACGCTTGCTCTGTTTATTTCTCCATTAGTGCTCACTTCTTCAAAAAAAAAAGTATGCTGCCCTTCTTCCATACTTAAAAACTATTTTTAAAAAATCAGATAGGAAATTTATATAATTGTTTAGTGAATAGCACATCGTATAAACGGGCTTCAAATACAGTGTGAAAATATGGCGCGGGAGATTAGTGGAGGGGGTATACGCTGAGCCACAGCAGAGCGTACTCAATAAAAATGTGAGTCTATGAGAGTGCAAGTGTTAATTAGCACGTCCGCCTACGTAACAATTTAAAGCGCACATCACGTGCTAGTAGTGGAGAAGTACCGAAGACAAGATATGTGCTGGCTTCCCACTTGAAGAAAAATGACTTCTAGAGTATTTAAAAATAAAATTCCTTCCTCTCTATACAATGCTCACTTCTATAGTTTAAGGGAAATATCCCTGGAGTTGGCAGCACTATGACACTTATTTTGTCGTCGTTAACTCAATCTCCCGGACTAATTTAGGTTGGAGAATTACAGACAACATGTGGCAAAGCTCTCGTTGAAGAACAATAAGCAAACAACCCCGCCGGGGTGGAGCAGTGGTTACGGCGCTCGACTACTGTTCCCAAGGACGCGGGATCGAATCCCGGCATCGGTGGCAGCTTTTCGGTGGAGGCGAAAAGCAAGGCGCTCGTGTGCTGTGCGATGTCAGTGCACGTTAAAGAACCCCAGGTGGTCGAAATTTCCGGAGGCCTCCACTACGGCGTCTCTCATAGCCTGAGTTGCTTTGGGACGTTAAACCCCACAAAACCAACAATAAGCAAACAAAAACAATAAAACAAGAAAACAAAACGTCACTGTCAAAAATGATGAAATGATTTTTCAGCTTCAACAAGGCATCACAAAACAGGCCGTGACCAAGAAATGATAAAATGAAGCCATTTCATCATTTTTGGTCGATGCCGTCTATTTTTCACCTTGTTCCATCCAGACCTGAAAGTTTTGCGTCAAACTCTTGACTGACTTCAAAAGCTGGAATGTCTTCACCTAATGTATCAGCAAACAGCTTTTTAGCATACATAGCTTTCTCGCCTTATGTTCATTTGCTTTAACCAAGCTGCTTTCGTCGTTTCCAGTGAACATTTTGTGCAGCTTTTGCCACTTCATTTTGCCATTAAGCTGATTTAAAGTTTCACATCGTGGAAGTACCCACTGATAGACACACACAGGAATGCGTAAACAAGCGGTCTTTCTTCTTTTCTATGGAATAATGTTGCTTCCAGTTTGGTATACAGTGGTGTTGGCTGTTTATCGGACCAAACATTTCGATAAATATATAGCAAGGTCCATAATGAGATTGAAGAGAATGAACTACGCTCTTTTATCAAGTAAATAAACAAAATAAACGCACACCCTAAATACACAGGCACCTACACATGCACACACGCAAGCAATCAGATCGCTCATTGAATGGGCATAATTAAGTTCGCAACTACATTCAAATAATGTAATACAAAAAGTAAAACATGGCTACATTACGAAAGAGGCACATTTTAAATGATTATTGACGTTCCAAAGCAACGGGTTGTGAAGTACGTCGTAATGGAAAGGTCCGGATAATTTGTTACCACCTAGAGTTACTAAGCTTTCACTCACGTCGTACAGTACACGAGCGCTTTTTGTTTGCCCCGCATCGAAACGCGGTCGCCGCGGTAGGGATCGAGCACGGAGCCCTAGCTCAATAACTGAGCGTTCCAAACACATAGGCACCGTGCCGGGAAGCAAAGTTTAAAAAGAATGTGTTATGAATCTGCAACCAATGGCAAAGAGTGAGGCAATTAAATGTTTACGGCGAGAGTAGTTTGTTATAAAAAGTACATGTTACATAGAACCAAACATGCAGAAAAGATCAAAACATTTTGAGATCATTGGTATAAACAAACGACGTTTTATGTCCTTAGTTTGGCAAAGGCGGCCAATTTTGCAGTCACTACTAATTTCATCGTATTAGCACGAAAATGCCTAACTCCGAAACATTTAGTGCTTCTGACTGAAGCAGTCGCTGTTCGTAGTTATGGGAGTGCAATCGGTTTCTACAAGAATAAATACATTCAACCAAGCACAAACCCGAGGGTGATCATAAATATTACGACGTCTAAAAAGATAAGTGTTCAGAATGACGTCCTGTGAAAAACAAATGTTGATTGCTGAGTTAATGGGCCTTTAAGTGCCATAGAAAATGTTTGGGCCATGAAGCCCGTTATACTTGCGAGCTCCGAATTAGCCTCTGCTCCTTGGGGCTTTTGTACAACTCCTGAAAAAACAGTGCACGGCATTTTGCACTTTGCCTTGATTATACCAAGGCCGCTGCCAGACGATTCAAATTCACAAACTGGCGCTAAGAAGCCGAACACTGCCACAAGTGTGTCATCAGTGTCGTTGTCAAGAACTACATGGCAGAGTGGCGCCCTACCAAAGAGCCAGAGAGCGCCACTTAGCCATGTCGTTTGGGCTTGCTCGCTTGAAGTTACGATTTACGCCGACACAGAAGAAGCCTGGGAAGAACTGACACACTTTAGAGAATAAGTGTGCAAGTAGAGAATAAAAAAAGTTTACAACTGACCTGTTCTTTTTTATGTTTTATCTTTTTTACGGCTGTAAAAAGTACGGCAGTGAAAAGAGAGAGTGAAAGGAAGTGGGATGATATCCTATCTGAAATCGATGAAAAAAAAAAACAGTCTCGACATCCTATGTGATGCCTAGAGCAGACCACCGGTGGTCTTTGATGCCCAGGCTATATGGACACGTCGAAACGACATTTGAGTCGAATGACACTCGATGCTACGGGAGGCATTCGGGCTCGATGTAGTTCCGCGGTGTTCCGCGACGATTTCCAAAGGCAGTTCAGAGCTTCAATATGCATTCACTTGTAAAGTGCAGTGACGCTGCTGCTGTCAAGTTTCGTTTTTCTACGTTTCCTCGTTTCCTTCGCTTGTCAGACCTGCAGTCTTAGAATTACAAATTGTGGTGAGAGGCACTTGCGATGACGGCTTTAAGTTTCTTTTGAGGATAGCTGATACTATGCATTGGACGCTAAAGTTGGGGTGGCAAGAACCGAAGCCGACGAAGTAGAGATGACCACTGGAGCCGCCAGGTTGTGCAGCTTGCATGGCGGCACATATTTACTTGTAATTTCCTTCAAAGCGACGTCTTGAGGGCAGTGGCGCACGAGGGCACATGTTTTCGCATTTCGAAGGCAACTCAAACTCTCGAATATGTCCGCGATGTGTCGTCCAGTCGAATGGCATTTGAGCGAAACCATTTCGGAAAATTTCGCATAGCTGCACTAGCCGCGCAATTGGCAAATACGGTGTTTGAAACCCACTTGTGGAACGGGCACTAGTGCGACAAATCAAAACTGAAGACGAAGAAGCTCACCGGCTGAGAAGCAAAAGAAACTGTCTGGTTCGTTGTCGTCTCTGACAGGTCGTTTCAAATGCTATAGGCATTGCGAATACATCCGACGACTGCACTCTTGAAGTAAGCCATCCGGTGCGCACTAAGATACAAAGAATAATTTCGCGAACCTTACACGTCGCCGCTGAATGTGTTGGACAGAAATACGTGGCCTGAGATCCCCTAACCGCGGCGTAGCTGCGCGCACTCACCTTTCCGTCATCTCAACCAGCAGCAATCAGAAGGTAAGCTGTCCGACTCCCTTAGTTGATAGGTAACCAACTCATCGCTCGGATTCTCAGCAAGGTAAGTATATCCTTCATTCCTCTGAGCCAGCTTCCTCTAGAGGCGGCAACCTCGTAAAACCTAGTGCTTCTTAAAGTTTGTCTAAGCGCCTCCTCCTCCTCTTATACTAAAAAAAAAACGCTAAGTTCACAACAAAAATGTGTAGGGAGCATAGATAGGAACAGTATATAGGTTATCGCCTCCCCGCGTTGTAAGCAAGCTGCGGTGGTGTTGCTGCTCACGCGCGGGGCTGACACCTTGGATTCAGCTACAAGAAATCGAGCCAAACAAAAGTATTGGCAGTACTTTTCGGGCATCGCAGTGCACCTATGAGGTCATCTCTTCGACAAAGAAAGCCGAATCCATCAGAATGTGAAGGTATGAAACTTCGTATCCAAGCTTACATCTAAAACACTTCAGTACCCGCTTACCGGTTTTACGTGAATAACAACATTCCGGAACCCAGAGCGCTTTCATCTTAGCAGTTGAGCATCTTCCCATAGGGATTGCATGTTTAGCTTATCAGGGCAAAATTGTCGTGAGAAATATGGTAAATAGCTCCAACTGTGTTCAAGTTACAAAGCTAGACTGCTGATAAACACACAGTTGCCTGGCTACAAAATGAGTGAAACAGATGCATCGACAAGATGTATATTGAGATATAAAACAAGCGAGAAAAACGCTCTTCAGAACATATTGTTCTTATACTGGTGGCGCCGCCAACGTTTTCCGAAGAGTGGAAACTGTGCCTAGCACTTTTTGAAATGAACTTCCACGAATGGTATGATCAACGAGCTCTACCTAGGACGGGGGTACCATGGAGGGAGCCAGGCCCACAGACAGACATGTAAACAAAACTTTCAATATTTTTTTTTTTAATTTCACATTGCAACTATATTGAGGCCGCCGTTCATTAACAATCGGAAATAACATTTAAGACAGCACTGTAAGAGTGTGCGGCGTCGTTTCAAAGCTTACAGCTTTTTATGGTGTCACGATAAATGGTGCTATGCTCGATGTACCACTCATGATGCCTTGGCACTTAATCGTCTGAGCATTTCTACCAATGCAACGAACTTCTCGTGCTGTGCTAAATGTTACCGCATGCTGGATAGTTTCTCGCAGGTATTTGAAACGCAGTTCTCGAGCGGCATAAGAAAGGCACGATTTCTTGCGGACGAAGGCGCAGCCGACGCGCGACCTCCTCCTATGTTTAGAAACAACGTGCTAGTTTCTAGGAACAGGTTATGAGGAAATGAAAGGAGCCGCAATTATCGCGCTGAAAGTGACCACTTCAGAAGTACTATAGAGGAAGAAGTAAAGGGGGGAAATATAAAAGGAAGATTTCAAGGTTTTTATTTCGCAACAACTTGCAGAATGAGCAGATGTACGAGAGGGACGATGATAAAATGTGGCATTCCAAAGATAAGCATATACACCTGAAGTAAAACCACAGCCTGCTGAGAGACAGACAGACACGTTCTAGCGCATATGAACGAGGACGAGAGAGATGTAGACAACACGAGCGCTAACTTTCAACTGATGATTTATTGACACCATTGCACAATAAATAACGCGTGCAAGATAGTAGCCAAACATGTGTGTAAAGATGTCAGGGAAGTAATCGAGGCCGATCTGATTATAAAAGCGGGTGCATCCTGTGTCAGCACACCATCTGTTTTTTTCACAGCCAAAGAGTTAAATTTTTTGTCCGGGACCACGCGATGTCGGCGTTTATGTCGGGTGACGTCATGATGCAGGTTGTATTTATTGTGCAATGGTGTCAATAAATCATCAGTTGAAAGTTAGCGCTCGTGTTGTCTACATCTCTCTCGTCCTCGTTCATATGCGCTAGAACGTGTCTGCAATGCACCAACTCGCCCAACAATCTGTGCTCTTCTGCTGAGAGAGGCTTCTCACAATCTAAGCATAGCGTGGTGTGTCGAACGCATGGCTATGGAGCAAGTTTGGTTTATGCAGACAAGCTGTTTGAAGGTGTCGTGCCTGTTGTGCGGTTCCAAAGATTAATTCTGTATCGGAACCGCAATGACCCAACACACGATTTGTCTACACTTTCTAGACGGAGGACTTCATAGTATAAGTGAGGGGCCTCGTCTGAAGCACCTACAGAGGTTAACATGGCTTCAGCATAACAAAGGTTATATTATACCAGCATATCATACAGTAAGCATTTCACGCTCCAACACCTAACGCTGCTACTGGAGCTAGTTGTTAGAACTGTTTTCTACGCTCTTGTTCACAGTTACAACGTGGACAAGTAACATATTGAGCTGGTAAAAGAACATAAAACAAAATGCGCAGTCTGCACTACGAAATAAACATTCAATAGGTTGGGGGTTAGCGTCAAACACTAAAGATTCTTAGCCCCCTCCTGTACAGCTGGCGGACAACATGCATAATTGAATTGGTCCATTGGACCAATAGAAAATGAGAGATCCTCGAGTTCAACACATTCGAAGGCGGACAGTCCCACTCAAGGTGAGACAAAAATATTTACGAAAAAAAAAAACCTACTATAACGGCCCACAGCTGGGGAAGCGGGGCCTGGGAGACTCATGTGATAATCCTCTGAGAGGAAGTGGGATGTGTTGGGCTATGAGGAATAGGTAATTGGTTCAAGAATAGAGTCGAACGAGAAGCTAGTTGGTCAGTGCAGCGTTGTCCTTGTGTGCGTGTGTGTGCCTCTTGCGCTTTGTGTTGTTGTTACCTACTCTGCTGCCTTCTTCCAAGAGAGGTAATTGGTTATCAGGTATATGTTGTGGGTGAGGCTGGTAGCAGGAAGTTTCGATTGTGGTATGTTTGATAATGCTTGACTTCTTTTCAGGCCTCCCGCCCTAGAGAAGGGATAACACTAAAACTGTGCAGAGGTCGCCTGGCAAGGGAAACCACGGTCACATTTATTGCAGGCTGCTTAGTTCGCAAGGGAAAGAATAACGGCGGCGGCCAGCTGAAAACATCCCAGCTTTGCCTCCGAATGTGCCATATATGTTTGATAAGTTTTCAAGGCTAAAAAGAGCCACCATCTAGGTGTTCTGTGTTAGACGAGGTGGCTAACTTCAAACGCTTTTAGTAATGTAACAACAGCCAAAGTGTGATTGTTGTTTTTAGAATGTTTGTTTCTGCTGTAATAAAGAGAAAAAAAGTCTTCTAACGTCCTACCCTGCGCATGCCAGGAACCTAATCTTCTTTTCAGGCGCCAGCACATGCAGTGATTTTACAACCTTTTCACTGTAGGGCCCCGACGCAAAGCGCACCCATGCTCCAACGTCGTATAAAGAAAAACCTGACGGGGTGTGGCGAGCTGGGGCCCCTCCCGACACCCGGTTCCACAGCCCGTACCTGCCACAGGCCCAGGTCGCCGGTCCATCCAACTCGAGGAGGTTGTTCGCTTTACACCCCTCCTCCTGCCTCAATATCTTTTTTGCGGTTTCCGGATACCGAGGAATTTATACAATGCAACCTGCATAAGGTCACAGGGGTGCTAGCCTCACAAGCTATCATCCTGCCGATACACCACGGAGGTTCATCCACGCTTGCTAACGAACCTCCTTACATATATTGTTTCTTCACGTAGCCTGCTCCGCACCTACCAACGTGCGAGCTAGCCTTCAGGACCGGACTGACCACGCCAAGAACCAATAACCGGGGTTAGGGTATACCCGGTTCTACACGCCGGTACTCCACACCTGATACCTTATTTTGGCATCCAGCAACGGTTTTTACAGTCATGCGGCTGCATACTAAAGCCACTACCCTTCAGTACAGTCATTCAGAGCCCAGCTACCATGAAAACCCCCGCGAAGCCCTGGCCTCAGCCCTGGCCTCTCTGTAGCCAGAAACCGCCGCGTCTATGGCCGGGAGGAACGTCCCCCGGGCCAGGAGACCACAGCGTATTTAAGATTCGCGCCAAAGTTTTGTTGACCCCACCTAATCAGAAACTCGGGGCTGCCTACACTCAGACATCGGACCTCCTGGGCGCAAGTGGCCCTCACAGTTGTATGATAGCCGCTGCAGCCTACCATGAAGTATACAGCCCGAAGGATGGCTCCTGGCCACTCCCCCCTTCTCGTCGTTGCTGCTGGACACAAGCGGGGAAGCCGCCACAAACGCCCGCACTAGGCAAAGGGTACCGCAAGCAGATGCAGGCCACATCTCCCCTTGTCCGAACCCCTACAAAATGAACATAAGATGTGTAGGACAAGAAAAAAAGAACGTAAACCAAGGTGGTTCCAGCCCATACCACTGGCTTATAGCAATCTCAACCCAACGTAATAATGGAAGATTTGGTGCCAAAATAAAGTTTCTGTCTGTATCCGAAAGCGAAAAGGCCCGAGAGCCCCAAAAGGGAGGGGTTGGGGCTTATGGGAAGGGGGATCTACTCAGCGACCCACAGCCGGGGAGCGAGCCCGTAGAGACTTCCCTAATCTCCCCTGGGGCGTAGTTGGAGGAGTTCAGAATTTGGAAAAGGAATTAGGATTGTCAGGATTAGGTTATGGAAATTGGGTGGGAATAGAGACAGAGTGTGATTTATTCCCATGAACAGATAGAGTCGAGCTTCTTTTCAGTCATCTAGATGTAAATGGCGAGCACTCGCCTAAGCCGATTTTGTGGCCCTAAACCCACAAGCTTAATTCTTATCACCACACCACGTTCTCTGGGTTTCCAAACGTCTGAGGCAGGCTTTTATAGTGGACTGCGTTTGGAGTTCCCCTTCCATCCAGTAAGATCCCGCCACCCCCTCTGTGCTGCAAGTACTAGAGAGACGTATTTCGCAATCGTTAGGTGGTTTTCACACCTAATTCAATGTAGTAAGGCAAGTGCGCGAATTCCCTGCTGTACACCAAGATGGACTCCGGGGTTTCGTTTCCAGAATAGCACGTAAGGGGGCTATGTTCCAAGCTCCCCATCCCAGATGTCCTTACAAACATTCACCATCAGCCTCAGTTCTTCAATTCTCTGGACCCGCACCTACAGAAGTAAGCAAGGTGTTACCACTCCCCTAATTGTTCCGTGGTTTCGTTAGGCTTACCGTTTCTTGCGTCTGAAGTACTTTAGTGCTAATACTAGCATGTTCCCAAGTTTGGGGCTTACTTGCCACCTTGTTTGGCCAAGTTACCGCCGACGTTTTTCTCTTCGTTAGTCCCAAGGGGAACCTGATTCGGCCAAGCCGCGAGGCCACCGAGTGGATCCTATCTCTGCGGAATCGGAAACAAACGCGTATGCTTCTGCGTGATGCGCTCTTCGCACCGAGAACAGTTTGAATTTGTTTTGCCTTTGGGGCCGGATTTTATGTGCACAGTCCGGACCCCTTCGCACCTGCTTCTCCCTCAGGCAGTGCGTTAAGTAGGCTAAGGCACGCTCACGATGTCGCAGGGAGCCCGCTTTCAGCACGCTGGCAACTCCGCAGTGCGGGCACCGGCGCGCATCCATACTGAGAGCTGGCTTCTACAGCAGGACAGAGCCTAGCAGCCGAAACCGCACCAGCCCATCACAGCTGGTAGAGAAGGGGAACGACATTCCCGTCTTCAGATCGTGTTTTACCACTCGTCCTCCTCCTCCCACACACACCCTACACTCAAGCTCCCAGAACGCTCTTTGCTGTGCAGTCACTGTGCAAATAAGCGCAGTTTCCTGAGTCACCCTTGCAACAAATCATTCGCCAGTCTCCGATGTTCGGACTACAGGCAGAGCACTATAGTTAACTTATGTAGCATGCTCAACAACAAAAAGAATTCACCAAGCGCTGTGAAAAAGAATTCTTGTTGCAAAAGGAACAGCGTTCGCGAATGAAGCAGCAGCATGCTCCATGGATAATATGTGCACATATCTAGTAAAATGACGCACTACATCAACCATCCGCTAGAAAAGTCCTATGGGCCGTCATCTATATTTACGAATACTAGTACTTAATTCTGCGATCATAGCAGGAACGTACTCGGTCATCTACTCTTAGAGTGAACACAAATCCGCCATATGCTAGAAACGCAGGTTTCAGCAGTGCGGCTCGCTGCCGTAGTTTCAGCGGCACGTCTGGCACCCGCGACATAATGTAGCCCCGCTGTCGTCTGACGGTCTGCCGACCAGTGATTTGGCTTCATTGCACACCCCCGCTCTCCCTTTCAGCCGTGAGCGACTCTGTACAATGCAGGAAGCGATTAGCCGCGGCTGGTGCGAGACGGTGGAGGCGAAGGTGGGAAATACTGTGACAAGAATTTCTATTGCACTGGATTTAACTAGGTTGGTAATGATGGTCGCGGTACATTTTCTTGCCTTTCTCAAAAGGTGACGCAGGTTATTTTAACTGTCGCGTAGCAGGCATGATCTGTCATTGCAGTAGTAACGTTAAAAGCCACCAGTGCAGCTCCAGGAGCACTGTAATACGAAATACACATAACTGTTATAAGCACGAAATGCTTTACGCGTCTGTTGCGGGCGCCGCGGAGGAAACACACGGCACTGGACAGGAGCAGAATACGAAGGTGAGTCGAAAGAACACGAAGACGAAATTGAACGAGGTTCAGTGTTCTCACTGGTCACCATTTGTGCATTTATGTTGCATGCCGCCGGAGCAGCGCATGCGTCAACAAGTTCCTTTCTAATCCGTGGAGTACGAGGCCCGCCTACGCGCGAAGGAGTTTATGTTCTGTCTTGCAACCCAAGCGGCGCAGCCCTAGCATTCCTGGCGGTATTGGACGAGTGAAGCGACAAGCGCAACGTGAATTGCCGTCCTTACAGAACGTGCGCGGCGGCCGGAACGGTACACCACAGTTTTCGTGACGCCATTCAGAGGCATGGCCAGCAACTAGATTTAATTTGTTCACCTCGATGGTGCGACAAAACGAACTCGCAGTGGCAGCTTCTGTGCGCGATGTGCGATGTTCTTAAGTATACTCCCTACTATGGCATAGGCAGTGATTTTTGCATCAAACGTCAAAAATTCCACTGGTCTGCAAACCTGTACATACTGCTTCAAATAAGTATAAATTTCAACATAATGCAATGCGTGCTTCTGTTCCTGGTGTGACCTGATACAGATATAAAGATAATGTCACAAATATTCAAAGAAAGGTAGCAGAGCTGATACCCTGCGGTCCGCGCTCATGAAATACAACTGCGCGAGCTGCTGCTTCGTTGCTTCTCCTTGAGCATCTCCTTCTTTCTCTGCCAACTGGTAAACAAGGTGGCGTTTTTTTCTCCCTCCCTCTAAAAAAAAAAAAGACAAAAACACGGAAGCATCATGTGCGGTAATACTAGGCAATCGACGCGCGGATAACGTTGGTCAATAGAAGCGGAGAGCAATAACGAAAATGGTGTATGCAAAAACGGACCCGAACCAAAATGGCATTACACATCACCGGGTAAAGTAAAGGTTTCGGTCGGGCAAAGTGCACAGCATCGGAGGGAAGTTGGCGACGGCTAGGTTGGCTAATGTCGTCGGGAACCCCTTCATATGTGACGTCGGTTACACGGCGCAGTATGGACCGGAGCATCTGCACATCAGTTTTTCCGACAGTCCCGGGCTCAAACCCAAACTTGTTCCACAGGTGCACACCTGCCGTGCCGGTCCCTAAGGTTGTAGCGGCGCGCATCCACAAACAGCTTATCTTGAATGTTGAGGCGTGCAAGTTGGCGCGCTTCCTCAGTTCACTACGAGAATAGCTCAGCTTTCAGAGCCAAAGGCTTCTCGTCAGAAGTACTCGGTATCATGGCGTCCAATATCGTCTGGACGTCCCTTCCGTAGATAAGACGAAAGGTGTTATAAGTGTATGTCACATAAAGAAGGATCTAATCTCAGTTCTTGTGCTTCGCGTCTGTATACGTCGATAACATATCGGCAATGATCCCGACCGCGGCGGCAGCTTTTCGATAAGGGCGAAAAGCGCGCGCCCGTATGCTTTGCGATGTCAGTGCCCGTTAAAGAACTCCAGGTGATCGAAATTTCTGGAGCCCTCCACTACGACGTTTATCATAACCTGAGTCGCTTTGGGACCTTAAACCCCACAAACCAAACCAAACATTTCTGTTAGACCATTATTTTGAGGATAATAAGCTGTAGACCTGCGGTGGCTTGTTTGGCTCAGTTCGAACACGTCTCGAATGAGCTGTGCCGGGAACGCTGTACTTGTCTCTATTAGTAATCACATACGATGGGGCACCATGCTTCAACCTAATTTGCCGCATGAAAAAAGCTGGCGATCTCGGAAGTGCCCTATTCCACCACCTTAGTTTTCGCATACCTCGTTAAATTGTCGGTATAAACTATTACCCGTTTGTTACCGGCTGCAGACTTAGGGAAGTGGTTCAGAAGATCGATACCAACTTGGTTGAATGGAGTACCAGGTGGTATAATTAGCTGGAGCAAACCTGCACGCTTCAGCGGTGGTGACTTAGGGCGCTGACACTAGCGGCAGCCCCAGACGTACTGGTGAACACTGTCGTCCGGTTTCGGCCAGTAGTAGTCCTGACGAACTCAGGCAAGAGTGTGGGCGAAACCTAATGCCCGGTGGACGGTTAATCATGACAAGCAAGGAGGATTTCGTCACGCAGGTCTGAAGGAACAACGACAAGATAGAATCGAGTTTCACTATTTTAGTTCCTCTTGAACAAAATACCGTTGCGCAAACAGAACAAAGAAAGAGATCTGTAAATATGACGGGATATCTCAGCAGCACGACCGTACAGGTGGTCAATAACAGGTCGGAGTTCTTCGTATGCTGGTTGTCGTGCCATCAATTGTGTGTCACTGACCACATCAAGGAAACGACTTTCATCTGTCTCATCGTCCATCCCGTCATCATTTTGCTCTATAGGAGCACACGATAACGTGCTGGCGTCTTCAAGTTTTCTCCCAGATTTACAGGGAATGATGCAATCGAATTCCTGTAACCGCATTCCACCGGGCGAGGCGCCAAGATGAGTCTAAAAGACTTACTTGGCATGAGAGGCGCGGCAGAAAGAGACGAGGACAGAGAATACACTAGGACCAGCGCCAACTTTCAACTTTATTGAGAGGCTGCCGTCTTCAGAGTCGTCAGCCAGCACAGGGAATAGTGGTGGTTATCACCTTTAAATGGGGACCGTAGAGGTAGGGCCGGAGCTTCATAATGGCCCACACAGCGGCCAGAGGCTTTTTTTTTTTTCGATGTAGAATAATTTCGTTCAGCACAAGAAAGAGTGCAGCTCGCGTACGCTATCACACTTTTCATGCCAGCCTGAGCTGCTGGTATCAGTGTGTACCTCGGTGTCAGCTGCCTCGTACCTCCTCGAAAGCTCATAGAACGTAACAGTGCGAGCTTCTTTGCTTCTCCTTGACCACCTTATTCTTTCTCTGTCAGATGGTAAACCAGGTGGCAGTATAAAGTCGAACCATACAAGCGTTCCAACGTGCCATAGGATTGACAAGCATGAAAGAGGATTCAATGTACCGGTGAGATGAATGCCCATCCCAAGGGCGAAGCCCGATTTAGCCGTGCCTGCCAACTGAGGCATTTCATGTGGTCTCAGGACAAGTCTCGGGATCGACCAATCAGTATCCGGTCATGTCACCTGCCAACTGCCACATGCCAGAGGTATACACATAATTTCACGCTCACAATACCGGCGTCATTGCCGGATTTTATGGCGAATCGAGTCTTTAACGCTATCGCAATAATAATAAAAGCCCAAACCGCCGCAGAACACACGGGGCGCGGCACCACAAAGCTTTTTGTGTGCCCCAAGCTGAGAGCAGTCATGTTTAAGAAGGGTAGTAAACGCCTCCGGAGGAAGTTGAAAGTTTCCAGTATCGCTAAAGACCATCATGCACACTTCATTGCCTCGGGGCTTAAGGCCTGTCCTAGGAAGGGGAAGTCTGACGCATGTGTACCTGCACCTAGCTGGCTGACTTCCACCACCTCAGGTGAGGGTACAGGCTAAAGAATTAAGATCCGTCTCCTTGCTCACGTCAAGAAGAGAGCGAACGAGAGCCAGGCTTTCTTTATCGGGCCAAAGGAGAAGCTGTCACATGTACGAGCGGCTGATAAATGAGAAAGTTTGCTGCGTTATTAGTTTTCTGCGTTGTTGCCTCGGTATGACAGCTTTCGGCAACATCAACTACAGAGAAGCAGCGTTCGTCAACACAGTTTCTCCTGATCGTTGGCCGAGCGAACTTCCTGGCAATACACGACCACCAAAGCACGCATTTTGAGATGATCGACCGCCTTTGTGTCGTTCCTCTTTACGATGGTGGTTTTCAAAACGTTTCCTTTCGCCGCATTGTTGCCTGCTGTGCAGAGGCGTCTTGCAGGCGGGTGCAAGCATGCAAGCGGGAACGCTGCCGTCGACAATGGTGGCTAGTGGTTGAGGCGGATCTGGGGAAGCACTTCCCCGCCAATATCCGCCTCATTCTTGTGCGCAAATTACCGTACATGCCTGACAATCACGGCCTTCCAAAGGGCTCCTTTCAACTATGGCATGGTGCCTTGATCTACCAACTCTGCAGTGGCAATTTTTTTTTTTTTTTTTTTTTTTTTTTTTTTTTTTTTTTTTTTTTTTACGATTTGACCGGCGCCGGCCAGGTTCCTCGAGACGCTGCTTTCTAGGTTTCTAAACTCTGCACGGGTATCGGTCAGCGAGTGCGCGAGTTGCTCGTGCGAATTTATTGCCGCCGTTTTCAGTCAAAAATGCGAACTATCGCAATGGTCGACGAGGCGCAGTTCTTGTGGGGCATAATGGACTAGTGGTATCGTCGGCGCCGACTCAAGAACAGATTATTTAAATAGATCGTGACACAGAGTAGGGATCGGATTTTACAGGTCAAACTTTTCGTCCCTCTGTCTTGATGGTAACAAAGAATTGCGTTCTGTTATTTCTTCCAAATTATTTGGAGGGGACACGCGTAGCTTAGGCCCTTCAATTGGTACCGCACTCATCCGTTTCAAGAGCGCCGAAGCCGAACGCGTAGGCTCGTTTTCTCTCATGTGTATGCGCAGCCCGAACCGGAATCGGTGGCACAAAACATCACCAAAGCAACTGCTCCAGTAGCTGCACACGGTAGTTATTCGTCCCAGGTCTTTGCTGCAAAACGGGTAATCAGCTTGACAACGCAGGGTATGTCTGCTTTCAGCGGCTGTACACACGAAGCAAACCCGCACGAAACAGAGCACGCGAGCGGCAACGACGCAGAGGCAGCGATCAAGTGCCGCCGAAATTGTTTTTTCCGGTGAAGCAAGGAGTTCTCGATTTGTTACAACAGAAGATTCCGGTACGTGGCACACGATGGAAGAGGCGCATTTCCAAAGAGTTCTTGTAGACGCGGGGTGAAAGGGTAGCCAGCGCTACGCTAGCATCGCGTTGACGAGTAGAGTTTATGAAGTGCTTCCTCAGTGTGACACCGCTCCCTTCCAACCAATCTTGAAGCAGTACAGTCGCGAGCTAAACGAAAAAATACAACAATATGCTTCCCCACATGTTAAACTAACGCCATGTCTTGAAACATTTAAAGTAGAGTTACACGGCCGAAATTCATCAACGACATCATCAAACGCGTTCATCGGGGAGGCATCGAAAAACTTCCGAACCGACTAGTTCCCTACTTGCCTGTCACCCTTCACGAACGTCAGAGAGACGAGACAGCCCGCTGTGGTGCTGCCACGGCATGATAACTTTCAGCGACATGAGCCATAGCTACCAAGAACATTCTCCAACGTGGTTTGCTCTGTTCGCAGGCAGGGTGAATCCCTTGGCGACATATCAGCAAAAACACCGGCTTGGCTGGGGTTACTTTCTCTCTTTCGTGCATTTTGGGCTTACAAACATGGTTTTCAAAACGTTAAATTTTACCGTATCTTTGTTCACCGTGGAGCGGCGTCTTGCAGCCGGACAGGTTGCTATCGTCATTGGCAGTTGGTGGCGGAGTGCTCAAGTCAGGGTACGGTTTTGAGAAGCGCGACTTTCAAAAATAGGCGCTTGCTCTCCTGGCATGTCCTCTCAACCTCTCGAATCAGTGGCCCGGTTCTGTATTGTTCCCTAGCCGGTCGCGAGTTCTTGCGGACAGTTAAGGCGGAGTTATACTCCGACGTTTTCGGCGTGCAGGCAAGCGCCGGTCGAAGTCGCATACGTCAAGTCGGCGACGCCGCACCAGGCACGGAACCAGCTCCCAACAGTGAAAGCGGTTCCACCGCGGAGAGACGCCTGCAGCTGGAGAGGCGCATGCGCAGAAGGCGAGAAGCAACGAGGGGAGAGGGTGCACGTGCGGCCTTCCCGAGCAACACTCTCTCAATACCACGGCGGGACCCGCGCGAAATGCATCCGCATGCATTCGGCGCCGGGCGCCGTCGGACCTCGCCGGAAGCCGCCGAACGCGCTAAAGTCAAGTATCAAGGGGCTTTAGAACGCGCCGGCGTCGAGCGCCGCCGGAGTGTAGCAGGTCGCGTTTTGGCCGACGTGACGTCGCCGTGCCGCGCGCGCGCTCCACGCGAATTTCGGTAGAGGCGCGTCAGTTGCTCCTCTAAACAAGCCGTCATTGTCTTCATTCAAGGGGAGCTATTGCAATGTTCGACCAGAGGTAATTCTTTTGGGACAGAATGCGGCTGTACCGATCTAGCCCTTACAAAAGTGGCATTTAAGTCTCTATTGATGCATTGCTGAGCCCATATTGAATAGAAAGGGAACATTAACTCAATGTACGCTGAGTCCGCTGAACTAATAGCAGGTGAAATATCGATTGCACTTGACGTAAGGTTTTTTTTTTCTTTTTTTTTTTAAGGGGGGAGGACTCAGTTCTTAGTTGTCGTTTTTTACAACGTATGCAAACCGCAAACTTAAGCCTAGAAGTTCATTAGCTGAAACACAAAACCGCATGTCTTCTTTAATGCTTAAATGGCAAGTACTCTACTGAATTTACTATTCCGGGATATTGAGGGTAATATCCCATCCAAATTACAAGCTACACAAAAATGACTTATGTTGTGGCAGTTATGGGCAATCACTGATGCATTGCATTTTACTCCCGCCTAACCTTATCCGACGGTTTAAATATAGCGAACTTCTTCAACATAGAGAATATCTTGCTTGATGCAAATTATAGTTGTCTTTTCCAATTCATGTGGAAGATCACATCAAGTTAATGCCTATTCAGGTCACAAAATCTGAATGCTTAAATTCAGTTTTCTGCAATTCTTCTGTGGGCTATGAGCGCAGGAGATTACTAGAGGTTGGCCTCAACTGTGTAAAAAAAAACAGTATTTCTTCTATAGTTGGCAGGGAAATCAAATAAGCAGAACACGCATCCACTCTCTGCTTGGTTTCTCCCAGTATTATCTGCTTACAACGCAGCTAACTAAACAGAAAGGCAAAGATGTTGACATGGCAAAGTCAACAAAATTTTGGCAAGCATTGGTCAGCATTCTATCATTTGTCTGAATTGTTAAACGTATTAGAGTTAACTAGTTAAAAGACACGTACCCCAGACATGCCTGGAGTAAACACAACTCTACCACTTTATACTCAGTGAAAACGCAGTACCTGCTCATACGCAGGCAAACTTATGAAGCTATTCTTTTCGCATAAGAAATGATTGTCAATGATGCAATGATCTCTATATGCGGAAGATTCATAACCGTGCTTTTACAAAAAACGCCCTTACTCACGGCTTTATTTCTGTTGTGCAGTGAGGCATCAACGCGTTGAACCTATACAGACTATCACAGTTGGTCGACTTTCCATGTTGACCTGTCAGATGTTAATGTAGGGGACCTAGAGGTCAGTTCCATTTTTGATATGTTAAAACTTGGCACCGACTGGATGGTGCTGGTGTTTTGTTTGTCGTGTTCCGCCTTTGTAATCTGTACCCTGTATCGCTCCTATCTTGGTCCTGACCGGACTGATAGTATCTCTAATAAATAAATAATAAATAAATAGCCATACTCATAAGCGAACTAGTTGCAAAAGGTTCATCTGCCCTCTAAGCATTCAACGTGCACTTCCCAAATTGGTCGACTTTCCATGTTGATCTGTCAGATGTTAATGTAGGCGACCTAGACATACGCATGTGGACCTCGTTAAGTGTACTGCACATAAGATAAATTAAAAAAGGTAGGAATAACTTGCATATCTTTGCAGGCCGGTATAGTTCACTACCTCCACAACATTAGGACAACCGTGGCCGGTGGGAAGGAGAATTCAAAGATGAAGATGAGCTGGAGCTGCTGCTAGAAAATATGCACTCGGCGTGGTTTCCCTGTCCCCCGAGACCGGATGCATTGAACGCAGAATCGACAAATAGCTGCGGCTGCGTTGAAAGCGCCTGCCAGGAGTAAAACCAGCGTCTGAAGGCGATCCGGGGACTCGTAAGGACTACAGCGGCTATACAAGACTGGCACCGGACGCCAGCAGTGTGCGAGTTCAGGGCACGGAGACTTGCGAGTATGGGCTCGAGGTGTAGTCTCCTACCACCACCAGCACACTGCAGCTAACGCTCACCAAGGCCGAAGCTGTGGCATGGCGCCAGGTACAAACTCATATCTTTTATCTGATGCGAATAGTTAGTTTCTTTGTGCTTTGTGTTGTGCTTCAATTGACAACGTGGTGGACCTGGTATCATCTGTACAATGCCAAAAAATTTTGAAGCGCTTATCCGTGTCGTTGTTCCTGGATATAAAGAGCGCATATGACAACGTCACTCACCAGGCCATTTTGGACGCTCTGGAAGCCGCCGAGCTTGGCGGTCCTGTTTTTTGCTGGATACGCAGTTATTCATCCAACAGATCTCACTTTATGCAGACTGAGGATGGCCCAACATCTTCTCATTCACTTCCCGTGGAGTCCCACAGGGCGGAGTACTAAGCCCAACGCTTTTCAATCTTAGTCTTGTCGGGCTTGTCGACTTAATACCACAGTCGGCGCAACTTTCAATATATACAGATGTTATCTGTATCTGGGCATCAAGAGTTACGCGCCCATAGGCTAGAGCGAAGCTTAAAAAGGCGGCAAGTATAGTTGCGGCCTACCTCCACCTGCAAGGTCTACATATATCAACTGAAAAGTGTTCGCTAGTTGCATTTACACGCAAGATGTCACCTTACTCCGTACGCATTGATCTTAAATCAATATCCTACGAAAGCAGCCATCACTTTCTGGGAGTGATCATCGACCGAAATCTTTCGTGGACTCCCCATATTTCATTCATGAAAAAGAGGCTGACCACAATTGATCACATACTTGCCTTTATTGCGGGAAATTCATGGGGAGCGTCCGTGCGGTTGATGCTCCAACTATACCGTGCATTATTTATGGGATTTCTTCGGTACAGCTAACCTGCACTTGGAGATATCAGGCAAATCAACTTAGGAATTCTACAGAGAGTTCAAGCTCAAGCTCTGCGAACCTGCCTGGGATGGCCGAAATGTGCCTCTACGGCTGCTACTATATTAATTGCACAGGAGCATCCCATATCTACCTAACAGTTGACGCCCTGAGGGCACGTTTCCGATACATCTCCCGGGTTCCATGTCATCATTTGGCCAGTCTTCCTATTACCAGGCCGCGTACATCGTTTACAGAGACCGTTGATGAGCATCGCGCTATTTTACCGTCCCAGTTTACACCCACATCCAGACCGTCCTCTCCACTACGGAGCCTGCATAAACCACACGTGCTTCTTTCAATACCCGGCATAAGGAAGAAGGTCGAGCTGTCGCCGACAGAACTAAAACAAATCACTGTTGAATACTTCCATGAGTACCATGCCAATCGTTTGCACATCTACACTGATGGTTCAGTGAATACCGTGAGTTCTTCAGGCTCCATGGTCATATCCTCAATTAATACAGAAATAAAATTTAGGGCAATTCACCAGACATCTTCAACAGCTGCAGAGCTAACCGCTCTTCGTGTCGCAGTTAGGCATCTCAGTGAGCAAAGCCTTCTGCGGTGGTCTATTTTCACAGATTCAAAAGCCGCCCTGCAAGCCTTCAAAGCGGCTCTTCGCCGTGGAGCCCATAAACAACTTATCGAGGAGATACGACAAATTCATCACTGTGCAATTATTGGAGGCCATGACATCATCTTCCAATGGCTTCCAAGACACAGTGGCCTAGCAGGCAATCTTCGGGCGGACGAAATCGCACGAACAGCCCACCAAGACGGCGATTGTGTGTTGATTCCCTTTTCCAGGGCAGACGCAGCGGCCAGACTTCGCGCACTTGCGCCGGAACACACGCTCTCCTTGTGGAAGTCTGGCCAGTTTGTGAACCGCCGCTTAAAATCCCTGGACCCTGACCTGAAGCTCCGGCTTCCACCTGGCCTACCCCGACGCGAAGAAACTTTGCTGTGCCGCCTGTGGGTTGGTGTAGCATTCGCAAACTCGTATTCTTTTATGATAGGCATGGCAAACAGCCCTGCATGTACAAACTGCGGGTGCGACGAGCCTATAGGCCACATTTTTTGTGAGTGCCCCATATACAGTGAGGAAAGACAGTGTCTATGCCGCGCGCTGGAGCATCTAGATGGACGCCCATTGACTGAAATTAAGATTTTAGGTCCCTGGCCACGGCTATCTTCTGCGGTGAAGGCCTCCCAGGCACTGTTCCGCTTTATGAAAAGCACAGGCCTAATCAAAAGCCTATGAGTTTGCTGTTATGTACCGTGATATGACTCTGACGTGATGTGATGTGGCTGTACTAACTTCATCCATTCCTCTCTCACAGCTTTTATATGCACTCACCCCTTTCCCCCAGTGCAGGATAGCAAACCTGTTTCTCCTCATCTTCCTCCTCCTCCTCCTCCTCCTCCTCCTCCTCCTCCTCCTCCTCCTCCTCCTCCTCCTCCTCCTCCTCCTCCTCCTCCTCCCCTTGTGCTTTGTTATTTTCTTTGTTTTATAATATTTTTTTCTGCTATGTTTGTTCAGTTTCTTGCGTTGCATTTGTTACAGCGGTTGTTTCTGTACTTTGTTTTCGGTATTTCCTTGACTGCTTCGAATACTGTGTGTTGCTACATTTTAACTACGTACGTTGTTGTGCCGCCTTTAACAAAATATATATATATATTTTCGTGCGTTGTTTGCTTGCCCACTCCCCACTGTTATTCCTCGGTGCTTGAGAGTATCGAAAATAAATATGTATCATAACTTATACCATTCTTCCCCACCCGCTAACCAGAGAAATGCCCCTGCTGCCAACAATGCAGAGCTACACTATATCAATCAGTTTGGGCCTGTACAGCACCACCCCGCAACGTTCCACCTATAAATCTCCCCACTCCGTCCTCCTGGGAACGAGCCTTGGCTAGCATCGAACCAAGCAATCAATGCCGAATGGTCAAGCGGGCCGAGCAAATAGCGGTGTTGAACGCGACTATGGATTCAGAAACATTTATTTTTCCTGAGACTGCTCTCTCCAGCATCAATACTTATACCATTCTTCCCCACCTGCTAACCAGAGAAATGCCCCTGCTGCCAACAATGCAGAGCTACACTATATCAATCAGTTTGGGCCTGTACAGCACCACCCCGCAACGTTCCACCTATAAATCTCCCCACTCCGTCCTCCTGGGAACGAGCCTTGGCTAGCATCGAACCAAGCAATCAATGCCGAATGGTCAAGCGGGCCGAGCAAATAGCGGTGTTGAACGCGACTATGGATTCAGAAACATTTATTTTTCCTGAGACTGCTCTCTCCAGCATCAATCCGCAATACCAGCGCCAGCTGCTCTAGTGGGCCTACTGGGTAGGGACGACGCTGGGGCCCTGGGCAGAGGGCTCCACTTAGGAAGACAAACACAATTAAAGGCTCGTTTCCTCTTCCTCCTCCTTGTGCATGATGCCGACTCATAATGTGAGCATATCCTGCGTGGTCTCATGGTGGGGCTCGGTGTCATGTAGAGCCGTCTGTCTGCGCCCTTTAAATATTGTAAATGCAAGTTTGTTTTCCCCTTCCCCCGCCAAGAAGAGCTCGAAGTGTTTCTTTAATACAGCGATTGGATCAGGGCCACACCGCTCAACGGAAATGCTATAACTATAGTGGTTGCAACACTCGTGAATGCTCTGGTCTCTGTAAGATTTTACCAGACCTTTGCTACAGATGCGGCATGAAATTTCTCTCTGTCAAAGGGGTGCAAAGTCGGTGCTCGTTGAAGGTGTGTGTTTATTACGGTCCCTTACCGGCAGCTTGGCAAAACAGGAGCCTTTCCTCGGAGTAACCATTCATTTAAAAATGTTGAGAAAACCGCACCTATAGTACTGATCTGCGAGGATCTGGGACTGGATGAGGGGAACATTCATAGGAAGCCATATCTAATTCAAGCATTTAGAGATTGTGGCGCAGATGTCAGGAGCACATCTAGAAGAGGCTGAGAAAGTAACGTCGCAGACGCATGGAGGAAGTAGCTCGGAAATCCAAAGAGAGATTGAAAGATTGAGGCTATTAATAGAGGTGGTGAAAGCGAAATATACGCTGGTAGTCAAGGAGTCAGCAATCAAGAATCTCTGGCGGAGGCTGAAAATAGCGGAAGCGCTGCGTGTAAGGATAGTCAAGGCAGCGGCAAAGCAGTTTGGGACTACCTCCCACGAGCTTCATCTGGCTGCAATGCGCGATGGGAACACCAGATCAGAGCAAATGGACAAGAACCCAAAAACCCCGTGATGTTGACGGATCACTCGAGCGAACACTCTCGATAGGATCTGGTAGTAATGAAACGCAGGCGCTGGTGAGTGCTTTTTCGAAGGAGAGTTTTATTCGAGCTAGCGTACTGGGTGCGCCTGTTCATAAAGATATGTTATATCGATTAAAGCAGACAACAGTGGATGAGATAAATCAAACTATGAGAAGGCATACGAGATGGTTGGAGATGCAGTAGTCAAGCAGGCCGAGAGTACACACTTTAAGCTGCAGATGGCCGCTCCACGTCACCGCAACAGTGAGCAATAGAACGCGAACCCTAAGCCAGCAGATATCATAACGTTCGCGCCACATCTGCGTTGGGCGCACAAAAACAAGAATGAAATCCGCAAAACACAGCGAACAGGGCTTGTGCCCAGAGCGTCGAAGCAGAGGCTAGAAATGAGAAGCGAGCAGTATGGAGCGCGTCAGTGAGTGGTACTAACTGCACCTTGCTGAGCACCGAGTTTTATAAAACATGTGCCACAAGGATGATCACCATGTGCACAAAATGTCCGACGGTAATGTTCACAGAATACAGGCACCCATAACGCTAGCTCGAATGAAACTCTCCTTCGAAAAAGCACTCACTAGCGCCTTCGTTTCATTGCTACTAGTGCCCATTCAAAGTGTTCGCTTGACTGATCCGTCAACAATAAAAAATTTAGGAGAGCCCAGTTGAGTCTACGAGAATCCGCATGACAGCTCGTTGCATATTATGAAAATTAAACGCGATAGTTAGTGCCGAAAAAGTACAGATTTGTGAAATGCGGCCAAGGCGCTTCGCGAGGAACAAACGCTACCGCAGCAGCCGCCGAACGGAGTCTCATGCACGCAGTGGGCGGCAGACGGATACATCACTGTAACTGAACGTGGAGAACGAGCGCGTGGAGGTACAGCAGTTGACATAGGTACGAAATAGGTGCTTGATGCTGTTGGTCCGTAGCTGTTTGCGCAAGCACAAAGTGATGTCCCGGATCCACAAGAGGGCACAGAAGCCCAAAGGAGCATGAACGATCGTCCTCTTCGTGAAATCAAAGCGCCGACGTGTGGCAGTAATGGCTAAAACAAAGGCACGTGTTACATGCTGAAGGTTGTAGAGGTCGTAAAAGCCATTAGTGCTACTTGCTACATGCTACTTGCACATAACCTCACCCAAACAGTTCTTGTCCCAACACGAGTAACAGATGCTGCTTCCTCAATTTTAGATCTTTTATTTTGTTCTAACAGCATTAAAACACAGGTTCACGATGGCATTTCTGACCATAGCCTCATTTACTTTACCTGCGTTTTTCCACGGGGTTCGGGATCTTGCAAGCCGAAACCTGTTCTTGTCAAGAATTACTCAGCTGCTGATGATTTCCAAATCACGCATTATTTAGAGAATTCGCTTTTTTCGTTTCATGACGATGACATTGAAGCATTATGGACTATGTTTAAATCCTGTTGTATCTATTTTATAGACAAATGTGTTCCTGAGAGATTAAAAAAGGTTGATCGAAGGAGCCCTTGGGTAGCCAGAGAGCTACTCCAGATAAAACGCAGGCTAAAACGCCGTAGAAAATTGAAGCGAATTAATTATAATGTAGTTTCATGGCTAAAAACAACCATAGAACATAAAATGTCAGAATCTCGACAACGCTATTTCACTGAAACTCTTGGTAGATTCGCTTCAGAAAGCCCCCGAAAATTCTGGCAGTTTCTTGGAAACAAGGCTCATCGGCGGATTGAGCTTGTAGCAGTAGGTGGTAATATGGTTGCAGACAGCAGGCAGATAGCACAAATATTCAACTATCATTTTCAAAATGTATTTTCAAAGTCAGGCAAGTGTTGCGAAGGTGTTCCCGCACCTAATGAATCAGGCACTTTATTGATATCCTTAGAGGGTATAATTGAACTGCTACTACGACTAGACGCGAAAAAAACAAACAGGTCCGGACAAAATTCCTGCCATATTTCTTAGAAGATACGCGGAGCTTATGGGCAGATTTCACGTCATAATTTTCAATAAATCCTTAGAATCTGGTAAAGTACCGACCGATTGGTTTTTGGCTTGTGCAATTCCAGTTTTTAAGAAAGATAGCCTTCTAGAAATCAGTAATTATCGACCTATTTCACTTACGTGTATTTCTTTCAAGGTGCTAGAGCATATTCTGGTGAAACATCTCAATACTTTCTTAGATAAGCATAGTATTATAATTAAAGCACAACACGGCTTCCGAAGGGGCTTCTCTACTAACACGCAGTTAATTGTAATCATTAATGAATTTGCTAAAGTTATAGATAAAAACGGTCAAGTAGATATAATATTTCTAGACTTATCAAAGGCTTTTGGCAGGGTGTCACATAATAAATTAATCATAAAGATGAAAGCATTGTGCATACCTTCTGAAATAATCAACTGGGTATCATCTTACTTCAGCAACAGAAAGCAGTATGTAGGGGTAGACGGAGCGTGCTCTGAACATTTAGACGTTTACTCGGGGGTGCCACAAGAATCTGTACTAGGACCGATCTTATTTATTATTTACATAAATGATCTCGTCGATTCACTGAATCCAGCGGTATCAATTAAGCTGTTCGCTGATGGCCGTGTCATTTTTAAAACCATAAATTCTCTTCCTGATCAACTTGAGCTAAACGATTATCTAAAATTGCTAGCAGAATGGTGTGACAAATGGGACATGATAATTAATTTTGACAAAACTGTTCGCATGTGCCTTACCAATAAAATAAACAGGCTGGAATTTCTTTACAGCATGGATGGCAAGATAATCAAACAAGTTGAGGAATATAAATATTTAGGGGTTACAATCACATCCAGGCTTAAATGGACAGCGCACATTGATAACGTGTGCTCTTCAGCTCGTAAAAAACTAGGTTTATTAAAACATAAATTAGGCAGATCAACAGCTGCACTGAGAAACAAGGCGTACAAAGCCATGCTGAGACCCTCTTTGGAGTACGCGAGCATTGTGTGGGACCCTCACACAAAGGTAGAAATAGCAAAACTAGAAAAACTTCAAAGGTTGGCCATTCGTTTTATTTATAACCACTATAAACGCCGAGATTCTCCATCTGCTATGTTAAACGACGCAAACCTGGAGTGAACGCAGAAAAATTTGCGAATTAAGTTCCTTAATCGCTTATATTTTTCGAAACTAGGTATTGATCTACAAGAATACATAACTAAACACTCCTTAAGGAAGTCCAGTCATAAGCACAAGCACCACATAGAACCTATTTTTGCTCGCACAAATGTCTATAAATTCTTTTTTCCTCACACGATCTCTGATTGGAATGCACTGCCGCATGATTCCCCACTGCTTCTTTCAGACGAGTGACTGCATCATTAATTGACACTGTCTGTAATGCGGTGTGTTGTTGAATTGTTGAGAGTTTCTTTCAACTAGAGTAGTCTTTTGATGCGTAATTTCACCCCATTTAGTTTTGTATAAGTATTCATTGTTCGTTTTTTTTTTTTTTTTTTCGTGCGTGTTCTGTCAATACCAATGCTGTCCAGGGTCAGTTTTTTGTACTTTGTTTTGTACCGTGCCTCTCCTGCTTATGTGATAAACAAATAAGTTCAGGTGGCTTTCGGGCTCTCTTGCTCTCCGCTTGAGGAAGTCAGTTGCATGGTTCCATCAAGCGCATGTAATCTCTTCTCCAAGGATAATGAGGTTCCTTTAAAGTAACTGTCGCTAAATTCTGTTTTTTTTTTTTTTTCAAGATCTTTTATCAAAGTCCGATTTCAAATCGCTTTCTTTGGGGAAAATTTTTAAGTCAAGCTTTAGGGTGCGTTTGTTGGGCGTGCTGTCGTATTAGCGTTCGGTATTCTCATCGGGTTCGCATGGCCGCTTCCGCAGCGGTCTTCTATGGGATAGAAGAAATCAGCAACGCCAAAGAAGCGTGACTTTGGCTGTTCTGGTAATGCACCTAACCGTCAAAGGAGCCATTGGCAGAAAATTGAGCTTGGCAGTCTTGGGAAGGTTAGGTGTTCACCTCATCGAGGCTTGGTTTGAATGTGTTCCTGACTCCTGAAGCCTAGGCCTAGAGTGGCAGACAAAGCCCTTGTAGACCACGGCTATTATATTTTATTTTTTATTATATTATTTTATTTTATTTTTATTTCCAATACCTCAAAGACCCCAGGACGGGGTTTTACATGAGGGGTAGGCTTGAAAGAGTGAGCGACGATGTCAGCTGGAAGATCGTTCCAGTCGAGGGCTGTCCTTACAAAAAATGAGTTGAGGTGCGTTGTCGTTCGGGCATGTGGCGGATAAACGGCCAAGGTGTGGCTGATGCGACTGGATGTTCGATGAATCGGCATGATGACTGCTGTGCTAGATGATAAGGCATGATAAAATTTATGAAATAAACAGTCTAGATATTTTACGGCGTGCTTGCAAGCTTGGGAGACCGGCATTAGCTTTTAGATTAGTGGCGCTAGTATTAAAAGAATAGTCAGACAAGATAAATCTAGCTCCACGGTTTTGTGTTAATTCAATGGTAGATATCAAGTTTTGGGCCTTACAAGGGTTACATAAGCTAGATCTTTAACAGAAGAAGGTGCCTGAGCTAGGTTACGCCGAAGAAAGCCAAGTGTGCAGTTAGCATCGTTAGTAATGAATGTAACGTGAGAATGCCATGTAAGGTCACTGGAAATTGTGACACCTAAATATTTCAAAGAAGATACCGAGGAGATAGTAGTTCCGTTTAGTAAGTAGTTGTACGAAGAATAGTGTTGGCGTCTGTGAAAAGTAATTAGGGCCGTTTTGTTAACTTTTAAGGTCATTAACCAATTTCGACACCATTCCTCGACTTTCGCCAGATCGGCCTGAAGAGCCAAATTATCAGTAGGGTTATGTATGGGACGGTAAATAACACAGTCATTGGCAAAAAGGCGGATATTAGAAGAGATGGAGCTGGGTAGGTCATTAATATAAATAAGGAAAAGAAGAGGACCAAGTACACCGGAGAGAACAGGGGTGAGGCTGGAAGCGTAATCGTTAACGAGAACAAACTGGGAGCGGTTAGTAAGGAAATCTTCGATCCAATTAAATACAGATGCATTTAAGTTAATTCTTGACAGTTTTAGTAATAGTCGCTTGTGGGGAACCTTATCAAATGCTTTTGCGAAATCTAAGAAGAGTGCATCAGTAGGAATATTAAGGTCTAAGTTGGAACTAATGTCCTTTAAAAACAATGCAAGTTGCGTGTCACAAGAAAGGCCTTTCTGAAAACCGTGCTGATTGGGATGGAAAAATTTGATGAATGTTAGGAAGTTGACGACATGTGAGTAAATAACGTGTTCCATTATTTTAGAACATACGCTTGTGAGAGAAATGGGGCGAAAAGTGTTACCTGAGCCCTTCTTAGGAACTGGAACGACCTTGCCACTTTCCAATCTTGAGGGACTGTGCCAGATGATAAAGACTTCTGAAAAATGTGTGTTAGGATTATGCTAGTTATATGCTTGCTGTTCTTCAAAACCTTTGTGTTGATGCCGTCAACTCCTGCCGATGATGTGAGCTTCAAAGAGTCGATCATTTTTGCTATGCCATGAGGTGTAAATGTGATGTCCGTCATGTTCGGAAGAGTTAAAATGGGAAAGGGAGGGAGATTTGCGTTAGTCTCTCGAGTGAAAACTGCACTGAATGCACAATTGAGGGCCTCAGCAATGTCGCCATCAGGTAAAGGAATGCCTGACTCGTTAGTTAAGAAGACGCGTGTATTTGAACGTTTTGGGTTAATAATCCTCCAGAACTGTTTAGGGTTGTTGCGGATTAATAAAGGTAGTGTCGATGAAAAGAATAATCGTTTAGACTTTACTAGGAGCGAGCGAGAAAGTATTAATGTAGAATGATACTTCTGCCATGCACGTGGGGTGTTAGTAGATTTTGCCCCTCTGAACTGTCGTTTTGTTTTGTTTTTTAATCGTTTAAGAGATGATGTAAACCATGGTGATAAAGGACGGTCGCGAATAATCTTCACAGGTATGTACTTTTTGACTAGGTACTGCATTTTAGTTTTAAACATTTACCAGTTTACATCAACTGAACGTTCTTTAAATTCAGAAAGTAATATGTCGCAGAATTCTTCGAGCTCAGTGTTGATAGATATGTAATCACCTTTGTCGTATAATGATATTTTTTTAGTTTTAGCGTTCGGACGTTTGCGCATGCAGGTAAATGTTCCGTGTATCACTATGTGGTCGCTAACGGCGGCAAGATAACTGAGGGAAGAGAGATTATCGGGATGCGATGTTAATATGAGATCAAGTATGTTAGAAACGCGTGCGGTGCTTCTAGTTGGTGAATTGACCATTTGTGATAATGCAAATGTTAAACACGTGTGAATGAAATGACTTTCAATGGTTTGCTTCGATTGTAGCTGCGAGATCGGACCAGATAATTGACGGAAAATTGAAGTCACCAAACATGAGGATGGGCGCGTTTGGAAATTGGGACGTTACAGCATGCAGGGCGTCGTGAAACTCGGAAACAAAAGTATTAGTTGTGTCTGGGGGGCGGTAGCAAACACCGATGATTAAGTGTGGATGCGCGGCATTGAATTTAATGAAAAGAATTTCCAGCGGAGAATTTATTCGGACACGAGTGCACAGCTGTGTGGGATGAGCACCTATAAAGACGCCGCCGCCTCTCCGGTCGAAGTGGTCGCATCTAAAAATGTCGAAATCTGGAAAGCAGGATTCAACTTCGGAGTCGTTAATAGATGAGTTCAACCAGGTTTCTGTTAGTACTATTAAGTTTGCGTGGGATGTGCTGATAAGGCTGTTTAGTGCATCACTCTTCGGCAGGAGGCTTCGGACGTTAGTAAAAAGAAAAGAGATGTAGCCACAGTTCTGAGGTTGAGCTAATGCGGTTTGCTATGGTAAACGTTCTAACACTTTCTGGCTTTTATGATCAAACTTATAAGCTTTGTCTCCAATTTTTAGGACATCGTACCGGAGTTTTTAGGTAGCATTTTCGGATTTTGCAAATTGTAGAAGGCGTTTTCGGGCGGAGCGAGTTCGAGGGCAGAAATCTTCGGAGATGCTAACGCCAGATCCCTTGAAGTTTTTGGCAACCCCAAGAACTGACTCCTTATCTTTGAAGTGGGAAAACCTGACGATTACAGGTATGTTGCTGCCGTCTTGATACTGACCCAGCCTGTGCGCACGTTCGCTATCGCGTGGCTGGATAGTGATTTTTAACTGCGTGGAGCAAAATTCGGTGACTTTTTTCTCGGACTGCGCCCATGTTTCGCCTACGGTGTCCGTCAGCACGAAAATATTAGTTGACGAGCACAGAAAACAGCGCTTTTCACTGCGGGCAGCATCCTGAACGCTACCCTTCTGGACCGCTTCGGAGGATGGGTGGGCAGACAAGCGGGAAGCTGTGACTAATCGGATGTGACACGTGTGACTTTCGTGTCAAGCGCTGCGACGCCAAAAAGAATGTATAGTAGAGGCTGTTTCACAAAGTAAAGTGGGAGCGCATGACTTCCATGCTTTCAGAACCGCTGCCGCCGTAAGCCGGCGACAATGGGTGGCACCAAGCCATGCGCGGAAAAAGCAGCCAACTATACTTATTACGCACCTTTGCCGCCTATTCTCCCAGACTTTCGGCTGCAGCGCTTTACAAAAGCGATGTGGTAATGCGCTCCCAATTTCCCTCTAAGCGTAAAGCATTCTGTACAAGCGGCTTGCTGTGCGATACCAAGAGCTATGTTGGCAACCGTGTGACGCCAAGGGACACTTCACTTGGCACTTCAATGAGCAGCATTACTGCTGCCATTTAGTGACGCCTTCTGGCTTTTTGGGTGCGGGCTCGCAGTGTGGGGACTCTTGGTGCAGACTTGTGACGCGGACATGTCTAGGGTAATCCCGTGATGTGACCTCGTGCGGAGACCAGTCTGCGCTCGTTATCCGACTCAGCAAAAAAATTGTAGAGGGTACTTTTGACCACTAAAGTGCGATGTGGCGAAATCTATTATAGCGCGGTGGACCGCAGCTCTCCACTACGGCACCTCTATCTCCCTATCTTCTTTCACTCCAACCTTCCTGCCTTCCTATACGGCTTGGTACATGTGTCCGCGGAGAATTGGGGAGACACTGCGGCTTTTCTATCCTGTAAATCAATTTCAAACGCGGCTTATGCCTGCTGTACTTAGCGCCTCCTAGACATCTGGGTCTGCTTCTGTTTGCTGTGTGGTGCGGCGTTCGAGGAAGCGGCAAATGAAAGGCGCCGCACGGACGCCTGGATCGGACGTCCGGCGGGGTCAGCTTCGTACACGCACGGATCGCCTAGTGACGTCATGACCTGTCGTGACGGTACATCGCGCGCCCCTTGTCGAACTTAACCACAGTTCACCGTCGTTCTATAATTCGTTTACAGAAAATTAAAGGCGCAGGATCTGTCACTCACGGAATCCGCTATCATCCTCACGGTAGACAAGGGGGATTATGAAGAGCATTTCACGATATGGGGTGTGGCGCAGTTGGTAAAGCGCTGGGCTGGTGATCCAAAGGATGGAGGTTCGATTCCCAGTGCAGAATACTTTCGATCTTGGAAGCGTGACACATCTGTTGAAAACCTTTTGCTGACAACCTTCTGTCGACAACAATGAGGCATTGAAGGCTTTCGCTTTAATAATGTCTAAGCAGGTTTGCTCTTTGCTTCCATCCGTTACAGAATCTTGGAGTATTGTTACTCTGACGCAGCACCGGGATCACGGCCTCAACAATGTACGGAAACACGTGCGGCAATGTATTCCGCTACATTCACACTCACGCAAACCGGATAGGCTGCTGCTGGAGAAGCAATAATTTTGAACATTTTATTCCGAGGCGGCCGCTTTACGATGCCGTTGGGGCAGCTGCTTTTCGATGGAGGCGAAAAGCAAGACATCCGTTTCCTGTGCGATGTTAAAGTAAGTTAAAGAACCCCAAGTGGTCAAAATATCAGGAGTCCTCCACTACGGCGTGTCATAGCCTAAGCCGCTTTGGTGCGTTAAGCCCTACAAGACTAAAACCAAACATTTTCTTCTTGCTGTTCATTGATAAAAGGTTAGCACAAATGAAATTGCAGTATTTCAAGATGTGTAAACATATAACCAGGAAGTTTGTGTTAATTCAGCATTTTCTCAACAGAAACACATGTGCCACCTCTTAACAAGGGCTTAACATGCTGTTAACGCTGCAGCAGCCGAGACCCACCTTCTTGTCAACGTAATTTCCACACTTATATTGACAGATATGGGAATTTAAGTATAAAGTCGGCATGCATTATTGTAAGGATAGGTATCATCGTCGTGAGCTTGTAAGGATATATCATCGGAAGAAATCGTATAGTTATGAACGCATTTCACAAGTGGGCACGAGTGATTTGTCCTGCCCAGTCGAAAAAAACTACAGAGCTGTGTCAAAAATACGACAAAATATCCTGTAATTCTGTCGTAACCGTCAGATTTTTCTGTAGTTCTGTAGTACTTTTCTGTAGTTCTGTAGTTTTTCTGTAGTATATTTCTGTTGCCTGTAGTTCTGTAGCACTTTTCTGTTGTAACTACAGAATTTTCTGATGTTACGACAGAATGTTTAGTTGTCACAACAGGTTTCCCGTCAAAAACCGCACAGAAATTCTGTCGTAACATCAGAAAATTTTCTGTAGTTTTTTCCGACTGGGTGGTGTCTTGAAAACAGCGATTAACGTACTCTACACTGAGTAGTCCAGCGAAGGCGAACCAGAATGTTCAAAATATATGCGTCTTCAGATATGAAGACGGCTTCTGCGGCACAATCGCATCAGTGTTGTCGGAAATCAGAAAATAGGTGCATAATGTGAATTGGTAACTAATTCCTGATAAACTTTCAAACTATTACACTTAGGCCACTTAGCTCTCACCTATTTCGAAGACATCGCATGCAACGACGGATTCTAATGTCGATTTCCACTGGTCGATTGGAGCGAGGCGCCCAAATCACAACAGAGCTACCTAAATCTCTATAGAGCAAATTAGCTTTCGTCGACCAGCACAACAGGCAGAGCGCACGGCGAAAGTAATGCTGAGCCGTTTGCAGAAGTTATGGTCACATTCTAGATTAAAATGTGTGAAGATGTGTGGAATAGCCGGTGGCGCAGAATTCTGCAATTGTGTTCGCATGTTATATAACCCTACAAACGTTGTTTAATAGACACACTTCGATATGAGCGGGCGACAAAAATGACGATTTCCAGCGTCCTCTGCCGAAATTTCTAAAACCACTTAACAGAGCCAAAAAATCCGGCAACCTCCGGCAACCTCAGGAAGTGACGGCATCGACGACTAGAAGTTCCGGCGAGATCCGACTCAGGTCTGCGGGTGGAAATATAGCGCTATGCTGCGAGAGGAGTTGCTTTAAACGACCGGCGGAATACGCGCAACCTGCCTAGGTCTACGAGTGGAATTCGAAATCGCAATCGCGGAACAAGAAACGCTTCTGCAGCGCGACCAGTGAAAATCGCCATAAGGATCATGGTTTGACCTGGAATTCAATAAGACTTGTAATGATATCGACAGTACGTTACAAGCGAGTTATTGTCCATACGTTTTATGCAGGCGCGGCAAGGATTTGGGTACGAGAACGAGTCTAGTCTTATCTCGCGGACGGAGAAAACAATCCCCGGAATTAAGAGCTGGACAAACGGGGACAAGAGACCTGTACCATGTCTCATATAAGAACTGGAACTGATGCGACGCGCAAAAGCATTCACGCAAGCAGCACATTAAACACTAGAAAGGCCTGAATTCCGACCGTGAAGTTCTCGTGTTCGCTAGAAAACCAGTGACCTCCCAGTGGTATACTGTGACCTAAAACGGGCCTCTCACGCAAGCAGGTGAGTTGCGGCTACATTCGAGTGTTTCCTCGTGTATGAAGGGACACGAATAAGCTACAATTATGCCATGTATAAATATATAGCACTACCTGCATTTATCGCCACATAGTATGAGGCCATAAATAAGACCGCAGAAGCACCTCTCGAAACCACTCTTTATCACCCCCTTCTTTTACGAGCCTCGGTATATTGCCAAAAGCATCAAGCAGTGCGGTGTGTCCAGCACACGAACGAGTTGCATCTCGCCAGAGGAGAATAAATCCCGGGAATTAAGAGCTGGGAAAACAGTGGCGAGCAACTGCGCTTCAGCTTTGGTACGTGGACGCCATCGCAGCCGCGGCGCAGACGAAGAACAGACGCCGCCGTCCGCTCTAACGAGTGCACCGAAAACATGTTTGTCGAGCGGCGTGCGTGAGTGTGCGAGTGTGTATGTGCGCATAGATGTCTGTACAGCGTGGTGCTGGACAAGATAGACGAGGCGGTGCGCGCCTAGGGCCGGCTCGCGCGTACACCATGCGCGACAGCGCGCAGTCAGCGCGCGGACACACTTCTATCTAGGTCGAGCCGACAAAGACAACACTCAGAGCGGCAGCTGCGGCAGCGAAGCACTTGTCGCCTTTTGCCGGCCGCCGAACTGGCCGCATGGCGTGGGGCCGTACGCCTCTTCGCCGCCGCTGGCCACCGCTGGACGGCTGCTGCCGCCTGCATATAGACAAACGACTCGCCGGAAAGACTTCCGCGTGTTAGTTTTGGTGTTGATAATATATTAACCGGATATCTACAAAAACATTATTAATAAATATGTGTAAAAAAATCTGTACCCTGGTGCGCTTTGCCCCATAAAAATGAGTGTCAGGTATGGCCGTCACATCAACACCGTATTAGCGAATTTATAGAATAGGGTGACCCATCGTGCTCACAATGCTAGAATGAAAGAGCGGGAGGTGTGCATATGTAGTTCCGGTTAGTATGTCTCTAAGCTATCCGACACTATTCTAAAGCTGCGTACTGAAGCAGTAGCGTTAAGGGTGCCATTCAGCGGAAATTCCGGCTTCGTATTAGTTGGCGCGTTGAGAAAATCCGGACTAGCAGGTAGGGTAGGGACGTCATAGCAAATTGAAACTGGCTAAAACATCAGATAAAAGATTAATTTAATGTCGCAACATGACTCAGACCTCAGTAAGACATGCAACAGTGTAAAGGAACTTACAACTGAACTGCCTGGAAGGCTAAATGAACTCTTTCTCTCTTCGGGCAAACCAAGCAATACCGCAATACCAGCACATGATCCTGGAGATTACGCAGACACATCAGCGACAGACAGACTCAAAGGGTTAAAACCTATGGATGAAGCGGAAATCATAAATGGTATTAGCTGTCTGAATAACAGTACAGCAGCAGGAATGGATGAAATTAATATTAGACCAATTGAAGAGGTGGGTTTCAGACTGCGTGGCCGCTAATATATGCTTTTGACTGCGTGCTCGAAGAAGGGTTATTCTCAGATGAACTTAAAATGCCTAGAGTCACTGTTATGCATAAAGGTGGTGCCAAACATAACTTTAATAGTTACGGACCTATATTTGTGCCTTGTACGTTTTCGAAAGTTATAGAACGTGTTATTTATGGTCTATTTTCAGACTCTCATGATAAATTAAGAATAATTTCCTCGTATCAGTACGGATTTCAGAAAAATAAGTCTAAGATCTAGCTCTCTTGTATGTTAAGGAAAGGCTCATAGAAAATATTGAATACAAATTATTAAGAGTGGGAATATTTCTTGGTACACGCAAAGCCTTCGACTCTGTTAACCACCTAATTTTACTCAACAAACTACCGATGTTTGTTGGTCGAAGCAAAATACATCAATTTTAGATTATGTAACCCCAGCCGTACTAGGGAATTTTTCTTTCATTTTCAAAATGGTGTCGTAGAGCACAAGAATGCCATAAAACGTTTGTGCTTTTTCAAGAGCATCTCTTGTGGAATGCATACACAAACTATCTGAAATTGAAACTATCTCGAGTGGTAGGAATCGTAGGTAGGAAATGGAGTGGTACTAAATTCCCGAGACACTTAGATCAGTTATTTACTCTGCAATGATTCAGTCTCATATATATATATATATATTACTTTGTTCTCATATGGTGCACAATTACTGCTACGAATACGGCAAACATCTTTATCACAAAATGGAAGTCAATTCTGGCAATAGAAAGTTTGAAATTTAGCAAAAGCATCCACTTATGCCGATATAGCTATGGAGTACAGGACATTCGACCGGCTTTATGAAAGCCAGCTTGGAACTTATATAATACAGTGAAGTGAGAAAAACATCCATGAACATTTTGCACAAACGTGTATCATCCTAGATAAAAAAATTTATCTAAGAAATATAAAATACAGAGCACCAAAGCTGAGAACAAATTATTGTGGACAAAGCCTAAGATCCCAAACACCTATGCTTTTGAACAAAAATAACAATCTTGCGACCTTAATTGAACGGCACACATCCCTTGATACGTTCAAGCGTGCTTTGAATGCATTATAGTTTTCCTTTATGTACTTTCCTCTTTCGCAGAGAGAAAGTTGTTAGAATGGGTAAATTAGTGTGGACATGCAAACTGTTTGAAATGTGTGTGTGTGTGTGTGTGTGTGTGTGTGTGTGTGTGTGTGTGTGCGTGTGTGTGTGTGTGTGTGTGTGTGTGTGTGTGTGTGTGTGTGTGTGTGTGTGTGTGTGTGTGTGTGTGTGTGTGTGTGTGTGTGTGTGTGTGTGTGTGTGTGTGTGTGTGTGTGTGTGTGTGTGCGTGCGTGTGCGTGTGCGTGTGCGTGTGCGTGTGTGTGTGTGTGTGTGTGTGTGTGTGTGTGTGTGTGTGTGTGTGTGTGTGTGTGTGTGTGTGTGTGTGTGTGTGTGTGTGTGTGTGTGTGTGTGTGTGTGTGTGTGTGTGTGTGTGTGTGTGCGTGCGCGTACGCGTGCGCGTGCGCGTGTGCGTGTGCGTGTGCGTGTGTGTGTGCGTGTGCGTGTGCGTGTGTGTGTGTGTGTGTGTGTGTGTGTGTGTGTGTGTGTGTGTGTGTGTGTGTGTGTGTGTGTGTGTGTGTGTGTGTGTGTGTGTGTGTGTGTGTGTGTGTGTGTGTGTGTGTGTGTGTGTGTGTGTGTGTGTGTGTGTGTGTGTGTGTGCGCGCGCTTCGAGATGACTGGTGTCAAAATTTTAAGTATTTTGAGTGTCTACTATGGTTGTTTCTCTATATTTATTTATTTTTATCTTTCTATGCAGAGAAAACGATATTTTCATGTTCCATCTGTATGCCGCTGAATCCCCAAAATACAGATCATCTGGGATCTTGAACCTGGTTAGGTGCAAGTGAGTGTGTTGCTCGCTTCCCTCAGGAAAATAGGAGTCCTCCACCCTTAATTTCAGGAGATAGTCTACCTGGACAGAAACCGGTATTGTAGAAAGAAGGTTTCATGCTTTCTTTTACCTTCCTGCAGGACTCGGACCTGGAATCCAGATGGTGACAAAAGAGTGACTATTATCTATTACGTGTGATTAGCCGTCACTGACTTCTGAACGATATTTATTATTTAAGCGCTATGGTGAAGCAATCGTCGGCAGAACTCGTGCAGAGCTAATTCCACCTGTAGCCAGCAACAGCCTCAACCTCAACCTCTCACCTTTTGGTCCTTTCCTTGAGTTTCTTACATGGGGAAACTGAAGATAAAACTCAAACTTCAATTGCATTCGAAAGAAAATTGGGGTAATTTGATGAGAACCGAACCTGTAAAGGTCAGACACCGTAAACTTAGGATACTGAGGCACGCTCATCCTTTGGTTAAGGGATGCCTTGAGTGTCTTGAAAAAAAAAAAAAAAGAGGTTTTCCCGTATTTGAAGCGAGTTGGACGTGCGAAAGGTTTAGCGCTGAGATGGAAGTTGATGGAGATTAGCGCGGGAGATAGCATCACGAGCGTAAGTATTAGTGGTGGTGTCAGTAGCGGGTAGCGATGTATAAAAGGGGAGTAATGGGTGTCGTCCAAAAAGCAGATAAAAGAGAGATTAGTGAGCAATATCATGCCGAGAAGAGTTATAGGCGAATGTTACAAAGGATAGATTAATGTCCCAACCTCGATGGTCGCCGGAGACATACATTGATAACATGTCTGTGAGCGTACGGTTGAGGCGTTCTGTGAGGCCGTTGGTGTAAGGATGATATGCGGTGGTAAATGTGTGCCGGACGGTGCACACACGCTCGTCGACCACTCTGGAGAAGAAGCAGTGACCATGATCTGTGAGTAGTTCACGAGGGGCACCGTGTTGTAGTATCACGTCGTGGAGGAGGAAATCAGCGACGTCTGTAGCGCAGCTAATCGGTATCGCGCGGGTAATAGCGAAACGCGTAGCATAATCGGTCGCTACAGCGATCCATTTGTTGCCCGAGGCAGAGACTGGGAAGGGTGCAAGCAAATCAACACCAATACGGAAATATGGGTCAGTCGGGATGGAGATTGGCTGCAGGTGTCCAGATGGCAATACGGATGGTTTTTTACGACGCTGGCACAGCTAACATGCGGCCACATAATGCTGCACTGAGCGATAGAGACCCGGCCAGCAAAAAAGTCGGCGCACGCTGCCATACGTGCGGGACACGCCAAGATGTCCAGCAGTGGGAGCATCATGAAATTGTTCCAGGATGATGGAGCGCAGATGTTTCGGAACGACGATCAAGAGCTCAACGCCATCAGGTCGCATATTGCGGCGGCATAATGTGTCCCTTTACGGTATAGTGCGTCCATAGCCACCTTTACGGCGGTATAGTGTGTCCATAACCACGACGCCACCTGGCAATAAAATACGCTAAGGAAATGAGTTGCCCGGCTCACCGTCAAGATTGATAGCAAATGTTCGCACACGCAGGGCAGGGAATATACTCTCGAGGCCGGATAAGGTGACATGGCGGGGAAAGTTTCCGCGAAGCTTTGCGTCGCTCTTGAGAGCGGCACCGGCGGCCTAAGGTCCAAGCGTGGAATCATGACGAGTAGGGGTCGCTTGTGCTGCCGATAATTTTTAATATCGAGTGCCCTCTCTTTATAGTTAGGCTAACTACAGCGGCTGTGTAGGAAAGGCGACTGAAAGTGGACGATGCGATGCAAGTCCCCACAGATCACAAAGTTCAGTGCAGAAGCCAACCACGATCGCAACACTCTGTGCGTGCCCATGTCGTGTGTACTCTTCGTCTTTCATGCCCAGCATTCCAGCTAAATGTAACCGAGGTTTTAATAGGTATATGCAAAGTAACTTAAGCAAGTAAAGCCTGTATGATTATTTAAGGGAGACCTGTTTGCACTCTTTCTTCTAGTTTCTTCCTACTCGCCGCTCCCTTTTCACTATGCCTGATGGCAAACGCATCGAAAAAAAAAAAAAACGTGTGAGGTCTGCTGAGAGCCATTTGGCCTAGTCTGTCATATGTTTTTCACTCTTAAAACGCAGCATATTATTAATGACCAATTGTCTAACTATTTATTGGCTTGAAGAACAAAGCGGAAATTCTAAGTTCTAGATGGCCTTTATAAAAACGGTTGACTGCAATGTTTTCTCCAAGGTACAATATACAGAGCTTGATTTACCAACAATGAAAGAAAACTATCAAGTGAACAGCTGCTGGCTCATATCTCTAGCAAAATACGCACGCAAAGCCTCACCTGGGAGAGTGTCCCAAAGAAAAGCGGAGTTTGTTTCTGAGACGCGTCTTAAGGCGCTGAAACATTACCTGTACCATATGGAAGTTATTTGTCGTCTGGTGCGTTATTACTTTTGGGTGAGCGCAAAAAAAAAAAAAACAAAGGCTACCTTAAATAAACTGTGCATTAGTGGAAATATTTCGCCCCGATTCTATTTTTCAAGACGGTCTACATGTTCTGCATCTATACTTTATTCCTTTAAGTACTAATTAGTACGTTGGCTATTTACGCTTTACTGATATATTAACTTTGAGATAGGAAACTGTACTGCAGCACATATATTGGCGTTCGACCTCAACAGTCCTCGGTTGGTTTCACTTGGCTAGGAGGCTCCATCTTTATTAACAGCTTGGTTAATTTTAACTGATGCACCCGGTATATTGTATTTGAGCGAGCCCTTAGTGAAAGCCATATACGCTGAACAGTTCAATATAGACAAGTTTGCAAATTCCAAAACTATTATGGCACAAGCCAGAGTCATAGCTGCATCTATAAAGCGTGCAACGGTCTGTCACCGCTAAGCTCAATTATCTGGCAATCTGTTCCATATGCTTACCACTCCGCAAATGACTAGCAGCAACCTAACAAACGCGATTTAGAAAAAAATTGGACAGACATTTGAGCTTCGCTTTTAAGGGTATGACGCCACAGTGCTAATTGCTCCCATCTGCCAGCTCCCCTTGCCGATAATCTTTCGCTTTCATGCACGTCTCTACTTGCTTAATCAGTATCCATTATTTCTGAATCTATTATCTCAAGCGTACTCATTAGCATACCGTCGTAAACTGAAACATTATATTAAGATTAGCAGATGTAAATTTACAGCCCACCTTGCTGGAGTTGGCGGAGAAGGGTGTCTTTAATGATGTCATGCAAATTCACTAGTCCCCCCACAACTGCATGATGAAAGATGGTGAGCGTAAAGGTCAGTGTAGCCACGCGGTAACGTGGAGGACACTGCGAAGTATTAGGCCCCGGTCGTAATAGTTCCTGGTGTATACATAGTATTCAATGGGGCCTGTCGGCGCAGAGCTATTCGCGCGGTGTAAGGTGAGGGCACCTACGAAGGCGGTTACACTGACAGGAGCAAGAAGGTCCAACGACTGAGGCTTTGAGTCAGCACCGGCAAGCCCGTGTATGCCAAAAGAGAGCTGCAGCTGCTGGGAAGGGGTACATTGCGTGTCGTTTAAGCAACAATAATGCGCCCGAAGGGGTAAAGATCACAGACGGTACAGACAAGGATGTGTCGAAACGCCGCCGCCAAATTGACGTTGACAACCGTGGCCTTGAAGTGGCCTGAGGTGCGATGTCGTCGCGTAGGCTACACGGGGCTAAAGAAAACGTTGAGTTCCCGTGTTTGTTTTCCCTCTTTTTGTAAGAGAGGGACCCGTGTAAAGGGTAAGGTTGTGGGGCAGAGCCCATAGCTTCTCAGGCAAATTCTGACCGCTCGAATCACTGCCGTTGGCATGTTTAATTTTTTACTTCTTTTTCATACTCTTTTTTTACTTTCCCGTGTGTCTCGGGAGAGAATTATTAGTACTAGCAAAGTCCTTCAATACTGAAGGAGTCTGGTACTACACTTGGTCTCACAAGCTGTTTGCAGCACTGCAAAAGGCAGGGGCGACCTTGTCCAATCAGGATCATGCGCACTACCATATCTAATTGTGCTCCTGCGCGTCTCTCACTCTCCGAATTGGTAGCGGTGACAGTAGGAGCGCAATAATATAATGTAGTGCGCAGGGACGTGCGAGCATTACCTGTCATAATGCGCGAGATCCTGAATGGGCCAGGACTCTCCTGCCTTTTACAGTGCTGCAAACAACTTGTGAGACGAAGTATAGTAAAGTCGAAAGGGATGTGGTGTGCAGCAAATAATCAATCATGTTTGCTGCAATTGGCTACGATTCGAGTGTGGGCTAGGACCCCAGGTATTGAAACTAAGCTCGAAGGTCCAGTGAAGAGATCTGAGCTGTGGCTTAACGCGTCACCTTCGGCTAGGCTCATATACCTAGACCTACGTTTCGCTCAGCCTTGCTGTAGGGTCTGTAAATAATGGAAAGTTTTGTGTACATAAACTTCAGGTTATTCTCTTTGATATCCGAGTAGAGTCGCTATCCGTATCCTGTATTTCATCAATCGTCGTCGCTCTACCTCACCGTCCCGGAAGAAACAGAATTAAAATTCAGTGTAAGGAAAATTAACATTATTTTATGAGCAACCATCGCAAACCCCAGCGCATATACCATGAAAACGACCTCTGAAAACTTTGGAAATGAGCAAAACAAAGTAAATAAACTACTGAACTTCGAGTTCGAAAAGGTGTCGAAGTGCAAACCTCCGCTCTAAATTTACAGCTGTAGCTTACGCTGACGTGCTCTTTTTTCACGACCCCCATGACCTATTAGTACAAGTTAGTACAGGGTGGTTAAAAGAAACATTGGTGCAAATCAGCGTGTGATTACTACTCAGTAAGTGCAACAAAAAAGCATCGTTAAGAGGACACTTAGGTTTCGCCTTAAGCCTAGAGGAGAAGCGCGTTAAGCACCGCCTTTCGTTGCGCGATTTCTTATTTTTTTCTTATTTAATTGATTTCAGTATTAATACTAATATTACTGTAACATTAGTGCGCATGCCAAAAATACCTTAGTAGTCATACTCACCATAGCGCGCGTTCACTACGTGCCTCTCTAACACATTTGGTGCCAACGACCCTTTGTGGTCTATGCGTCTCTGCACAGTACTTAGAAAACTGTCACATTTCAGAAGACTGCCGTTAAGCGTTCTATCGTACATATGGGGTAGCAAGCAGCGCACCTCTGCAGTTTATAACCCTTACACTTTATAGACTTTGCCGTGATTCCGAAAAACTGATTCCGCATTAAGCCTACGAAAACAATATCATGGTAGTAGTTTTAGAGATTAACGACCCAAGAACAATTGTAGCGGGTGGGCAAAGCCGCATTAGAGCGCTCCGGATCACTAGAGATTTGTTAGAGCATCCCTTATGTTAAATACGCTAACCACGGCCACATCAAGGCTGCCAGGGGCTGAGTAAGGCGTTGTCTTCAGGCACTCGGACATAGATATATATGGTGGCGGTCGCCGAAGCAGAGGCGCACCGAAATTTAGAGAACTTAGCAGGTTTATTTATATGTGAACACTGGAACGGGAAATTTCCGGCCTTATTCTTGAAGGGGTCCCCTGTGCACCTGGCCCTAGGCGGAGAATCAACATTTTATATTTAATGCCTAATCAGTGATCACTTCGGTTTAGTCCTGATCGCGGCCTCAACGAAACGCCCAACGCAGATGTCCTCGGCGCATTCTCTTTTCTTTCGGCAAGATGCTGAACCAAGAACAGTGATGACGGGCTCGTAAATAAGTGTGGTTATTGAAACAAAAGCTTCATTACGCCATGTAAAGCTCAGGTCACAGTGCGGACACGAAGTCGGTACTACGCATGCGCCGAGCAAAGGTACGCCGTGCTTGACGTCACAGTTGCCCCGCCGCCGCTGCTTCTGATGACTCCGCAGCCTCGCTGCGCCAAACAGTGCGCCGCTCGGCCGCCGCCGTCCGCACAGCTTAGTTGCGCGCGCTGTGCATAAGCAGTAGCTACAAATGCGACGTACGTAACGTCAGAGTTGCGCCACCGCTGACTCCTCAGGCTCGCTGTGCGCGTCGTGCATGCGCAGTAGCCACAGATGATGTCATTACTCGAACACTTATGTAAGGAGGATGCGAAGCGTTCTTTGTTCACATAAACGATGGATGAAGCATTGGAAAGACCACATGTATACTGCGACCGACATCAACGGCGACTACGGGAAGCCACGTGACAGATTCTAAAGTGGCGGCGTGGTATAAGGCGAGTCGATAACGAGACCGAGAAGCCCATATCTGAGGTAATCCCTATATGCGTCTTAGCTGAACTGGCGGCAAACAGAAGATAAGCAAGCTGCGACAATAAGCAGCTTTACTACGTGTAGCCATGCGTAAAAGCTTTCGCAACACACTAGGTTTACCGGAGCTAAACTACAGCATTTTTGTTCGAGATCTTCACATCGCATCGCACACGCGACTTATTCGTTGCGCAGAGATGCCGAGGAGGAGACTAGAAGCCATTTTAAAGGCGCGAACACGCTGGCGCCGTTGCGGGTGGTTTTACAGACAGCTGTGCCCAGTCGACGGTCAAATGGCTAGCGCAGACGACTTCCCAAAAATAAAAATGGACACGCTGTTACTGACGCTCATCGACATGCGGCACCACAACGACGAGTCCTGGGTATTTCATGCGGCGCGAGCTCGCAGGCGATCGAAGTCTTCATCAGTCAGCCCAAGCCTTCCCCTGAGAATAACTGAGAAATTTTTGCTGACTGCATCAAATTGCGACGTCGCGTCCTGAGTTGTTCATACGGCGCGAACTCAGGCGGTTACGGCAAATTTTCTCATGCCAGCACAAGTCCAACTCAGCACTGCATTCTCGACGTGGTCAAACGGTAGAAAAGCCACTACCCAATTCCAGCCACCTATTCATTCACGTACAATGACATCGCAGAATGCGTTTTTGTATTTCGTCCACATAATAAAAGCGCCAAGAGTAATCACTGGAGCCAAACTGAATAAAGCGCCGCAGAAACGAAAAAGAAAAAAAGTAACATGCAAATGCAACAACGACACGAACACGGCGAGAACAAGCACAGCGAGTGATGAAGTACGGTATTGAAAACACAAAAAAACAAAACGCCGTCGTGACGCAGATTCGTTTTTAGGGTAGCCTTTTAATTTTCACTTCGTATACCACGCTATTATTTCCTCACGAAAAAAAAATGGCTGACGAGATATGCGCAAAATATAAATTTTCTGAGCCACGGGAGCGCGCACCAAATAAATCTTTCATAGAGGCCTCAGCACAAGCGAGAAAGCGCACGCGCGCGAGCGCGAAAGAAATTTCTTTCACGTGCAGATGTAGCAGACACACGCAAGTCAGCAGGAAAGCGAGTCGGCCTGCTCGATACGTTACGCGGAGCCACTGGAAGATGCCGCTGTTCGTCTGCGCCCGCAGCGCCACACTGCGATGCTCGGGTCCCCTGTATACAAATATTCACGTAGCTTGGATCCTTCTGAAATGCCCCTCGCTTTTGAAGACCGTGTTGCAAAGATACAGCTAGACCACCTAAATGTAGGCTCAGCCATACTAAAAGTAAATGAAATGGCTTATGCTAATTATTTCGCCAGCATCCCTATAAATACATCGGTGACAGAAGGATTTCAGATGCGATCGTCTTTTAGACGAGGATGTTTTATTTTTCGTGTGTATAGCGCAATGAAATAATCCGAGGATTTAGACTTATGTAAAGCGAAGTAAAGATATGGTCCTACATTGACGACATAACCGTTTGCTGTCATGATGAAGAAAACGTTTCGGAAGCAACCAAATGTCACTGGATTTTGTAGGCAAACTGCCAATGAAGTCAACTGGGACAAATGTTTGGGGCTCTGGCATGGGGTCTAGGGCAACACACCTTCCCTGTTCAAAAATATTCCATGGTCTGTAACGCCTGCTAGGTATCGGTCTCGGAGTACCGCTTGAACACTACAAAGATACGAAAGGTCAATGAAAGTGTTACTTACCTCAAAGCAATCTCATCATCATCAGCCGGACTATGTCCACTGCAGGACAATGGCATCTCCCATCTTTCCCCAATTAACCCGGTGATGTGCTAGCTTCATCGACTTGACCCCCACGAACTTCTTAACCTCCTTCACCCACCTAACCTTCTGCCGCCCCCTGCTCTCATCTATAGTTCCCAAACTGATAAACCTGAATGAATGCCATGTTTTGACTGATCTGGCTGACCTAAAATGTTCCTGAAACACAATGCAGCCTTTCTGTTATCACACTGTAATCTTCATTCAGCACAGGTAGTAAGAAAAATACATTTCGTAGCTTATGCGTTGCGTGCCCGTCTGGCATGCAGATGACTTGTTCGAACCCGAATTTCATTGAATTTCTCCTAATTTCAAAAATAGTTCTATCAGAGGAAGCTCCTAAAAACTTTTGGCTTCATTTGTACATTTGCGGAATTCATTATTTAGCCTTATTTGGAATGGGGAGTGTTTGAAATTCCCGTACCAGGTTCGACGATCTTGTTGGGACGTCAAAACCCTATCGACCAATCAAGATTTTTTCTCATGAATATTTCCGGCACGCGGTGCCGACTACTGCTACCAGAACGCCGATGCCTTTTCGACCAAACGAGTTATCAATAAGCGAAAGCTCTTTGCGTAGTAACAACTTGGCATGTTCTATTATTTTCCTGCGCTGTGATTTCTCGTGAGAAATTCTAGTTTCTTGAACATGCCCCATAAGTAATGTTAGTGATTTGTGTTTCATTTGTTTTTCCCGTGCTAGTAGGCGTCACTGACGCTTTTTGTAGAAGTAAATGGCTAGAAAACTGGCATTTCAGGAATAATTCACAAGGAGGCAAAACTAATTTTGAAAAGCAAGAGGCAGACAAACTATAGCCGGTCGCTATGCATGCGTTGTAACTGTTGGCTGCGCAGCACAATAACGCGATTTTGTTAATTGGCTTTAGTGGTCTCAATTTTATTCAAAAAGAACAGCAATACTTAAGTACAAGAAAGGATTCATTCCGAAACAAAAAGATCAGAGTTGTTATCGTAAGGGACTGCCTCGTAATAAAATTTCAGATGTGGGACACAAAAAGTCGTTTGCACGTTTTAAAACATGGTACCTTTTTGCAAGGCAACGTATTTGAAGACCTGTGGTGCTTCATGAAGCCTCTTGCTAGCCGTTGCAGTGGCAGTGCTGCACCATACCGAATGGTTAGAAAGAAGGGAAGGTGGTTCCCCTTCGTATATAGGGTGACACACATATGTAAGTTCGAGGCCCACTTCTTTAACTAGCGTTCCATGTAAATTTATTGACCTTCACCTTATAACGTTCCTCGAATCGAATTCACCACGCGACGTTAACACAAGTTAAGAAAAATTGTTCTCGCGAAACACAGCCGTTCTTCTTTACTATAAGAATGATCTGGTTCACAAAGCTTATTCTGTGCATGCACCTGAGGTTACAGTAGATAGTAATAGATAACACATTGCATATTTCTAGAATAAGGTCCATTTGATTTGCTTCCTCATCACATTTGTCTTCATCTCTTAGTGAAGCCGAAACCTTTGTGTCTGACCAGTCAGTCTTTTTTTCTGTTAATGTTTTTCAATCTTCTGCTGCCTTGCTTCTGTTATACTGTAACAGATCAATGTATTTATAATTTATATTATTGATTGTATTTTTCCTCCCATATTCTGCTGACATCTGTGGTTCATACGTCGTTATTGCCAGCCATTACTAATGAACGGTCACAGAAGCTGATCTTGATATTATTTCTTCTTTCTGCACTGATTTACGTATTGCCGCGAAACCTTAAAACTGTATTTGTTGTTTTTAACAGCCGCCGGCATGCGGCCTTATCACTGTGATTCTGGCACGCGTATCATTTCTGTATTCTTTGTTTGTTAATGCTCGATGTCGCGAGACGCACCTTTATCAGTTTCCATGTCGCGCAAGATGCGCCGAAATCTGCCTCGAAGATTCCAACCAGTCGTGTGTGTTTCTACAATGTTCCAGGTTGAGCTAGTAATAATTTGCGACATTATCTAGATGATTCGGAGCAGCCTTTAAATTGAGCATTGATGTGTGCGACAGGCATTCTTAGTTCGACGATCGACGAGCACGTTTGTTGCTATCGCCGCCGCCGAGTTCCTTAGTTCTTTGCCGGGCGCAAGTCAGACCAATAAAGAGATTCTTCCCTGCACTCCAAGACTTCATTTGTGTCATCGACATTGTCACCACCACGTGAAAATATGATGCTTAACATCGATGAATGCAAACGCATGCGCATTTTCCGACGTACCGACACTATTAAACTACGGGCCCCTACGTGCTTGCTAACTTGCCGAACATACCTTTCGAGTCACAGAAGTACCTTCGAATGCATATAACGCAAAACTTTTCTTGGAACGTACGCCTAAAAAATTCTCGCGAGCATGGACTCATGCACCGTTTCTTTTCGCATGTAGCTTTTCCTGTTAAAGTGCTACTTTATCAACTATTGATAAGAGCCAGACTTTAGCCCGGTTGCTATATCGGGGACCCCAGGCATGTTGCACTTTCCAGCGATCCAGAATCGGTGTAAAATCGGGCAACTCGTTTCGTACTTTAAAATTAGTCACGCATCGCTCGGGCATCTGCCATAAAAAAAAGTTACTAGCGACCTGACCTTTCTTTGCGCAGCTTCCGGCTCACAATATTTCACATGCCGTAGTATACAGTAAACCATTATGCCTCAAACGCTCTATGTCTGACACCGTGCAGATCATCATGTAAATGTTGTTACACCATCGTGTCGCACCAGTATTAACACAGGATTCATCTGTTCACCGCACTTTAAACGAACGAAATTACCTTGTGGTCTCTGTAGATGAAGTATCCGACTCCTCTAATTTCAAAGGGGCTGCTAGCAATTTCATATGCGCTCTCGCTCCTCTCTGCGACTCCTTTGCGCATCGGTGCATTTAACAGCACCAGGCTGCTCAGGTTTTATTGAATGAAAATAAGTACATAAATATTATAACCATAGCTCTTTTATTCTATTCGAAGGTAGATGATATAAAGGATCGTCATGAGGTAGAGCAGCGCTAAAAAAAAGGTTATGCGAGACCAACTAGCCTAGTGTAAAGCTCTACTGACATTTATAAAATTGCGCTTCTGAGTTGATCAGCGCAATCACCAAAATTACTCACACGCAGCAGAAGTTCGCAATCAGCGGCTTTCGTTGTTGCAGTACGGAAGCAGGATTGTCACGCGTTACGCAGCAAGCATCACAGTTTACCATGCGCTTTCATTAACGCAGATAAATAATTTCATGTTCTTACCCAGCTGATAATAACTCGATTGCTTTCGAATGATGATGGGCGCCTGAAGCAATTCAATCTCATTTGCAAGCCCCGTGTGAAATAATATTGCAGGTTTCAACGAAGCGATAGAAGAATTGGGAAGTTAAGCATGGTTTCAGCCTAGTGGTACGAGCGAAAGCTGTGTTAAGTATGGTTAGTATTGTTTGAGGGTTTGAATTGAGGGGACGCTCAAGATTCACATTGAGGGGAGCCGCGGCAGCCCTAATTAAAACACCGCCTTTTCAATCCGCAATTTTTTTAATTTACGTTTTGGAGAAAGGAAGGCGCCGTAAATTTGGGTGGGCACCACAAAATGGCGGATGCCTAGATTTAATCAGTTCAAGGTCACGTCACCGTTTTGAAGGTCAAGCAGGCGGACTGGTTTACCTTACCTGATACATGCCATAGTGAAGCTTTAGCTTCAAAAGGGAATAAAGGGGTCGAAATGGGATGTCCAAAAACTAAGTTTGTGCAAGCTGCAGTCGCTAAGCAGCAGATATGGGCTATCAAAAGAGTCTCCGTCATTTCGTACGAGATGAAAGGGCCAAAAAATACAGAGGAGAGCAACAGAGAAGAAGGTACTGCTCAAGATGGACTGGCAGTAGCTGAAACAGATACAAGAAAAATCGCTGCAGTATTGAAAGCAAACTCATGATACTCTTATTTAAGAAACTGTGTAAACGCCATCATCGATTTTATCAGCAAATAATACGGAGCCAGTGCTCTGAGTGTTCCTGCTTCATCTGTGACTGGGCGCCGAAAGCTGCCGAGGAAAGCAAGACCCATCGCATGGTTTCGTTACTCGGAACCTAATCGGTGCGAAATCTATCGCCAGTGTCATTAGTGAATTGGAAGGACATCTTCTCATTGGCAAATCCTTTCTCTATGGCATTTATTTGTAAATATTGAAACTACTGAGTAAAAGCAAAAAAAAAATTACGTGATCATTTTCTTATGTAGACACGATGAAGATTCTCAGTTCTTAAAAAGGAACGTGGTATATTTATTTTGCAGTACTCATATGGAGTATTGCTTTTAGCATCCTCTTTTGCAGTTGTAAACCCGGTGTAACCTTCCAAAACACGAAGGGCTGGTGTGCGGAATGACGGCGGTCCAGCGACGTCTTTGTTGTGTCGCAATGTCTTCCTAAGGCCATTTTCAAGCGTCTGCACACAACGCCGACGTGGTTTGTAATGTTTCAGACGTAGTGGCACGCCATTGCATTGGTTGTGATACAACTTGCGTCGTGCAAAGCTTCTCGGGCGATGCTACGTGAGTGCTTCTCCGGAGAGACGTCCCGTCGCAGCAAGTGGCGGTGTGCGGAATGCACTGCTCGAACGACGTCTGAATGCGCCGCTTTGGAATTTCGACTTGGAAAGTGAGCGACAAAGCTTTTATAGCTTTCAGAAAGCGCGTGGCATTCTGCACTGCATTCCGCTGGTTACCTTTACTGCGCGTTGTGGTTACCGTGTCTCATTAAGCATGCATGAATTCGCTCGAGGAGTTGTTACTATCGAGGGAGACGCAGGAGAAACATCCTCCCTCGTCTCAAAGTTCAAGCTGCCACCCAAAACAGGAATCATGTTACTGACAGGTTGGCGCGTAAGCGATGGTTTTACATTATTTACGCAGTTGCATTTAAAATAAATTAGCTATGGTTTAGCTTGTGCTTAAACCTAGAGTTACGCTAGAGCTATCTGCATGGCTGCGCTTAGGTTCTGCTTTACAGTAAAGACGGCTTTTGCACATAGTAGTTTACTCTATGGTTACAGCTTTATTTATGCCACAGGGGCTCTTTTGACCACTAAAGTGCGATGAGGCAAAATCCTCTATCGCGTGGTGGTCCGAAGCTTTCCACTACGGCACCTTCTTCTCTCTATTTTCACTTCAACCTTCGCGATGACGCGATAGCTTAAGCTACCAACCAACATATAAAGTCCTGCTTTAACTGAGCTATATCAACGTGCCTGTGTGGCCTAGGGATTACGTGAATGCAATGGTTAATTTTGGCAGGCTGATTGTGATATCACCCTCCCAGAAAGGAGAGGCCCGAGTTGACAGCTCCCAAACGTATTGTCAGGAAGCCCTACGTCCAGTTAGTGCTCAGCCATGTCAGCTGCCAGCTACCGCCTCCCACGACTTCTCCTTCCTTCTTCGCCCTTCGGACAGGCACGGAAAGGCACCGCGAAATGTCGAGAATGTGGCCAATATAGCTCTCCCTAAAAAAAAATGTTAAAAAGTAAGCTCTTGGTGATAAATGGCGCTGTCAAGACGGCGGTGAAGTCTTGCGCCTCGGCAAGCCTAGCAGCATGCTCTCAATTCCTCGCTGGCGTTCCTCAATTTTTACCTCTGCCCGTTTCATAATACATTGCTAGAATACACTTGCTCATCTAACACTTTAGAGCACTTACTACAGAATTCGAATATAAATTTAAATACAGCAGATGAGGTGTGAGTGAATTGGCAACATCGAACAGTAACAGAACTGTTCATTAGTGTATCATAAAGCCTCCAATTTTCCTTTTATTGTGCTTATTCATGTGTTTACGAAGGTGATTATTACCGGCTTGGTAGATGCATACTACACTAGATATATGGGTAGCAGCAAAGGCCACGTTAATGTATGTCTATCCAGTTTTCACTTCAGATGTTATGCAGTGTGGCGTGCACTTATCTCGATTATCTCTAATGCGTCTTGCAGCTTCCTATTAGAGCCACGGTTCAAGGACCAGGGACATCCCTAGCCTCGAAAGAAATATCAGCTGTTTCGAGAGTGAAACAAGAAACTTCAGAAGTCCGAACACCGACGTCGCCAGAGGACCGTGGCCGAAATAGTAAATGATATAAGCACTCATGTATCGTCATCAGTTGCTGCACTGGTTGAAGCTCAACCCAAGTTCAAAAATGTTAAACGCTATGGTTGCCTTCGCAGCAGCTACAGCAAAGCATTTGTTTTGGGACTTCACTTTCATAGCCCGAATGGCTCTAGTGTTGTGGACAGCTTTTCATGCTAACATCAGTCAGTTCACTGCAGCTCTGGTTGAAGCGTCTTGCCTTCAAAATTGGTTTTCCTTAAATATTTCAACTGGTAAAAGCTTCGTTTTCAGCACCAGAGTGAATACGCATCATAATGTTTAATGAGATGTACATCTAGAAAGAGTTGTCCTACAACATGTCTTTCGATAGTTTTGAAGACCTTGGAGTACTGTGGCAAGTAGGGTGGGAACCTTTGCGATAAGGTACTGGTGTTCACGGCCAGAGGAATTGAAATGTCACAGGAGCATCCTCTTGGTTATTTTTTGCTTGTGAATGTCTTTCAGAGCTTCTGTTTAGAGACTTTTGTCTCGAGACAATATTTATTTATTTATTTATTTATTTATTTATTTATTTATTTATTTATTTATTTATTTATTTATTTATTTATTTATTTATTTATTTACAGGTACTGCTAATCCCATTCGGGATTGTTGCAGGTGGGCATATGTTAGTACAGAGAAGTGTTAGAGCGAGATAGTTGGGCGCAGAAGTTGGTAGCTCCTCTCTGCTGAAGCATCGGTAGAAATCAAGCGCTTGGTTGGCGACCGCTTGAAAAATTACGATTCACTAAAAGAGTCATTGCTGATACGATATCGGATAACGCCTCAGGATCTTCGGAAAAGATATGAGAGCGAGAAACATTGTAACACGACGTACTTTGATTTGGCGTATCAGTTGAAAGCCGCTGTAAGCGAATGGCTGGACAGTACGGGAGTTCCGGAGCAAATCGAACTTGCACCGGAGTTTAAGACACAGCTTGGGGAAACGGCTGAGCAATGTGACCGCAGTAGCGAGCCGACCGAGCCTCGAACTGAAGAGTATCCTGTTACCTTGGTCGAGCCACCAGCTGAGACGGTTAGCACAGGCTTAATCGGTGAGAAGTCCGAAGTGACGCCGTTAAGCGAGGTGAACTGCATGCCGACCCAAGTAGCTGTAGGAGATACAGTTCCATCAAATGAGTGTGGGGAACTGGTAGTAACTGAACCGCCTCTCGAGTCGAAAGCAGAAGCTTGTGTAGAGCGAGACGGAGATGGAAATGAGCAAGGAGAGAAGAAACTTTCAATTTCCGAAATCAGCTGTGTCGTAGAGCAGGGCACGCAGAAAAACGAAGTGTCGATCAGGGAAACTGAGCAGCCCGCGAGTTGTGATCAGCCAGGGCAGACCGACGAGGAGGGCGCGTACGCTGTAGAGAGCGAGACGTGCGAAGGTGACAGCGAGCGACCAGAGCAGTCAGAATCGTTCGAGCCCCGATACCACGCTAGGTTGTACTCGCGAAAGCAACCCTAGTCCGAACGCGGACGTGGCACATACCGAAGCGCCCCAGCTGTCGAATGAGCTTGATCGTGCGCCGATTAGCGCTGAGCAATGCGGCTCATCGGAGGACCCGTGTAACGTGAGTGGCGAGCCGCCAGAGGAAATGCCTTGCTTCAGGGCTGGCATGAGCGGTTGTTGTTCGGATTTGACTGAAAGTGAGTCATGCGATGCAGCCGCGGCACCGCCAGAGGATATGCCTAGCTTGAGGGCTGGCGTGAGCAGTTGTTCGGACTTGTCCAAAGGTGAGTCATGCGCTGCTGGCCGCGATGCAGACACGGCACCACACTTTGACCACTCAGACGACACCGGTGTTCTACTAGCTCCGGTTACCGCGAGAACGTTGACCGCTAGCTTGTCAGAGATGGCCCAGAAAGAAAGCAGAAAGCATGCGTTCCAGTGCGGAAGGGCAGGCACGAGAAAGAATGCTGCCATCGTAAGGAGAGCAAACTCATACGGTTGCGAAAAGAAAGCAGAAAGCATGTGTTCCAGTGCTGTCGCAGAAAAAAGCGGGAAGGCAGGCGCTAGAAAGAATGGAACAAATTGAAGCTATCGCGAAAAAGAAAGCGACTATCCCAAAGGCACAAATGCGCCCGTGCCCAGAAAATGCGTAACTGGTGCGCAAAGCGTAAGGAGAGGGATAGGTTGTTTAGAAAGGTGAGCGACTCATGCTCATGCGTTTCTTTGCACAGAAACAGGAAGGTACGGTTGTTCCGTGAAACGGACAGCCGAAGCTTTAGTGAAAAGGGTGATCTCAACGGTAACGCCGATGGCTTAAGTCAGAGCCCCTAACGTGAGAAGAAGCCTGTATTCACTAGCTGGTGTTTTTCTTCCTGACATAGGATTTTGAACATATTGCATTGTATTATCTTTGTTTGAAAACGGTGTTTTTGAAAGTGCGATTTTTAAATTTGTGGGCCCGTTCCAAGTGCTGCTGAGCTGCCCTTTAAAATAGATGGGGGCATAAGAGGGAAATAGTCTGGCATAACTTAGTGAAGATTGTGCCGTGCTTGCTGGCTGAACGGTTGAGTCTTTAGCGTGGTTGTGACGTTGTTGGTTGTCAGCAAACTCTCCTGAAGACAAGTTGCAGAGTGCCTTGGAAACCGGACTTGCCAAGGACTTCTTCAGGCTGACTGGCTCAAGAGAAGCAGAGTCGGACGACCCCGGCTAGCAGCAACATCCCGATCCCTCCGGACAGCGGATGCAGTCCCCTGCCCTTCGGGATCTCCCTTCCCCGGCGGGGCAGTCTGTTACGTTTCTCCATCGACAAGTGTGACAGCTGACGCGGCCACCGCATAGCAACAGGCACAACCGCGAGCGGATCGGCCATTTCGGCGCCGTTCATCGGCCGCCCAACGCTTCCTCCCGCGGGCAAGTCTCGACGTGATCCTGCCACGCGCCAAATGTGTGTGCGTGTGTGTGCAAACGCCGGCCAAGGCCGGAGCTCGATGGAGAGTGCATCGCCCTCGCCCGTCTGCAGGAGGTGGAGGAGATGCGGTCGGACCACCTGCGATTGAGTCATCCCGTCTTGCCCAGACTTGTCGGACTCTCCATTTCCTGTGAGGGCTTTCCCTTTCCCTGTGAACTGGCAAGCCTATAGACCGTTTTCGCCGCGAGGAGGAAAATAGCCTCGAAGCGGCGCGCGCGGAGCCACTACTCCTCTCCCCTTTCTCGCTGGTATGCGCGGGCGGCAAGGTGGCCATAGCATTTGCATTGAGAACTTGCCTTTCGTGCTGTTTTTTGCCCGATAAAACAGCTTTTGCTTGGTTTTCACGCAAACTGTGACCATGACTCGTGAGCCGAGGTCATCAGGATACCACTGCGCTGTTGTTGGCTGCTCCAACAACTATCGTAAGCGAAAAAAAACTAGGCGCAGATTCATGTGCACAGCATCAACAGCCGCGGCATCAGTGCGGGTGCGATATGTTTCAACTGCATCGTTTTCCGTCCGATGAAGACGAGCGACGGCGTTGGCTGGCTAGCGTCAACAGAAAGGATTTTGTGCCATCGACCGCCTCTCGTGTGTGCTCGGAACACTTTGTTGGTGGACAACGTACTGCCATGAACTCCATACCTATGCTTAAGCTGGGCTATGAATGGAAGGTAAGCATTACGTGCGTATGTGGCTGTGTGCGAAAATGCGGCACTTTCAAACACTCCCATTATTTTTATCGGATGTCAATTGTACTAAAGAATAATTGTGCGCGACAACTTTCGCTCAGGTCAAGACCGCCAGGAGACGGATCGTAAAAACGGACTACGTGCCGACGAAAAAGAGAAAGGTGAGCGTGCTGTCCTGTCGGTTGCTATCTGTCGCTGTCCCTTGCATGTTACATGCTAGCTGTTACGTTGCCGTCACTTAATTGGTTGTTTCACTTAATTTTTCACCGATGTCATAATATCGCGTCATGAAATTGCAAAAAAGCCGAATCGGGCGAGTTCGCGTTATGTCTGTCTACTGATCAGCGAAAAACGGATGAAAATGCGTAAATGAAAACAACTCACAAGCGCTGCGAAAATGAGTAGGGTACAAGTGCAAACAAACACAAGGTTGTTCGTTCTTTTAGTGTTTTTTTTCTCTGCTGGTTTTGACGCGCTCTGGCCTCACAGCCCAGGATTACTCGAAACACACGCGCAATGATCGCAAAATTCGTTATGAAATTCTGCACAAGAGTGTTTTTTTCAGTTGCAATAAACCATGCCACTGCACTTAAAGCTGAAATGCATGACACCACTGCCATATGCAGTCATTTGTGTATTTTAAATATATTGCTAAGGTCCTAGATTTGCATGTTTGTGCAACGCTTAAAATGCATCAAGTGTGCGCAGCTGCTATGAAAACATTAGTGTCTTTGTCACAATCGATGAAGGCTTTGCCAAAACTGAGAATGTAAGTTCCAAGCGTGTATTTTTTTAACTTTGTCTGTTAGCTTTGCAGCTATACGTATCAAACACTGTGAACGTCATAAGGAACAAGTGGCTAATGCTTTCTTTAAAAACATTAGTGTCTGTGTCACAATTGATGAAGGCTTTGCCAAAACTGAGAATGTAAGTTCCAAGCGTGTATTTTTTTTAACTTTATCTGTTAGCTTTGCAGCTATACGTATCAAACACTGTGAACGTCATAAGGAACAAGTGGCTAATGCTTTCTTTATCTATGCCAGACAAAAGTTTCAACTCTAATGTATTAAAGTCAACTTAATTCTTTGTATGTTCTGCTTTTAAAACGAGTCGTAAGATGTCATTGTGCATAAGCATCTAGTCTTAAAAAACTTTGTCTAGGAAGGATGATTGTTCCATAATATTCGTCATTAATTAATGTATGCAAACCACCTACGTACTAGGCATTACAATGGCCATCTCTGTTTATGGGCAATGCAGCATTTGATTGCATTCCTGTATGTTCAGTGTTGCATGTTTTCAAACTATTATTTAACTTTTAGATAGGTAGAGATGTGTGTTCTAGATCACCTCCATTATTTCAGTGCTAAATGGATGCAGCACCTTGCCTCATTTCTAACATGTGTGCAACTTGAGTGCTGTACACACATTACATCCTTAAGAAATTGATCCTACAATGCAATATACTTCAGGAGGCAGTTAGAGAAAAAAACTAGCTCTGTCACACTGTTCTGTTGCATTTTTCTAGATTGTGGAACCAGACCGGGCCAGCCTTGATACTTGTGCACCAAGTGCAGCACAAGACAGCACACCTGTGGCTAATGAAGATTCTAGCAGCGCAATGATAAATCAGGTGAATGAAGTCACTTCAAACAAACATATGGACTGACATACTTGCAGATTGGCATTAAAGTGCTTAACCCAATACTGGGCTGTCGCCTGGAGCTTTTACGGCCACCCATATTGGCCTGTACATGACAGTGCTATTCCAAGCTTTTATCATCTCAGACTTCTATTTTTGCATATGGTGCTTGAAGGACAATATTTATTTTTGGGACTGTCTAAGAGGCTCTAATAAAGAGCATTGTATGAGCCAATATAACTTGGAAGTCTATTGAAAGTAACATTATGTTGTGCTTGTAGCATGATGTATGAAAACTAAAGTCATTTTAAGTTAGGTATTCATTCATAAGCAGTTAAAACACATTTGTTTGGACTCTAAATGTAGCTCGATGAGAGGTTTCATATGCTTACAAGCAATATTTGTCATAATAGCCCCTGTGGCAAAGCAAATTAATTGAAAGCAGTGTGCTTTTGCTACGTGCTTCCTTCAGTGCAAACATTGGTTTCCTCTGTTACAAGTGTGTGAAAGAATACTTTTAGAGCTATCACTGGTTGCTGTGGCATACGACACAACTGATCTTTAAATTTCTTTTGCAGGATGCAGCTGTTGAAAGTCCTGACTTGTCCGTCCTGTCACATTCTGACCTTAATGCTGTAAGCTGCTAAACTTCAGTACACTCTTCATGCATAGTGAACCAGTTTTCCAGTTCATTTCTTTATTTATTCAGGTCATGCACTTGCCTGAGCAGTATGCAGATAAGACAGCTTCTTCTCCAAGACAGGAAGGAGAGACTATAGACGACAATGTAAGTTTCTACATATTCTATGTTAGGCTTGTAGTAGTAAAATGGACATATTTTTCCAGTCGTCCCTGTACCTTGTGGGCGATTCCTCTGCCCGAGGGATGCGCACGACAAACACACAGTGGGCCGTATAACAAACATATTTAATCTCACAGGGATCTTGTCGTCCGGGTGGCTGCGGGTCGTTTCCGTGGAGAGCCGGGAGGGAAGCGGGAGCGACGAGCCAGGGACCAGGAAGCGCCAGGGACCAAGAAGAGGGCGAGGCGGCGGCGCGTGCCTTCTTTTATAGCCCCCTCGCGCGGGACCGGTTATCCCCGCGCGAGCGGGGAGAGGGAAACAGGCACGCGCGCAGGGAGCATTGGGAAGTGGCGCGGCCTTCGAAAGCGCGGCGCGCCACGAGCCCTACAACCTTGAAGAAGGATGCATGCCTGCAGCTTGTTCTATCCAGACACTGAAAGGTCACATTCACTGTGTGAGTAGGCATTACATTTTTTATCTTGCATGATAAACTGTTTCGGACAGAGTTGCATTTTTGAAATACAGCATATTTTGCAGGCACCCAGTTCTACAGACGCAACGAACACAAGCAGCAGAGGAACAAAAACAGAAACTGTATTTTTTATTAAAGCCTTAATGCACACTAAATGTGACTTTTCCTTGCATGACCTCAAACAAAAGTGACCATTCTCTATTTCACTCCCACTCGATATGAAATGATTCACTTACTAATACACTGCATCTTAAATATGTGCATTTCCAGGTCTGCACAAGAGACTGCAGCGTGCAGTGGGAAGACCCCTGTCTTGCAGACCACACCTACACCTTTCGACAGCAAGTGCTTATGGCATCTCAGATGACACATGAAGACATAGCTTTTTATACTGGGGTGTCTAAGCAAGTTTTCCAAAAGCTATTGCCTTTTCTGGAAAAAATGCCAATGCCACAATCACGACTAGCATTAGAGGACCACCTTCTATTGACGCTTATGCGCCTCAGGCTTGGCCTGCTATACAGAGATCTCTCCTTTAGGTTTGGAATATCCGTTTCCTCTGTGTGCAAAATCTTTAATTGCACACTAGAATGCCTGCAAAAGGTCATGAAATATTATGTGATATGGCTTCCTAAAGATAGGATTGTAAGCATCATGCCAAATTCATTTATAGAGAATGGCTATGAAGATACACGCTGCATTTTAGACTGTACTGAGGTTGCCCTGGAAAGGCCCAAGAAAGAGTGCGCAAGAGCTCAGACATATAGTCCATACAAAGGACATAACACAATTAAATTCTTGATTGTTATTGCCCCTTGCGGATACATAATGTTTGTGTCTCGTACGTCTGGGGGTCGTGCCTCTGACAAACACATAGCTAAAGAATGTGGTGTCCAGGAATACCTTGTTCTAGGGGATGTCATTATGGCTGACAGAGGCTTCACCTTGGACGCGTACCTGGAAGCCCAGGGTGTCAAGCTGAATACCCCGGCATTCACCCGAGGTAAGGATGCACAATCTTGCAGAGGTTATCCAATGATGAAAAGGAAATCTTGATACTGATACTAAATTTGTACCTTCTAGAAATGTATTGCCAGATTCCAAAGGCTGTTTGCTTATTTGGCAACAGTTGTTCATTGGGCACAGCAGCTTAGTGAAAAGTTGCATGACACGAAGCATCAAAAAACGTTCACTCCAGCTGTGCCGGTAACGCGTTTTTGGTCTTTCATCTTTGGGTGACAAATTGCAGTTTGCTATATTTCCGTAATAAAGAGTTTTCTTTTTAATTTTGAGGTTCAAAAGAACTAGTGCATAATACTGATTTTGCTTTTTTTTTTTTTGCTTTTAGGCAAACTTCAACTGTCTGAGCAAGAAGTGACTCAAACACGGCGCATTGCGTCTCTGCGGATGCATGTTGAGAGGGCAATCAGCCGCATAAAAACCTACCGAATTTTCAAATCGGCTCTCAGCATCAAGTGCAAAAGGACTATTGACACAATGGTCTTTGTGTGTGCAGGCCTCTGCAATCTGAAAATGCCACTAATAGCTGAGCAATCTGCTGGCGGCCAAAGAGTCAATCCGTCAACTGAGGACTGATCAAGAGTGTTGTAGCGAAGGAACATTTGCATGCAACATGCATTGAAGTCTTTTTATTGATTTTGTTCCGAACTACAAGGCTGAATGCATTGAGATCATATATTTAAGATCTGTTTGCACACTGAGAGGTCAAGTCTGCCTTCTGCTTCCATTGTTGCAAGACGAGGCAGCATGCTACCAAAATAAAATTTTCGTAGCCTTTTCATTGTTTCTTGTACATATGTTACATTAAAAGTCACTTCTGCAACTATGGCCCATTTTTAGGACCAAACATAAAGGTAACAAAGGCTCTTCTTGGCGCACAGCATGGTGAACTGAACTTGGCCATAATAGCCATTAGGTCCATTTTCTTTAAGGACATATGTTCCATTGTCATCAACCACATCATACTTTCCTGTGTTAATCAAGTTTCTACAATCCTCGCTAACCGGGCATTTGATCTCGAGGATCGCATTGTGTGATTCAATGATGCCATCAGGTCTCGCTGAGAGCCATGGCTCATCCTCGCAAACATGAATGCCTTGTAATGAAACTCTTAAATCAAGTGTAGCTTCGAATTGCCGTCGAGCTACGGCTTCATGTCGCAAGCCATGCTGCGTTGCAGCACTTCCATGAAATGAAGGAGCTGTAAGTGACAACACGGCCTTTTCTGTTGGCGTATTGTGCCTCTTGGGCACTCTTTTGATGTTTGACGCTGTGATTCGCACTTATCTCGAGGCGTGCCATAAATGGCTGTTTTGATTTTTTGTGGCTGCTTCTAACAATGCCATTGCATCTCTGGAAATTGCCACAAAGTTAAGGTAGAATTCGTTGCATGACTGACATGCTTCTGGCAACTTGTCACTCTCCTCAGGGGGGCATGTTCACCAAATGGTGATGGGGCTGGCCTTGAAGGGAGCTGTCGCACAGGAGCTTTCATTGTTGCTTGAAGGAGGGTCCCTGAAGTCAAAACATATAAACTTGAATGCACTGTACATCAAGTCTGTTATAATGCAGATGAGGTGCCTTAGTGATCCACAATCTAGAAAACGCTTGTTATACTGGCCGGTCACACTCTGTGGCTTTTAGTTCTTGTTAGTAATTTTATTATGGCATTGAAAATATGCTGAAATAATTCACTTAACGGTGTAAATTGCATTGTAAAATGAAGTAAAATATATATTGTAAAAGCCTTTGCAGGACTTTTGCAGAATAACTAACATTAAATGCATACATTAAGATAATGTTCCAGAAACACATCTAGGAACTAACTTACCGGGAACGTCGAGAAGATCCTTGTAAGGAGAGTTTTCATAAAACTCTGCCAGGTCTTCATCACAGTCAAAGATGCGTGGAATACATATTGACTTATTTTTCTTGCTGTCTTGGTCAATTGTGCGCTTCTGCGACTTGAAGTTGATGTCCTCTAAGGCTGCAGGCACCAAGTTTCTTTTAGTTCCTCGATTCCAGGCAGCTGCTCTATCTGTGCATGCCTCCCCAGTGAGGCCCGAAGATACAGCCAGGTCAATCTTCCAGAGCAGTGCACCGACATGGCTGCACACTTTCACCTTCCCTGCCATACACGAGCAGCCACTGTTTATAACGTCACCACTTCTTGTGCAACACACCCATGCTTCGTGAAGAACTTTGACTGACTGTGAGGCCTGCACTTGGCATTTAAGCAGTGCCAATTGCTCATCTACTGTATGCATGAGCACCATCCCAACCCAACCACTCTGCAAATACGAGTACGACTGCATGCTCCTGAATGATTTCACCTCCTTGAGGTCACACGCTTTCTTCTCAAGGAGGTAAAAAATAATGTGTGGCATCTGCATGCGTGGCCACTTCATTATGTCGTCACTCCAGTCAGTGACAACAGTTGGATGGCTGTACAGCTTGTCACCTGCAGACAAGTATCAAGGGCACATAATCAGAGCAATGGAAGGAAGTAGCGAAGAGAAATAGAAAAAAAATAAAACACTGCAAAATTCTCGTTGCATGCTATATCACCTAACTACATGCCAAGGAAGCAATGTAACAGCAAGGTTATTACCGCAAACAATGGGCCTTGGCAAAACAAGAGTGCGCTAACTGCCCCAGTCAAGATACGAAAGCCTAGAAAACTCGTGTGAGAAAGCGTAACTTGGAGAGGACTGCAAGTGCTCTAAGTGCTCGCCATAACGCAATAGAAGAAAGGGAGGCGCGGCGAATTTCTACTGCCGCGTAGCTAGTAGCCGCGCAACCTGTGATCTAACTTCACTTGTTCAGCGTCAGTTATTTATGGCCGAAGCACTCCTCTTTTATCAAGTGAAAAGAGGACGCTACGTACGAGAAAAAAAAAACGAGGCAGAGAGAACGGTTATTGACCGCTCAGTGGCCAAATCCCCAAACTAGCGACGGTGACATACGCGACGCCAACAAGTGTAGACGTTGTTTTCGCTCAGTGTCTACACGCTCTAGCTGAGTAAACAATCCCGTACCGATCACTGGATCTGCTCGTTAGTGAGTATTTATATCATTGATAACCCGCTGAAACACAGAGCGCACAGAGGATCGAGCGCTTGATTTTGGCACAACACGTATCTCGCCGAGGAGTGCACTGTAGTACGTGTTCGAAATCGTGAATTGTATACCGGTCAGCTTTCACGAAACGAGTTCAGTATCGGGACTGATCAAACAATAAAAATCGCATATACACACCAAGTGTACTCAAGCAAAGTGAAGTCCCGCTAACGTAAACATTCATGAAATAGCTGTGTTATCCTGGCTGGCAATCGTAGTCTATCGAACGCAATTAAATAGCATAAAAGAAGCTTGGCGCTGTCTGTCTCGCTTCCTCGACAGCCGTCGTAGATAGCAGTGCGACAATTGTAGTGCATTAGTTCACAAACTCAACAAAATCCGCTTACCTATGTCAATCATCGGAACGCCGGTAAGAGTGTCACTGCCTCCGGCCCCGTCATCTGCCGAAATTCCGGCCATTGCTCCACGAAACGGCGGCAGTACTGCTAGAAAAGGCTTTGCCGTAATCCAGGAGCTTTTCTAACGCAAACACACACAAAACCAGAACAGAAACGTCTATATGCGGCGCCGCCGTCCTGCACTGTGGGTATACAACAAATGTGTGCGCGCATACCAGCATGGCGCTAGGGACAAAAACAGAACATAGACGGCGACACATTTTCAAAATGGCGACCTTCTAAATAAAATGGTTTATAAAAAGCAACGGCAGACTCCGCTGCTACAGAGATTACTTTGACGCGCCGCTGACACGACGTTAGACACCAGCTGTGTGAGAGTGTCTGTATTCTCTCCGGGTCAGCTTCTCTGCCCGTTCCTTCATGATGTTGTAGTAAAGGTTGTTTCGTTAGAAGACGCCTCGTCTTTGCTGGGACCATTGATGCCGTCCGCCGAGCCACGGAGCCGCCAGGCCAACGCTACCGAGGGGCCGCGAGCCGCACGTAATAACTGGCGTCAGCGGTGGGCTGAGCACGCGAGCCACGAACGTAATGACTGGTGGCAGCGGTACGATACCGAGGCGCACGCGACCCAAATGTAATAGCACGCGACGCGAAAACGCATCCACACTGAGTAGGTTTCGCCGTTGAGCCGCAAGGTGGTGACTCTGCTCGATCTCGAGGCCAATATGCGTTTCAAATTCCGCTTCATTAACAAAAAAGAGGGCAATGGTATCATATTCAGCAATAACGATGAGGAAAGGAGATGAGGAGAAAGAGGAACGAAGGCAATCATATTGGATTGGAATGGCTTGCTGCGGGATGAGTAGCTTTGGCGGCTTTGAGGTTAGCTTTTTATGGCGGTAATACCACATAGGGAATCATATAACCATTGTAAACTACGAGATATCACAAACATTATTTTTTTATTATTTATCCAAAATTCAATTACTATGCTGACCGCTTTTCACAGCTGCGTAATGATGCAAGGAAAGTGTGGTATCAAGTAAATAATCTACTCAATAGAAAAACGCGCTCCGATTACTTAGAAGTAACTACCACTAATGGGAAAATGACTGGCACCGACTAAGCCACAGCTATGAATGAGTTCTTTGTTAACGTTGGCAACGCAGCTTTCAATGATCCAGTCTCATGTACAACGTACTCAAATTTGATTAATCCATTAACAAACTCTGTTAACTTTTATTCTGCAACTACAAAAAAAGTCATCGGTTTAATTAGAAACTTGAAAGATAACGCATCAGCAGGGCATGACTATATTACAGCATCGCCACTAAAACACGTATCGATGTTTATTTGTGATGGTCTGACTTATATCATTAACCTGGAACGTTCCCTAATCATTTGAAATATAGCTAGAGTATGCGCGGTACATAAAGGTGGAAATAAGAATAAAATTTCTAATTATTGTCCAATTTCCATATTGCCTGTATTATCCAAAGTGTTCGAGGGAGTAATCAATACTGGGCTCGAAAAGTTCTTTCACAAATACAGCATTATAACCAGCTTTCAGTATGGGTTTGTGAAGCGAAGGTGTGCTGAACAAGCATTGTTAACCATAAATAAAAAAAATAATTGATAACATTGAACATCGGAAATATAACCTTGGTTTATTCTTTGATTTTCGAAAAGCCTTTGATTGTGTACAACGTGATATTTTATTAGGTAAATTGGCTTATTATGGAGTCCGGGGTGTGCCACTAGATTTATTAAGAAGGAACAGGCTACAGTTTGTACGAGTTATTAACTGCTGCTCTACTAACATGGTTATACGGCAAGGTGTTCCCCCAAGAATCAATTTTGGGACCGCTGTTATTTATAGTGTATATTAATGATATCACAAATATTCCTAACTCACCTGATTTGATCGTGTACGCGGATGATATCAATATTTTTTTTACCGACTGTTCCTTGTCTAAATTAGAGATTACGGGGAATTAATATTTAAACGATTTAGAGATTTGGTTGAAGGCAAATAAACTCATTTTGAATCTTAATAAAACTACCTGCATCATATTTAGGCCAATCAACACCACTCTTTAATGTAGTATAGTAATTAAATATAACAGCAACGCTATAAAGCAAGTTACGAATCACAAGTTTCTAGGCGTTTGGTTCAATGAAAACCTCTCATGGAATACGCACATATTAAATTTAGTAAAATACTTGAGCAGAATTGTAGAATGTCTTTACAGAATTTCTAATTTGGCACCCGTTTGGCTTAATATTTCAATTTATTACGCTCTTTTTTTTATTCCTAACTAACATACTGTATTCTCATATGGGGAACCACTACTTCTACAAATATTAATAAGTTGCTTGTTCTCCACAAAAAAAGCCCTTCGAGCTATTGAAGGTTATTACGGTATACCGCGAGACTTGCATACAAAACCCTTTTTTAAAAAATATGCCATTTTAGCCGCTCATCAGATTTACTACTTTCGTCTTCTGCAGTACATTCACCATAATAAGCTGTATACTACTCTACCTGATAGATCTACAGTAACGTGTGGTCTTGCGAACACGAAAAGAACTTGTACCTATAACTTGAACCAACTATGGAAAACAGAAATTAACTTTTCAGATGCTATCCCTTATCAACAACACAACACCAAATGTTGAATTTTCATTGCCACCTAGGGTATTTAAAAAGAACATAAAACAATATTTAAATGAATATCCCCTATAGTTTCATGGATGGTAGTCGCTTTAGTTTTCTCATATGCAACCTTTTTTGTGTAAATATTTTTTGCTATGAAATTTATGTTATTGAGTGCGGGGTCTTTTGATTTGAATCTTTAAAATACTGCATGTGTTGATACCTTTTATATATCGTATGTGAGTGTTGCATAATGTCTTTTTATATTTTTATACACTGGTGGTGTGCGCTGTTGTCTACTGTTGTCTGTTTTGGGAACCAAAGCCCAGTCAGGCTTGTCGCCTTTTGCCTTGGTTTCCCCTGTCTTGTAGAAAGAAAGAAATAAACTCTAACTCCAAATATCATAACGAACATCATCATACCAGAGGGTGAGTATGACCAACAATATAGCCATCTTAGTGTTGTCCATGAATAACACAGGCGGCGCTGCGGATCTGCTAGGTTTAGGAAACTAACCAATGCAGGGCATAAGGACGGAGAAATAAAGATCTTTAAACAACAGGTAAAAACGCACAGGTAAATTTGGTTAAATTCAATGGAAACGAAGCAGAGTGCCGATATATATCGAAACTGGAAAAGGCACATCAGGAGAGGGAATCTTTCCAAGAGGAAGTGCCGTACTTTTTGAAGCTAGATCTGGGTGCCTTAGAACACGCTGCTACAAAAAGAGATTTAAACAACAAAATTTCATATGTGCAGTGTGCGGTAAATTAGAAGAACAAAGTGATCCTCTTATGCTCGAATGTGATGGTATCCATCCGGATGTTGATGCAGGCGCAGTCACCCTCCCTGAGACCCTAGGGTTTAGAGGTGTGATGCAAGTTAGCAATTGGAAGATTCGTGCCTGAAAAGCAACATTGTAGTTGTAAGGGACAAAAAAGAAAGACAAGAAACTCGAGCATGGTGGCAACTGCCATCGCCCCGTTTAAAAAAAAAAAAGGGGGGGGGGGGAGGGGGGCGGGCTGCCTTATATACCATCTAACCTTTCATGTCATCCAACTGCTTGAATATTTCTGCGTGACGGTCATGCACGTGTTGGACCCGGTGTGCATTTGCGATGCATGTCTAGCACTTAGAGTTTTGCGATGTTTTGCGCCGCCACTGCAATGGATACCGTGGTCGACGCGACTACGCTGATCACAGCCCCAGCATCCATAGCAGGTTCGCCGATATCGGCAAGTGAAGTGTCGTTACGCAGCAGGGGTCTGCTTTCCACATTATGTGCCCCGGCAAGCTATGATGCCTCTCGTATGTGAAAATTTGGTCTCCTAAAAGCAAAAATGTAGAAATTTTATAGTTGGTTAGTGTTATATGCGGTTCTCGCCTCCAATTGACGGACTGATTTCACCTCCAAGTGTTGCGTGTATTGCTTTCGTTTGGGAAAGTAGTTTCTATGAGAAAGATTGAAACTCTCGGCGGTGAGGAATTTGATGCAGCATGTGCTGACTGATGTATTCTGCGGTGCTACACGTACCTGGGCAAAAGGCGTCTACCGACATCAGAATGTTATCGACACCTCAATCACGCGCTTGGGTTTGACAAGGAAAGGAATCTCTTTGTTCGCTCTGCGTTTCATGTGTCACATCCCGTGCTCACCGCGTCCGCTTCGCCCTTCTGTCGTTTCCACGAGCGCAATCAGGAAAACAGGCTAAAATGAGCTCCTGCATTTTAATAGTGTGCCCCTTCATCTAACAACTGACTCGGGAGCAAAACAAAAGATCTGAGGACGCTTAAGATTCGCCTTTAACAGTTTAAAGCGATAGCGTTATCCGGCCCCGTTCGCATCGCCTTTTCATGCCCTTCAGCCTCAGGTGAAATTTCATCCTGCCTTGATTGTAACCACAAATCAGATGACCTCTGTTTGGTTATTTCTTCCCGCTTGAGGTCTGTAGTCTGTTTTTTCTTCCCTGTCCTTAAACCCAAGTGCTTTGAAGATGATGGATTAAAGTACAAGGGCTCTGAATTGGATGGCGGCTCGCGCCATCTGTTGCGGCAGCGCCGTACGATCGAAGGAATTTTCCAGTGAGCGCCGCCCATCGCAGGCAATCCCACTAAAGTACCTGACCACAAACATACACGCGGAAACAGAGACTGCATGGGGAAAGGGTGATAACACATGCATCATTAATCAGGAATCTCGGAGAAAAATCCTAATGCAAGAACGGAGAGGCCTTTCGATACTCACGATGCCGCCACATTTGATGGGTTCACTCCGTAAACAACTCTGTCTGGCCCGTGACAGTCCAGTGGCTCTTCAGGTCGTCGTGATTCTGGGTGCGCGCCACTAACTGCTGGTCACTGACTTCCACTATCCACCAACGGCGCTATGGGTTTCCATTGCGCCTGCAGAGCACCGCCAAGATATTCTTGATTCATGGCATGCCGACGTAATTGGAACTGATCAGTGCGTTCCGGTAGCTAAGTCGGGACCACTGCATGCGCCGGCGACATATGGCTTCATATTTGAAACATATTCGGGAAACATGCGGTGCACATCGTGTGGGCGACGCTCGGGCAGGTCTTCGAAACGGTATGTTAAGGGTCGAGCCGAGCAACCACACGGTAAGGGCCACAGTATCGGGTCAAAAGCTTCGCGGCATGGCACGTTGCGCGAATGGTGCGGCGAACGAGGACCAAGTCACCGGGTCGAAAGGAGGGAAGTAGCGGAGCCGCTTCACTGGCGGCTTGGGCACGCGCATAAGATTTTAGGAGGTTGCGCTGCGCGTTCAGGTGAGCGATGCGAAGCTGTTGGGTAGAGTCAGACGCCGACATATTAGTATGACGCAGGCCCAACTGCATTTCGAGAGGAATGGAGGGTGTCTGGCCATACACAACTACGAAAGGGAACACATATGCTGTTTCCTGCGCCGCAGTGTTGATGGCAAAAGCTTCAGCAGGTACAAAGTGGTCCCAGTTGGTTTGGTGGAGCTGCGTAGTACGCAAGTATATGGACGCAATGACGCAAGTATATATATATATATATATATATATATATATATATATATATATATATATATATATATATATATATATATGATGACGCATTCCACACGCTACTGGCAAAGAGCCCCACCCCAGTGGCCACAGTCTACAACCTTTGTCAGAGTTTCGACAAGTTTCACAAGCAACGCCTCTGCACTCGCCTCCCTCCCGCACCTGCTGCGTCCATCTCTGGCCTCGTTCTGACATTTTGGCTCGCGTTAAAGATTTCGTCCGGGCACACTCGCCGGCAGCTTGAGCTCCACACCCATTGTGCACAGCCGATTTCTTACCCCTACGATCCGACACACCATCACGCAGGAGGTTGCCGATATATTTCTTAGTTCTGGGCAGCCGGAACCTGTTGCCCCTCATGTTGACCCTGATCCACTGCACCCTACCCCTGTTGCTGCACCATTAGGCTACAGGCCCTGTTGTCGTACAGCCTCTCCGTATGCTTGTGTAGATGCCTCCCATGTATGCCAAAGTTATTTCCCGACCATCGCCCCAGCAGCCATTTGCATAAGTGCCGACTATAAGTGTCTGTCGCTCAACGGCTCCGGTCTACGCCATCTCTCTACAATCTTTGGCGCACTAACGACAACCGGCCTATCTGATATGCCTGCGGTATTCCAGGTCACGCAGCTCGTGTGTGTCGCTTTGCTCTGCGCCATGCCCCTACAAGCACTACGCCTGGTTACTCTTATTCGTACGACACCTTGCGCCCACCTGCGGTCACCTCTCCAAGGCCGCCCCATAACTCGCCAGGCCGCCAACACATTCCGTTGCACCGTTCGCCGTCCCCTCGCTGTCGTTCGTTATCGCCAATGCGGTGTCGCAGCGTGACCCAAGACTCAGAAAACTAGCAGCCGCAGTTCCTAGGGCATCAACTGCGCACATGCTGTCTACAAAAAAGTTGGCTGTTGTTTAGCTCTGGTTAATCCTAGTTGAATTGCGAAAGCAACAGCGCAAGCTTCTTTTGCCCACTACATTATTCCCCTGTCACGCCCTGTCAGTGTAAGGTGCCACATTATTGGGGACACTTAAGCTCATCCTTTAAGGGCATGACGCGAGAGCGTGAGCTACAAGCCCACATAAAAGTCTCGCTGCAACCAAGCCGTATAGACGTGCCTGCCTGTCGTAGGGGTAACGAGAAAGCAAACGTTTCTGGCAAGCTGATTCTGATATCACCCTACCATACGAAAGGAGCGACTCGAGTTGGCAGCTCCTGCCCGTGACATAGGGTTAACGTGAATTGAAATGTCATTTCAGGCTGATTCTAATATCACCCTCCCACATGAAAGGGGAGGCCCGAGTGAGCGCTCTTGCTGAGTACACGCGCGCCCGAAATACGCCGCTGACTAGCCTCTCATCATCACTTCTATCAGCCTTCCGCTAGAGAAGAATTAAGATGCACTATTCAAAGTCCCGAGCGTGGCTCGTTTGTAAAAACAACAGATTCACATTTCTGCAGGATGATTGTTCATTTAAGAGAATTGTACGCCCGGGTTGGGACTTTGAACCGGAGTGGCACTCGCTCTTAGTGATGTAGTAGTCTACATTGCCTCTTGTTTAGAGTTTGACTTGGCGTATCATATTGTGCATCGTGATCATTTCATGCTTTTTTCTAAATCATTTGTACTGTCACCCGCAAAAGTTTGCGGGATCTCCAGCGCGTGGCTGAGCGGCGGGAAACTGCATTCCTGCGCCATCTGCCGTCAAAGAGCACGGCGTCGAGGCTCACGGAAATGGCGCGCCAGGGGCGCTTTGCGCATGCCTGTCCTTTCTTCGCTATCAAGCATGTCTCGTCACTAGCTTCCCCGTGACAACGTTGCGCGTCGAGCAAAACACACCGGCTTGCTTCGTCGTTCATCTTACCCGCCAAAGCAGACACCCGACGATGATGACGCGGCGCATCAGCGGCTGCCGCGAGTGGCAAAAGCGCATCACGGGGAAGCTAGTGACGAGACATGCTTGATAGCGAAGAAAGGACAGGCATGCGCAAAGCGCCCCTGGCGCGCCATTTCCGTGAGCCTCAACGCCGTGCTCTTTGACGGCAGATGGCGCAGGAATGCAGTTTCCCGCCACTCAGCCACGCGCTGGAGATCCCGCAAACTTTTGCGGGTGACAGTACATTATGGACATAGGGCATTGTCTCAGTGTAATAAATACCATGTTTGACAAAACATCCCAGGTGTGGTTCAGCTGGTTAAACCGCTCGGCTGGGGATCCTAGGGATGGAGTTTCGATTCCCGGTGGAGACTATTTTTTTATGAGGTGGCCTTACCTCTTTACGTGCACAACGTAGCTGCGGCCACCCGAGGTCTCTCTTTGGCTGTCGGAGTGTTGCTTTCGCAACAAAACAAGGCAAAACATCTGGCAGGAGCGAGCGGCAGCGGCGCGATGACAACTGCGGCGCCATCTGGCGTGCTCGACTGAAATGGTTGCTAGGCAACGGCTGTTCAGGGCCATTCGTGCCCACCGGCCACCGGCTACGCGACGAGGCGAAACCTGGCGTAATGTTGCTTTCGCAAAAAACTTCCTCCGCTGAACGTTCTCGAAGTTTTTCTTGTTTATTCACTTGCGCTTGTCGATACCGGTGCTACGCTCTCCATCATTAGCGATAATTTCTGCCGCTTGCTTCATAAAGTCACCACCTCACCTTCTGAACTGTCTAACCAGATCTCGTTCATCCGTCTACTGCTTGCACAGCGCGCGTCGTCATCGGGGACGTCTTATACATTGTCCAGCCTTTTACTGCCTGCATCATGCTCGCAGCCTCGCACATTCTTGGCTGGGATTTTCTTTCCTATCACCAAGCTGTTATTGACTGCGCCCCTACCCATGTCGCCTTTTCTGCGCTCAGTGATGCGGTTCTCGACGACGCGCCGTCTTTTTCTTGCGCCAAACTTGTCCCTGAAGACATTACGCACAACTGTGCTATGATTGTTCCCCCTGTGTGTGGCCTTTTCTTTCGGCGCAACTATTCTCTTTACGCCTTTTCCTGTGCTCGCTTCTCGCCGCCACCTTCTCCTTATCTTCGCTGTCATCAACCGCGGTGCCGCTGACGTTGTCGTTGCGAATGCCTCATCCGCTGCGGTCCCGTTACTTCAAGGCGGATGCCTTGGCCATGTTAAAGCTGCTGACCTCATCTCGCAATTTGATGTTGATGCATTTTCCCCTCAATGTGCCCACGTAGCCTCCCTCACACCGATTACCGCTTCTTCCTGTCTACCGAGTATGGACCTTTTTCAAACTTCCGTGGCCAGGGACCTCGACCAGACTCACCGTGAGCAACTGCTACCTCTCCTCAACGAGTTCCGTTCTTCGTTTGACGTTCAAAATACTTCCTTGGGCCATGTGACCGCAGTAGTTCACCACATCGACCCCGGCAACCATGCACCTCTTCGCCAGCGTCCTTACCGTGTGTCGCCTTCAGAGCGCTGTGTCTTTGCTGAGCAGGTCGGCCACATGCTACGACGCGGTGTAATTCAGCCTTTTTCTAGTCCATGGTCGTCTCCCGGGGTACTTGTAAAATATTAGCTGTGTTTTAGTTTGTATTTAAACCTGGCGTTACACGAGAGTTATCAGCAGATGCCTACGCTTAGGTTCGGCTTGAAATTAAAAGCGTGCTTTTTGTACATAGTAGTTTACTCTATGGTTCCCGCTGTATTTATGCCATAGGGGGCACTTTTGCCCACTAAAGTGCGATGAGGCGAAAGCCTTTATCGCGCGGTGGTCCGAAGTCCTCCACTATAGCACCTCTTCATCCCTGTTTCCACTGCCACCTTTGCGATAACGCTATAGCGTAAGCTACCAGCCAACATATAAAGTCCCGTTTTAACCGAACCGTATGAACGTGTCAGCGTGGCCTAAGGATAACTTGAAAAAATATGTTTTCGCATGCTGATTGTGATATTACCCTCCCATAGAAAAGAGAGGCCCGAATTGGCAGCTCCTGCCAAAACGTAATGTCAAGAAGCCGCACCTCCAGTTACTGTCCGCCATGTCAGCTGCCAGCTACCGCCTCCCACGACTTTTTCTTCTTCTTTCTTTCTTTATTTCTTCTTTTTCCTTTTTCGCTCTTCGGACAGGCACGGAAGAGCACGGCGAAAGGACGAGACTGTAGCTCTCGCTACAAAATAAAGATGGCTCCATATGATGTTGTGTTTACTACCGCCGTCTTAACAAAATTACTCGTTAGGACGTATACCGACTACCCTCACATTGACGACACCAACAATTGTTTACAAAGCAGCCAAGTTCCTTTCGTCCCTCGACCTGCGTTCCGCCTATTGGCAAGTCCCCATGGCTGAATCTGACCAACCCAAGACAGTCTTTGTCACCCCTGATGAACTGCATGAGTTCACCGTGATACCGTTCGGCCTTTGCAACGCTCCTGCTATGTTTGAGAGAATGATGGACATCTTACGCAGCCTCAAGTGGACCATTTGCCTTTCTTATTTGGATGATGCCGTCGTTTTCTCACTCGACTTTCCGAGGCACCTCGTGCGCTTATACCAGATACTGAGCTGTCTCAGGGCGCTGGTCTCCAACTTATCCTCAAGAAATGGCGCTTTAGCGCCCACAATCTAACGATATTGGGCCATTCCGTGTTAAAAGATGGCGTCCTGCACGATCCGGACAAGCTACTTTCGGTTGCTGACCTTCTGAGACCAACATCTATTAAAGAGCTGTGCAGCTTCGTAGGCATATGTGCTCATATTTTCGCCGTTTTGTCCGCAATTTCGCAACTTACAAAATTGTTGAATGGTCCCGCCGTCTAGTCGACCTGGACCCCAACCTACGACGATGATTTCCCTACGCTCCGACGTCTACTTACTTCACCGCCAACTCACCATCATTACGACCCCTCTGCATCCCCCCCCTGCGCCCCCCACCTGGACCCCAATTTTCGACAATGATTTCACTACGCTCCGACGTCTACCCACTTCACCGCCCATCCTCCGCCATTTCGACCCCTCCGCCGCTCACTGACGCCAGCAGCATCGACCTCGGTGCTGTCCTCGCTCAACGCAAATCCGGCTTTTCCGAATATGTAGTTGCTTACGCTAGCCGGGCGCTAACCAAAGCTGAAAGTAATTACACCGTAACAGAAAAGGAGTGTCTTTGCAATCGTGTGGGCCTTAACAAAGTTTCGCCCCTACTTATATGGCCGCCGCTTCAACGTAATCACCACCCACCATGCCCTCTTCACGTTGGCTTTTGTGAAAGACCCTCCTGGCCGCCTCGGCCGCTGAGCTCTTCGCCTATACTTCGACTTTGATGTCATTTACCGGTCGAGACGCAAACGCTCCGACGGTGACGCCTTATCGCGTTCACCGCTGTCTTCTCCTGCACCCTCGGAACCAATACCGAACCCTCAGTTGCAGCACTTACTTCCCAGGGCCTTCCTTTGGAACAACGCCGTGATCCCTGGATATCTTCGCTCCTCGACGTCCTCACAGCGTCTTCTAAGTCTTCGTTCCCGCGAGCTCTTCGTAGCCAAGCTTCTCATTTTACGATCCCGAGCGGTCTGCTATATCAAAGAAGCTATCGCCCGGATGGCCGCTAATGGCTCTTGGTCATTCCTCACCATCTTCGCTGAGATATTTGTGCCCATCACCATGCCGACCCGGAAAGCGCACATGCTGGCTTGCTGAAGACATACGAACGTCTCGGCCAGCGGTACTACTGGTGGGGAATGTACAACTTTGTCCGCCGCTATATTCGCTCTTGCGCTGCTTGTCAGCAGCGGGAAGTCAAATCCGAGCCCCTCCCCCGGTCCGTTACAGCCATTGCCTTGTCCAGCTCGACCCTTCGATCTTGTCGGCATCGACCTGTACAGCCCCCTTCGATCATCGAACTCAGGCAACCGCTGGATAATATTTGCCGTAGACCACCTCACTCACTACGCGGAAACTGCAGCCCTGCCTCGGCTAGTGCTCGCGACGTCGCCTCCTTCATCTTATACATCACTTGGTTCTGCGTCACGGGGCTCGTCGCTAACTTCTCGGCGACCGTGGCCGTGTCTTCTTATCACAAGTGGTCCACGAGCTGTTTGATGCTTGCCACGCAATACATCGAACCATCACAGCCTACCACTCTCAAATCGGCGACCTCATAGAAAGATCTAACCGGACTCTTGGTGACATGCTCGCCATGTACGTTTCTTCTGACGTCTCTAATTTAGATCAGGTGCTTCCGTAGGTCACCTATGCCTACAACACTGCGTCTCAGGCAACAACTGGATTTCCCCATTCTTTCTATTATACGGTCGCGAGCCTTCCTGTCTGCTAGACGCCATATACCATCCAGACAGTTCAAAGTACAGGTCTCTTTCTGCTGTTACCCGTAATTCTGAGCAGTGTCGCCAGCTAGCTCCCCCAATCACGTCCGACATTCAAGATCTTTGCCGACATGAGAGCGATCACGGTAAGCCCACTACTGACTTTGCTACCAACACCCTCATTTGGCGGTCTGTTCCGGCTGTTTCGAAATTCTCAGCAAAGTATCATGGTCTTCACCGTATATTGGAGCGTACATCTCCCGTTAACTATATCGTGGAGGCGGACCACCGTCGCCGCGAGCGAGACGTTGTTCACGTCAGTCGACCCCCTTGTCGTCCCCTCACCTTGAGTCGCCTGGGTGGCTCCGTCTGCCTTGGTCGGACCAGATATTGCCCTTCGCAACACGATCGCCTTACCTCCGGACAGCCAAATAAACCCCTCTTCAATATATATATATATATATATATATATATATATATATATATATATATATATATATATATATATATATATATATATATATATATATATATATATATATATATATATATAGTGTTTTGCAACTTTATCGGAACCGTCTTGGAAACTTTTCCCACCGGTCGAGGCGGGAAAATTCTCCAAGGCGGTTCTGATAAAGTTGCAGCACACTGTATATATATTACGGACTCTTACTAATAATGTTTTCTGCATCAACTCGCACACGCCCCGCTCTTCATAATAATGTTTTCTGCATCAACTCGCACACCCCTCGCTCTGCTTCAAGCGCCCCGAATCGAGCACATGCCTTCAGTGCTGCACGACGTATTGCTGCCGCAGCCACTTAATGGTTATAACTATGGTTGTGCAAAGCATCCGTGAAGCCTGGAGTATAGTCCGAAAGTGCAGCTTTGCGGAAGTATGCTACTTTCATGATATAGTCAGCAGGATATGGAAGAGGAATTTGGGCTGGCTCAGCTACATTATTTGCGTTTCACACTTACCAGACTGACTATATGTAGGGTTGTTCGTTTTCGGGTACAACCCGATTTTACCCGGTTTTTACACCCCGAACATCTTCCTAAAAAAATCGGGTAAAACCCGATTTTTCCCGGATTCTGTAACAACTGTGCCCACGTAACTTGTTGAAAGCTCGTATGAAAGCACCAAAGCAGAAGCTATTCCAGCGGCACTTGCTGATAAAGAGGTTCTTTATGGGAAGGCAGTCTTAATGAGAGACGCACTCGAGCCACTTTTAAATGTCCAGAAAACGCTGGAAAGCTTGAGAGCAGAAACTTCTGATGCCAAGCTTCGATCACCTCGTAAACGTGAAGCTATAGCGGGCTGTCAACGAGTTTTAGACGATGATTGGTAAAAGCGATCAAGCAAAAGGTGTTTTGTCCATCTTACCTAAGAGCAGTGCTACGTTAGTCAAAAACTTGGTGCTAAGAGTTTTGCGCGAACATCCCACAAAATGGGGCTACGCTCTGAACTCTCAGACAGAGAAGAAAACCAGTTGACAATGGGTGTAAACTGGGTGCTTTACTCAATGCATTCCAGAAGCGGCTGCTGAGTCAGCCGTTTGATCACTACCGACCTCTCTTTATTACCGTGACGGGCGAAGGGGGCTCGCTTCGCGAGGAGTTTAACCAGTAGTTGCTGGAAGCAAACCTCAGAAATAGGAGAGTTGAATTGGTGGACTATTGGAACGAGGCGATGACTGTGCGCTACCTCAGTCCAGCAAATGCAGCGTTGACATTGTTGTGTCTAGCTATTGGCAGCTGTGACGTTGAGCGAACATTATCTCGGCTAAGATACCTCCAGTAGCCAGACAGGTCTCGGATGGAAGCCTAAATGTTGCGCCTGCAGATGATTATGTACGTTAACGATGTTCACGTGAATAAAATGTTTCTTGTCCAAAAACTGACTGTTGCACATCGCTAACAGTACAATAATTACGACAGAAATGCCCAACTAGGAAATACTTTCTTGAAAGCAACCCAAATCCTAACCCTAAACGTTACCCACTGATCCGGGGAAATCAAATAACCCCCGAGTTTGAAAAAAATATAAAACCCGAAAACGAATAACCCTAACTATATGAAAGAATCGTCTTTTGTCGCAATAGGTACTAATTCAACATCTACCTTATGTGTTCGAATATATGTGGCACGGCAAGTAAAGCTTGCTCACCTGTGTTTGCCAGTAGTGTACGTCCTAGCTATCTGTACGTGTGAATTTCAGGAATGATACGGCCTTTTGAGCATGTGATGACTCTACACTTGTTCTAGGGAATCTCATCGCTCACATCATTGTGTGGGTTGAAGAGGACATGGCGGTGTTCCTCTTATTGCCAAACCCGCCTTCCAAGAAAAAAATAAAAGTGCGCAAAATCAATGTGAGAAGAAATCAAGCCCGGAACCAGATGTTGTCGCAGAACCATTCAGTTTTTTTCATTGCTCTATGCGCAGGGTGCATAAAATTTGCTCTACATATGCTGCTTTTGTTTCCGGCCGGAGTGAGGATGTAGAGTCGAGACATACAAAAACTCTTCTCCGGTTTTCATACGTCGTCCTCATTTGCGTTATTACCTCGCGCCATTTGCAGAGTGAAAAGGTAAGAAATTGACAACCCTTTCGACCCCAAACAATTAGAGAGGATTAATGATGGAGATAACCTAGTTCCATTGTCGGTAATGCGCTACACGTGTACGGTGGTCAGCGTTTTTTATTTTGGCATTGACGTGAACATGACAGCAGGAGTTGGTGGTGCCTGATAGCGGCCTACCGACTACTTCTTTTTACATAAGGGAAGAAAACACACTGATATTGGTGAAAAGTTTAACAAAACCGGTCTACAACACACACAATTCACAGTTAAATTACCTGGTGAGCAGCAAATATGATATTATTAAGCTGTATTATTCTGCTTTGGACTATTTACCTCACAGGTCCACAGGAGCGGCAGAGGGTACCAATGCCGCCGCCTCACCCGGCACTTATTCGGGAGGAGGCGGTCATCCTAAGGCAAATGCAAACCGGGTCGCTCCTAGCCCCGGCAGTGCTACACGTCCTCCACCCAGACATCTACACGAGTGATATGTGCAGTGTATGTCAAGTGGGTCCAGCGGACCAATGGCACATCATGTGGGACTATGCCAGGTTCCCGACCGAAGCTGCATCAAGGACGTAACCGCCGGAACTTCAAAGTGCTGTGCAGAATACAGACAAGGACATTAAACTATGGGCCGTCCAGCAGGCCCGGGGTGCGCTCGAAAAGCACAAGCCTCACAACCCACCACAGACGGGCCAAATGAGGTAGTGCAGAGTATAGGGCTTAACCCCGGGAAGACGCTTGGCCAGCGTCACGACGCTTTAACCCGTCGTTTGCCGGCTCCCTAATAAAGTTATACATACATATACATACATACTCATCATTTGCAAGACTCTATGTTCTATTAAACCTTCATAAATTTTACGTTTGTTATCAAACTGCTGCGTCTTAGCCCTGTCAGCATACGAGCATCTTAAATACATCCAATGGAGAGCTTAGAGCAAATATCAAGCTCATGTGCACTGGAATCGTGCCAGAAAGCCTAACAATATCTTCATCGAGCGCGACGGTAACTGAAAAAGTTAGGACGCGATGGCCAGAGTTCTCTCATCTCTTTCCAATTCAGTTGTCTCGATAGTCAACAGTATGGGACGTCTTACACCCTTTTCGAGCTTCTGTATTGCAGTGGGAGCTATCTGGGCAAAGAAAACGTTTCCGGGACCAATTATTCCGCGAATATATTTTATGGTCAGGTGTCGTTATAGGCCTAAGCTTGAGGCGTCTATAATACGGACGTCCAGCTTTCTTGAATGTTAGCTTTAATTGGGATGCTACTGTGGCATATTGTAAGATACTGTTGTGGAAATATTGATGTGAATAGTACAAGCTTCCGATGGGCAGCGAAATTTTTCCTTTCAATTTTTTTCTCTTCGCTAGCATCGAGTAGTTAAGACTGTCATAGACCAACATGGAAGCTTTTTAACCATAGCAAAAGCCAAAAGCTTCCCGAGGATATAGATACCTACGGATATAGATCTTTATAGTAGTATACCAAGTTATGGGAAAAAATGGGCTCATAACCAGCTTCCCGTAGAAAAATGCGCTTCTCCAGCAATTTTCTGTGCGTTTTGAAGCAGATTTTTCTTTTTTTTTTTCTTTTTTTGTGACGAATGTTTCAACCATGGATGGCCATTCTTCTTTTTTATGTTATTTTTTTTTTAGGTTTGAGAGCGCACCGGCGAACGCATCTTGTTCCTGCGGAAGTGGTAGGCCGTCATGGATTGTACTACCGTGTTTTGGAAGCCATGTGGCTAGTTCAAACAAGGTGCCCGAATTTCAAGGACATACAGCATATTCGAAATGTTTGCTCTTTAAACTAAGGCTCATTTGTCGGCCTACGCCCTTTAAGCGCATACATAATCGTGCAATGTGCTCCGTAAATAGAGGGTGTTTTCAGATAATCTAAAATTTTTGTGGAAAGGGAACTTCCTTCAGGTTTATTTTATCCCTAGGGCTTTGTTCAGTGTGACGGCAGGCGCCAGATAAAAGGCATAATGCGTAATTTAATACGCTTATTGACTAAATACGTTAATTAACTTTTTAATTTTTGTTTTAAGGCATGTTGTATCTGTAGCATTGGAGCCCGTCCTATCAATAGTGCAGGCAGAAAAAATTCTTTAGAAAATTAGTAGCCTGCGAATTACGAGGCACACAAATGCTAGCCTGGTAGGCGGCTTCACACAGTAACACCGTGGCAGCGAGCGCGTCCGGCGTGTATTTTTGCTCCATCTAACAGCCTTCGGGTCGGATCGCAAGCGAAATCAAACCCGGCAATAACAGGGAGAGTAGGAAAGGGCATATTTGCGTTTACTCTTTGCTTGACGTGGCATAGTGGCGCCCTCATGTGGCAGCCACTGAAACTCTCTCGCTATATTCACGGCCGGTCTCGAGGGGGTGCGTGCGCTCTTTCTTACGGGTTTCTCAATCGCCGCGGGAACAATAGAAACTTTTCTCCTTGTTAGCTCTCCGCCGGCGCAAGTGGCGCGACCTGCTCACTGTTCGCTTCGCGTCTGATTCAGCGGCGGAGGGGGGCTTTTGCCTGGTTTCGCGCTGTCGCTCGCGGGTTGCGTGGTGAGTACAGCCCCGAAATGAAAGGACGCAGAAGGTAGATGCGGCAGCGGAATGTCGTCATTTACTACACATGTGAACGGAGTCTTTGTTATATTTACACTTTCGCTCAGAAAACGTTCGATAAGCATATGGCATACATTGCGGCATATGGTAGCTACTTTTGGCTACTTTTGTCCATTTTAGTCTGAATTTTCCCCAAGCCTGTACAAGAATTGGAATTAAAAAAAAAAAAAAACTGAATGAGCAGTGAAGCTTCTTGAAGGCTAACATGACAGCAACTCGTCTGCAACAGCAAAACCGTCTTTAGCGCTAGATGCGAAACCATCCATGTAACACCGAAGATGAAAATAATTTGATAAATATGTAGTGTAAATTGCAAAATGCTTGTTTTAGTCAAAGTAAACGTCGCAGGGGTGAGAGTGTTAAATGTTATTACAATTAATATATTAGCCAACGTGTTGTATCATAAGCATTATTTTAATTTGGCAAATAAACCTTGTTTTACTTAAATTTTTACATGATATTAAGCTTATTATGAAACAATCAAAAATGGCTTGATATTCATGACACCACTTGTGCTGGAAGTGATAAAAAGAGGCCAATAAATGATGAAGGTGATTGCAGTGACTTACTAATGAGTTCACCTGCTATATCGAAAGTATACAAGAAACCTCTAAAGCGTTAAAGAAGGACATTCTCATTGAAGACACATTTCAAGCCCTGTATAGCGACCCATTGAAGCTCTCTTCGGGAAAGTAAGGCTAATGTGCGGAAGGGAACGACGTTCTAGATGCGAGGGCCGGAACAGCTAGCGGCACTTGACTACATTGTCAAGACGGACGTTTCATCTGAGAGCAAAATCAAGGCACATTGCGTCGATGCCAAAAAAAAAATGTCATTTCTGCTGTGCCGCAATCAGTAACCGAGGAATTGAAGGAAGTGATATGGCATCTCCTGCCATCCCATTTCCCACTGTCACATATTCCGGTTTAGCTTACATCGGTTAATATATTTTTAAGTTAATCCACTTCGGGTGTGACGCTTGCGCTATTCTTCTTGAAACTAGCGAAAGAAGCAGCCCCATGTACTAGTGCCCACAAAATAAAGCGGAGCGCGAGTTTGGGGAAAAAGCGGTCTCCTTCGTCTGGGCTACTGATAAGGCGAACACCAAATGTGTTAAGCTGAACATCCGGGTGACCCACACGTATCCAAGCTATACACATGCGCATCCGCTTGCAGGGCGAGCCACGAAATGAAATTTTGGTCGTATGTCTGCTCCGTTTTATTTTGGGGGCACTAGTACACTCTTCTACGAGAACAATATTCTAGTGGACTGCATTATCCGAAACCAGAGCTTGTTGCCTTGATGGACAAGCTTTGTTTGTTTGTTTGTTTGTTTGCTTGTTATTTTTTGAAAAAGCTGCCGTACACCTACTACACACAAAGGTTCTCTAAGTACTTAAGATCCTGATATTCAATCAGCACTTGAGAATTCAACACTGAGTTACCCAAATGAAATTGACAACAGCCATGTTATTAGGTCCACTTCTTTGATATCTGAAAAATTTCTCAGAATTCTTCTTCTCAATTAATTATACCAAGAAAGTGACGGAAAAGAACGAGAGGCCAATTAACGCTTTGTGTGCACAAGCCGCGCAGGCAGATTTTGAGACTGAATTTTCTAGACGCAGGTACCCTTTTGATGAATTGATGAGTATGTAGTGCCATTTGTAACTTTGAAGGACAATTTTTTTATTGTTTGTCCCTCTTTTCAATTCTGCTTAACTGTTTATGCCCATTTCCTTGATTAAAAGTAGTCGCGAGACTACATATACATCTTCGGTTTTTCAACCGACTGGTATGTTTTGAACGAAGCTAGAACAGCCCACTCCAATAGACAAGTGAAATTTTTACTATATAAGTAAATTTTTGTTCTTTACTCTGAATCTGAGAAGCGCCATGAATTTTCGCCGGTGCATCTTCTGATCTAAACGGAAACGGTCGGTTGACAGAATCTCCACCCAGACTTGCCACCAGTGACGTGTGTGACGGCTGTGGCGCTGTAGAAACTCTCGAACATCTTCTGCTGCACTTCACCGCGTTAGCCGAACCACGACGTGAGTTGCTGGCGGCTTACAGAGCGCAGGGGGTAATCCCGGACAGCGTAGCTGTGCTCCTGTGGCCGCCGGGCAGTGCGCGCGTCCGCGAGCGAGCACACGTGAGCCTGTGTGAGTACATCGAGCAGGCGGGCTTGATGACCCGCCTATTTCACCTCGCCAGATAGTGCGCGTTGTGAAGGCCCCAATATAGTCCGACGTTTTCGACGCGACTGGCTGAGTCGGCGACGTCGGCCACGGCACGTCGGCTACGACGGGCGCGTCAAAACACTGCCGCTTCTACAGTTTGGCGCGTCTGGCGTGCCCGGTGCCGTGGCGCGCATGCGTACAAGACGCCCTCGAGGGCTGGTACGTTTTCGGTGTGCATTTTCGAGCAGACGACAGGTCACCTACAGGGACGAACTGGCTGCCTGTCGAGGCACTAATTACTGTTGTGATCAAGGCAATGATGCGATGTGTTTACTGCGAATGTTCAAATGGCACAAAGCATTTACAGCCAGCCGTGGAGACGTCCAGCCCAGCAACGGCCTGAGCCCGCGTCGACGACGGCTACAGACGGAACGATGATTGTGTACGTGCGTGTTTTACTGAAAAGTAATCATAATTTAAGTATCCGTACGATTACAGAAGAGTTAGAGATTACACAGTAATAAGGATCACTTTCTCGGCCGGCCGCAGTTCCTGTAGAATTCCATAAATTTCGCGAATTCCCTGATTGTTGAGCCGCTGACGTTCCCTGTGGCCAAATCGAGTATGGCCTTCGATTCCGGCGTGTACCGGTCACAACTCTATGCGAAGCCGCTTCCGCAGTTTTTGGTATTCTTCCACTGAATGTACTGCAGATAAATGAAATAACACCATCGTTACACCTCCTAGAGCAATGCATTAAAACGAGTATGGCACACGCACCGCAGCGAAGAACTCACAGCTGTGCCCGGCCACACTACTGACAGTTTGCATCCCAGTAATTTTTCTTTCTTCTGAACGTCTCTGTAGTCAATCCGCTTGGTATCATAGACGCAGGGCCGCCCTCGAATGCCTTCTAGCAGCTTTTCCGCAACAGTGTCTGAAATGCGCGCGCGGTCGCTGTCTACATGCAAGCCGCCATCTTCACTGCGCGTGAGGAATGCTGGGATGCGTGGCCGACGTGGCTGATGCGGTCGGCGAGAAATAGGCGAGATTCTATTTGCGCGTCGGCGACGTTGGGCCGCGTCGGCTCGCACTCGCTACGTCCGTCACGCCGTGACGTTGGACTATAGACCTCGGTTTTTCGCCGACGTAACGTCGCGGAGGCCGACGTGCGCGCGCCCGTGCGTTACGTCGGACTATATTGGGGCTTTGACTGAACGCTCCGCGTGTGCTATTTCCCACAATAACGGCCGATCGCCCACGACAGCCGTCAGTGTTTTGAACAGTGTGCCAGCGCGTGCGTTGTGAACAGTTGCCTGGACGCAGAGCGATTGCTCAGGCCCGCCCGATGTGCCGAGTGCTCAGTGACCTAAGACATTTGCGGGTGGGCCTCAAGCAGACTACTTTATACTGTACCATAGTGTATACATTTTATTTTTACCTACCCTTTTCTTTCTCCCTATCACTCACCTCTTTGATTTCCTCTACCTTCTCCTCGCTATCCCTTTATTTCCGCCGCTCCAGTTCAGGTGCTTCAGATATCAGATAGCAGATACCGGGGCTGGCAAACATATTTTCTTTCCTTTTGTATATACAATAAATAACCACTACCACCACCACCAGTTCACCATGCACTCACGTCAGGTCGCGCTATACCTGCTTACAACATTCAAAGGCACATTGCATAGCCTGGTAAATTTATTTTTGTACAAAACTTAGGGGCAAAAAATCTTGAAGTGTACCCGAAGCCTCATTCGACCGTGCACGGCCGCACTGACGAAGACGCGCGCGCGCGTGAGCGGATTGTTGACTGTATATTATTCCTCGCACACGATAAATGCTCGATGCTGATTATGGCCTTTGTATAAACCATAAGGAGCGAAATGTCAGGACCTGCCGGTTGCAACTGACGCGGGCAGAGCTAAGAGCGAGAGCGCGTTCCCCTTGCACGTGACCGACTGTAGCGGAGGAGCAGCAATGGGGCGGTCGCGATCCCACCAAGGCGCGGCGGGCGGTGGAAACAGACCCCACTGGACAGGCCGTAAGAGAAGAGAAGCGCGCTCTCCCTCGAGACCGGTCGTGCTATATATATTATGCGCATTCCTTTAGGGGCCCGCTAGCTAGCTTCGAATAAGGCTGGTGCACCGCCGTCACATTTCTGTCACTCCGAAGCTGAAGCCACTCAGACGATCGGAGAAATACACCATAAGGGCCCCCCTTTAGGCGCACAGAGTCTTCTGCGCACTTTATGTGACGCACGGCGCACCGGTTTACGCGTAGTAATTTCTTTTTACCACATCGAATGAGTACGAAAGCGTTGAGCCCACCTACCAATCATATATTCAGCTAGAAATGGATAGTGGGGCGCGCTTCATGTTTGTGTATACATTTGAAAAAAAAAAAAAGTACACTTATTCGGAGCAGACGTGAATATTTCACGCCTACTCCGAATAAATGTTTGTCTCTATCTCTCTGTAAAAACGGGATATTGCATACGTGCATGATTTTCTTAGGACACGCTTCTAATAAAAGAGTCGCAAGTTGCTTCGTTATATGCATTATTTCTTATAAGCAGTTTCTTGATGAGGCTGACTACATTTCTGAGCAATTTACTTTTACTCTGCATTACCCTTCAAGTTTCCATTTCAAATGCTGTCTCATGATCCCAGCACCCAAAGGCAGTGACTATATCACGCCATGCGTTCAATTTCTATAGCGATAAAAAAAAATCTGATTTCATTTAAGAATAGAAAACATTCCAGGGATACTTAAGCTTCGTCATAAGGGTATGACGCGACAGCTTTGACGGGTCCTCCCAGCGACCTAAGGTCCTCTTTGGGTAACAATTCTCTGACAGGGACGCTGCTTTCTATTATTTTATTCTTTATTCGCCAAAAGATACGCAAGATTTTTCTTTAACCAGTTCCAACACAAGTGATTCGATACCATATGGGTAGCTTGTCTGACTTGCGAGTCATGGGTGCCGGATTCGATTCCCATCTCAAGACAATTTTCAGCCCGATTAATTTACCTTATCATACGTGTCATAATGGAGCTTCAGTCATATTGCAACCTTATATTTAGTTTAGCTGGCATTTGTTAATTTCAATTCCGTATGGCGTCACGTAACCCTCTAACCCAATGGGGAAAACGTAGTTTCGTCATCACTGTTGTAGTCTTGTATCATTGTGGGGTGTTTGAATTACCCGCACGAGGCCATTTGGTTGAGGCAGGACGATCGTCTCGACCATTCCGGATTATTGTGGGAGGACATCGTGGGACCATATGGGAGGAAATAGGGGCTACTCCCAACGACCGCTCTAACATCACCGCGGTAAAATAATAAGGATGGCATTGCTATTGTAAGATAGGGAAGTAGCTTGCCTCCCCCCCCCCCCCCCCCCCCCCCGCACATCCCCTGAAAAACAAAAATTGTCTTGCAAACATGTCACGCATCACTCATCAACTCATCATCATCCATATACACCTCCGGCTCCATCGCCCCTCCTCTTTAACCAATATTCAGGCCAGTGAGCACACGGCTTAGCTAGTCCCTCGAACACCTCTCGTTTTCCGCACATGCAAGGGGAACAAGAAGGAGTAGGACAATTATAAGGAGGAAGAAACTTCACAGAGGAGAAATTTGACTCTTCGTTTTCGTTAGGGACGCGGGGCTTAGTCAGGACGGTCTCTGGATAGCTGAGACCTCCCACCACTATTTAAGTGCTGTATAAGACAGCTCGGCGCGTGGATGTGTAAGGATTGCATGGATACCAAGCAGGCTGCCATCTTTTATTCTTGTCGGTGGCTGCGAGAACATTTCATATCTTGTTTCGGCGATTGCCCAGCAAGTTTTGATAAGAACCATTAACTTTTTTTTTTTTTTCTAAAACCCAAGAAAAATAGTTTTTCGCCCTTGTGTAAAACAGTTTGCAAAGCAGGCCAACAGAAACTTTTTCTCTCGTCCTTTTTATTACCCTTTGCATATCTGCTCGAATCATTGGTGAGCCCCCTCTGATGGAACCAGACTTAAAACACTGGATGGAGGCTTCTCATGATGTCGCCTCAGGTGTAGCCATCTCTCGATGGAGCTAAACTACCTTCTCGGGCCATGCCGTGATGGAATCCTACCGGCCTAGATCGAAGCTGAGTGTGGCCTCCCCCTGTTCAAATCTGCTATTTGCAGGCCCTCCTATTACTCTATATATTCTCTGTGCTACCCGAAGAGGGAGTGTGAGGAGACGAGGCGGTGCATCAGTATACCCTAGAGTTCACCGTATAGGCTGGAAGTTGCGTTACCCCGAGCTCAGATCGGCTCGCGGGAGAGACCCCCCTTAAGAGGAATTACGAACATGGCATAAAAACGAGATTAAAATATCCAGAACTCCGCCCTGTACTCTGAACATCACAGCAGAAAATACTCCAACAACTTCAGATAAATACGTGCTTTAATCCATGTATATTCGCGCAATGGTATCCTGGAGGACAAAGCCCTTCATTATGCCCTCCCCATGTTCAGAACACGCAAAACGTCAAGTGCGCACGGAAACAAGTGCGTTTGAAGATGCCGCTGCTGGAAGCATACGAGAGCAGGGCGCCATCTCGTACCTTTTATCGAAACCGGTTCCAATGTGCATTAGCTTTGTGAATCGGTGCAGTACGAAAACCTGCTGCGTGGTGGCAGCACATAGCCTAGTGATGCCAACTAGGTTGAATAAAACTTTATATAACTTTAAAAGCACCGATATAGCTTTGTTTAAACGTCCTAAATAACATCCGTGAGTGAATGTGGGAGTAGACTCTTCGTGTCGAACACTACGAAGACATTCCTTGTACTGTCACGTGCATTTTCATCATCGTACGAATAAAAAATACTTTGTCGCTACCTTCTCAGATTATTCATCGATTAGGTTTTCCTTTTGGCAGTATAGTGACATCTTCAATCTAATATTGCTGGAAGCAAGCACTTTGTCAAATTTTGTACATTTGAAAGTATTAAGCTCAGTGCATTCCTACGCCGGCACATTATTTAGGACTTTACAGAAAAGAATGTAGTTGCTGCAACCAAAGGTATAAAACCAATAAAAACGCCACCAGGCTAATGGCGGCATAGACTGGCAGCTCGAAATTGTGGTAGAACAAGTTAAAGACTGAATCATATAGCAAAAACATTGAAATTGCGTACAGGTACCAACAGAAGGGTCCGAATAAAGCAGACGTCTGCATCCCAACTCAGTTGGCGAGTTGTCTAGCGTAATTTAATTATAGCGCAATTGTCCGTGCAGCTAACGGTCACATCGTGTGCAGTGTTGTCTGATCATTAACGTCTGTAAAGGAAATTAGGAAAATATGAACAAAATTAAGGTGACTTCTCTTTGTGGCCGAACGTGGGTTTACCGGCCACATTTAGGAAGACCTCCCACAACAGAAACCGCAGCCCAACTGCTTCTTCCCCATACAATCAAATATTAGTAAACGAGAGTGCTCTTTATGAAATTCATAAAGAGACCGCCAACAGCCACTGGCAGTAGGTAAAGCATAGGGGATTTTTTTAGTGTGTTCATGAATGTGAAATAATAATGTCATTTTGGAGGCAACCGATTAGAAAGTAAAGGAATATACAACCACATTCCTCTGAGGGGATGCGAACCGATGACCTTCGAACTGGTTGGTTTGGTGAAAGTGTTTTATCGACGAGGTTTGGAACAAGGGATTGGCGGGGTCGGGACCCCTACTCTGGGATCCCGTTGGCTGATGCAGCCGCTCTTGTTCAGTTTGGAAGCCGGTACTGGTCATCCCGATGCGGGCTGGTCGTTTATTTATTTATTTGTTGACCTGTTTGTTTGTTTATTTATTTAAACATACTGCTAGCCTCGTATTTGAGGCCGTTGCTGGAAAGGGGCACAATATACATTGAAACAAACAAAGTTCAAATAGGCACGGACTTAGGTACACCAAGTCAACCAAAGCGATACATACGCACTGTGTATTCATTATTCAAGCGCTAAACAAGGAGGAACAGGGGGCATGGTTGAACATGCAGCAAAAAGAAAAAAAGAACAGATATATAGTGACGACAACCACTGAGAACTATCAAAAGTAACAAACAATCGAGGCAAAAAAAAAAAAAGCAAGAGACAGACAAGTGATTCAAATGTGAATTAGGATATATATCTTTGCAACAAAGTGGTACAGAACACTATATGGCTTTGTTTGATAAAGTGGCGATGAAACTTTCGAGCGATGTACAGTTGACAGTGTCACCAGGCAAACTGTTCCAGTCACGGATTGCCTGTGGGAAAAACGAGTACCCGAATATGTCGTTGTGAAATCTGTACTTAGTTAGGTGTTTACTGTGTTTTGTTCTTGTACTGCGTGTAACTGACGATACTAAGTACTTACTGGTGTCAATTTTCATGCTGCCATTAAGGAGAAGAAAAAGAAACTAAACGGAGTATTCTGGTACGTTTTTGAACAGTCGGAAGATCAGCTTGTTTTAATAATACCGTAGGGGAGTAATGACGGCGGTACTTGTTAAAAATAAATCTAGCAGCTTTTCTTTGTGCGCTTTACAATTTTTCTGTGTACTGTTTACGGAAGGGGAACCAACATACTATTCCATATTCGAGTATAGTGCGAACAAGTGACGTGTATGCTAGACGTTTGGTGTCAACTGATGCAGATCTAAGCGAGCGTTTGGGTGAGCACAGAGCTGCCAGAGCTTATAATATACAATATATGTTACCTGTAAGTTCCATTTTAGATCTGATGTAATTACTATGCCTAAATATTTATACTCTTCCACCTTTTTAAACCTGTATCGTCCATTTAGTCCATGTAGAAAATATGGGAAGTTCATTGAGCTTTTTTTATTCGTTACAGTCATTCTAACCGTTTTTTCTGTGTTAATCGCCATTTGCCATGTTGACACCACTGTGCTATATTTTGAAGCGCGTTATTTAAGGTTATCTGGTCTTTACTACAGGTTATTTCTTTGTATATAATGCAGTCATCTGCAAACATTCTTATTGTTACGTCAGGGTTACTAGGCAAATCGTTAATAAAAAAAAAGAAATAGTACAGGAGCCAAAACTGCGCCTTGTGAGACGCTAAACAACACATTGCGGTAATCCGAAAAGTGACCTTCGTAATGTAAATATTGATGTCGACCTACTAGATAGCTTTTCAACCAGTTGGTAATATTGTTTTCGCCGAGGTAATGGATAAGTTTCTGAAGGAGCTTAGGATGGGAAACCCGATCAAACGCTTTGGACCGGTCTAGGAATATCATATCGGTTTGACCACGTTTATCTATTGGATGCGCTAAGTCGTGGATTGTTTCAACCAGCTGAGTAGTCGTAGACAATCCTTTTTTAAATTCATGCTGATTGGCAACAATCAAGTTATATTTTTTCTAAACATATTATAATGTGTTTGAGAATTATATGTTATAAGATTTTACAGGCCGTACAGGTAAGCGAGATTGGTCGGTAATTTGATGTGTTGGTAGGGTCATCCGATTTAGATATAGGAATAAACTTAGCAATTTTCCATTTCTCTGGAATTTCGCCTATTTGGAGCAATTTTTCAAAAATAATCAGTATAAACTTGGACACCCACTCCGCATAACGCCTCAAGAACGCATTTGGTATGTTGTCAGGACCAGAAGTTTTCTTTTGATCTATAGCCGCCTCCCGCTCATCGGTTGTTGACCGAAAAACGTGCGCTGTTTTGGGATTCACTTGACCAGCCCAGACCATAAGATACAGACTGGAATCTCGACGCAGAAGTTACTTCCTCTTTGAGAGGAGTCTGGGTCTGTGGCACGTCGGAAGTGTACTTCCTGTGTTTTGTCTAGGCCCTTAACTGGAGGAGAATATTTCAGAAGTGCTGCGCTATATCCGTGTAGGCAGTGAGCATGTCTGAGCGGACGTGCTCTTCAGGAGGAGATGGAGGGCCCGGCCGAAGAACCCTCGGGCGACAGCGCTTATACGTACTCGTTCACTACCATCCCCTGGATGGTCAGGTCCCTGTACCAAGGGTTTGATTGTAGGTGCTAGATACATGTTGCGGGATGCGTGACGCAAAATAGGTGACCTTCCCGGGGCTGTAATTTTTGCAGATTGCCTTTGAGTCCGTAAGGGTATGTATGGGAGGCAGCGTGAATATAGTCGCCGTGACAATAGTGATTTCTTCCACCTACTAGGGGAGTTTCAGCGAGCGGAGAAGCCGTCTACCGAGAGCTTATGTTATACAGGCTGTGTATAAAAAATATTGGGACAGGTTTCAGGAAAATAGATTCATTGAAGGTTTTGGTATACAATTCCTCAAAAGTTTTAAAAGTACATCCCATGAGCGTCGACACACTTTTCCGGCAGATTTCCCATGACTTAAGGCTCCCCAGTAGGCGGATTCCGGAACGTCCCTCCGAGCTCTCGTGAAAGCTTCTTTGACGGCACTTAGGTTCCCAAGGCGGTGTCCTTTAAGGGAGAATTTCATTCTGTGGATTAGGAAATCCTGGTAGCAAGTCGGGACCGTAAGGTGGGTGGGGAATTGTCGCGATACTGTTGATCGTCAGGTGGTCGCTGACATTTGTGCAAATGTGGCTGGTTGCATTATCCTGATGCTTTTGCTTCCCCAAGACCATAGGAACAAGTTTAACCCAGATATTTCACATCGCCAAATTTTCCCTAATAATTTTGTGCACTGTCATATTGCCGCGAACCATTGAATGTTTTATTTGTTCTTTTGAACAGATACGCGGCCTTATCGCTGTGATTATAGCGCACGGAACGATCATGCTCCTGCTAGTTGTTTCGAGACCCAGCTTTATCTATTTCTTTGCAGACCGAGATGCGGCGAAATTTTTCCCCAGTGATCGCACCAAAGCAGGACTGTTTGCGCATCGTTCCAGATATTTCCAGGTTTCTTTGGCCGTTTATCTAGATGACTATATGCCCTCTTTAAATTAAGTGCTGCCGAATTCTGCGGAAATTTGTACTTCGACGACCGACAAGCGCTAATGCTTCTTTCGACAGCCCCGTGTTACTTATTGTTTTGCGGTCTGAGGTAAGCCCAATGAAGAGTTATTTCAGTTCACCGCTAGCCTCTTCGTTTCTCGCCTATGGCACTGTCCCTACCACGTGACGCCTGGTGGAGGTACTAAATCCCGACATCGTGACGTACCCCCGAAGATGGCACTCGTCGAACAGTAACCACCTTAGGTTTTCGTGCAGCCCCATTGAGCCACCCGGCTTCTAAGGACGACCAAATGGGGATGAGGAAGACTGGTTTGTCCTGTTCGAACGCGTGTCAACATAGAACGCCTGGAAGGACGAAACGAAGATGTGTGTTTTGTACTTCAGGAATGTGCCTGAATTTAGTTTGAGAATCACGAAGCTCTGTTGAAGGACTGGGGCACTTTAAACAAAGTGGTTTTGAACGCTTTTACAAGTGTCATTAGAAAAGAAAGAGCTCCTTCGGTCAAGAAATCAGCTACCTGTGAAAGAAGGCCAGGTCCAGACGGCAAAGTCATGAAGGCAAGTCAAGGTATGCCGTGTCAGCGTTTAATCCGATGGAGGGCTCACACAATCTTCCCGGGGGGTCACAAGCGGCCAGCCTGGCCGCTCCTATACAATCGATGCACCGCGGCGCACCAACGGCTTCAAGTGAGAGATATGAACAATTTCAGTTCCACGGTGGCGTCTATCGGCTGGGGAATCAACAGGTGTGACTTGGTAGTTCACAGGGGAAGTTTGGTTGATGACCTTGTAGGGACCAAGATAGCGGCGCTGAAATTTATCACTAAGGCCAGGGGTGCGCAATGGTGTATAAAGCAGGACTTCGTCACCAGGACAAAAAGATGCGTAGAATCTTAGCGACTGTTACGGTCTTCCTGGCACGCTCCTGTGTTGAGGCGGGCAAAATGACGGCATCTGGCCACACGGAATAAGAACTGGGCTGGTACTGATGAGGAATAGTCGGGCTTAGAGAAGAAGGAAGTGTCGAGGATTGTATTGGGAGGACGGCTCTGTGTTTTTATCTTGTTTTGCCTATTTACTGTCGTTCTGTGTGGGTAGTACAGTGCCCTCCGTAAGAACGAATGACGAAGACGCCCCTGTGGAGCGATTTCCGCCTCGGTGGGCCCTTTCTCAAGTGAGAAAGTCCAACCGGATCCCTCAGGCGCAGGTTATAGGCTTAGCTCGGCTTTGCCGAGCGAGGCTGGGCTACGCGCCTGCATGGATTCTGCTCCGCCGACGACAGCTGTGCGGATTTCCGCTGTGTTACAACCTGGCGCAACATCAACGTCCACGCTATCAACGCCTACATGCCCCCAGTCTGCTTCGTCTTCGGATGGAACGACTTCGGCTTGTCCCATGGATTGCTCCGCCGCCTCTGTGCCTGTAACCCTCCCTCAAGGAACTGTGCCCGTCGCACCGATTCAGTATTCCCTTCCAAGGCCAACTACAGCGTGTCAGCCCCTGACACCACCACAGATGCCGCCAGTGAGTCGAGCCTCGCTTGCACTTGCTGCTAACTCGTTCCGCGTCACCATCAAGCCCACATTGCGCTTTGATATAACGACTATCCCTCCCCGGTGTGTCCAAGCCACAATTGACCAAGTTCTAGGTTCTACTAACTACTGTGGATTTGTCGTTCATCGCCCATCGAACACCATTACGGTGAACTTGCCATGCTTGGTGGATGCCCAGGAAATGTGTGCAGTTACTCAAATTCCCCTGGATGCGAATGAGCATGTCCCAGTGCAAATATATTTTGCCTCTGGCCCTGACACCCTCCGCTGCGTCGTTTACCATGTTGACAGCAGATGTCCTTCTGAGGAGGTGCGAGCAAACATTCGCTGTTCAACTCACGCAGTGTTGCAAGCACGGCCTCTGGGGCGCCGGGGTTCATACCTACTCACCCTACAAGGCCCGCTGACTTTGCCTGAGTACCTAGCCTATTATGGTGCGATTATCAAACCACAGCCTTCCGACCTCGTCGTATATTTTGTTATCACTGCCATAAAGAAGGGCACATGCAAAATACCTGCCCGAATCCGGCAGCTGTGGCCGACATGAATGACCCAATAGCGCTTTGTGCCCTATGCAAATCGGCGGACCATGACATGCGCTCCCCCGCCTGTCCAAAGAAGAAGCGAACGAGGCCGCTGCGCAAGCCGCCTGGAAAAGCAGATATTCCTACAAGTAATCGCTTCGCTGCTCTTACATGTGATGAAACCGACTTCCCTGCACTTCCTTTACTTGACCCACCTGCTCATCATACGTCTTCTCAGCATGGTTCATACGCACAAGCGACCCACCCTCGTGGATCAAATAGTACACCAAAACGGCCAGTGCACTAATCACATGTGGATGCCGCAGATGAAGACGCTGTTTTAGACAATGCCATTGCAGAGGCTCGCCAACGTCTAGACGAACTCACCGAGCTCCGAGAACAGCGCCGCTCTCACCCCTCTCGAAGAACTATAATACCTCGTGATAAGATTTCAAATGAATCACCTCCAATAAGCATCAAACCACAATCACGTGCAGACAACACGTTAACCCCGAATACCCCGACAGTGGATAAAATATTAGCCCTTATGGAGCAGGTGACCTCCCTCATCATAGAAGCTCTTCGGCCTCGCAATGGATAATGCACTGTCTCTGGTGGTGCAGTGGAATTGTCGAGGCTTTGCGAATAAGGCCTCTGAAGTGGACATCCGTCTTCGCGACAAAAAGCTAAAGGCGTGGGCCTTCTTACTTCAAGAGCATAACTCACTTCCTCGCCTTTCAGGATTCTGCGCTTACCATTCACCTTCCATTCCTGATCGCCGTTGTATCACCTCTTCCCTCAGCCCAGGTAAATCTGCAATTTATATTCACACTTCAGTTCCCCACACACCGATCGACCTTTCACGCTGGTGTAACACACGCCAAAAGGTGGTAGCACTCCTAGTTAAGCCTGTACGCACGCCACTTATACTAGTTTCCTTTTATGGCCGTCCTGGTTCCGCATCTCCTAATCTTGGATGGGTTCGTTTTCTGCGTTCTACCTACTCGGGTATCTCTATTCTAGTCGGTGGAGACTTCAATGGCGCACACACCTCGTGGGGTTACCCATCGGATTCTCCCAGGGGTGCACACATCCAGGGAAACTTTTCAGATAATTCTTTTCATCTTTTAAACCACCCGCATACATCTACCCGTCCACGAAGTGGGCCTTATTCACCTGATTTGACTTGGTGGTTAGGCCCTGGTAGCCCTCGTTGGGCTTTTGAACCAGATACCTGGGGTAGTGATCACAGTCCTATCTTTATCTCTCTCACTCCTTCGCGGATGCGTAAAATACGCCGTAGCGTACGAATAACATCATGGGACTCTGTACGCGCAGACAATCGCTTATCTTATTTCACCCTATCATCAGCATTGTCTACTCTCTCTGCTGTTCTTGCGTCCCGTGCACACATTACTACCACTGTAAATGAAGACGAGCCAAACCCGGACGTCCACCTCCTGAATCTTTGGGCTCTGCGTCGCCAGGCAGATCATTATGCTGCTCGTAACCCCGATGACCCATCGGCTATCCCCGCTCTTCACCGGGTGACCGCGCGTGCGAGGCGGTATGAAAAGCGTCTAGGAAGGCAACGTTGGGCTTTATGGTGTGAGCGCCTGTCTTCCTAGCAGAGTAATCGACAACTTTGGAGAGTGTTTCACGCCATGGAGCGCTCTTCTCAAGTTTCTGATTACACAGAGAGCATTCGCCTTGCTATGAATGTAGATGAGGACACATTTGCAAAACAGGCGGCCAGACAGTTTTTTCCCCACTATGATTCCACCTCAGCTTCTCCACCTTGCTTACCGGTTACCGAACCCCCCGATGCGATTACTTCTGACCTAACCATGGCAGAGCTGCTGGCCTCCATTGAACGCCTCAAATCTAACTCTGCTCCCGGGCACGACGGCATACCTAACTCCTTATTCCGCAACTTGGAAGGGACTGCTTTGCAGGCCCTGCTTGATGCATTCAATGACGTGTGGCATTCTGGTGTCATGCCGGACGAGTGGAAGCATTCTATTGTTGTTCCAATACCGCGAAGTCAGGTCATCCTCCAGTATCTCTCTCGGCCCTTCGTCCAATTTCCCTAACGCCAACAACCTGCAAGCTTTACGAAAACATTCTCGCCACTCGCTTATCGTGGTGGTTGGAATCCCATGATTGTTATCCAGAATCCCAAATTGGCTTCCGCCCGCAAATAGGAACGGAGGACGGTCTTGCTGCTTTGGCTGCTGACGTGCTTCACCACTCTCCGTACAGTCATCTTGTTAGAACTGTGATCGCTACAGATATAACAAAGGCATATGATAACATCCTTCACTCAGCCATTCTTGCCTCCCTACAAACTCTTGGTCTTCCTCACAGGTTTCTCCTCGCCATTCACGCCTTTCTAACAAATAGAACATTCAGTGTGCGTGTCCATGGAAAGCCCTTTGGTCACTTCCCCTCAAACAGAGGAGTGCCCCAGGGCTCCGTTCTCGCCCCTACATTATTTAATGTGGCCTTCATTCCACTTGTTCGAGCCCTAGAGGCCATCCCTTCTATACGCGTGATTGCGTATGCAGATGATATAACCTTATGGTGCTGTCACCCAGATACGTCTGTCCATCAGGCGGCCCTCCAGCATGCGCTGGATGTATTGACATTTCGCCTCCCTCCTTTGGGCCTAACTCTTTCGCATACAAAATCCTGTTTCATTCGAATTGGAAATAAAGCTGGCTTACGGAAAGCTCCCACTATAAATTTTATGATAGATAATACCCCAATTCCTCAGGTACAAACCGTTCGCATTCTTGGTCTTTTTCTTCATTCCTCTGGGACTGGCACCCCGTGGATGACAGCCATCCGTCAGACCGCTCACGCTACTTTAGGTCTCATTCGTCGCATAGCTATGCGCGCTGGCGGCGCGCGTGCTCACACGGCCCGCCAGCTTGTTCGCTCTGTCCTCCAGCCACGTATAATATACCAGGCACAGTTTCAACGTCTCACCCGCAGACAGTGGGACTCCCTTGAGGCCATCAATCGTGAGGCTATGCGTGCAATTACATATCTTCCTCGCCTAACACCCATGCCAGTACTTCAGGAGTATGCCCAGCTAAATACGCTCACTGAACTCGTTGATCAGCGGATGGCAAACAGAGCTCGCAAACAGTCTTTACAACTACATCATTTAAAGACACTACCTCCATGGTCGTACTGCCAGCTCACGGACAATCGCCCCACTGCTTCCCCGTCGGTATCATCCGCACATCTGCCTGAAGGGTGCATATTATATACCGACGCATCACATACTGAGAAGCGAGGAGTTACTTCTGTGTATAGTCCCTCTCATCCGCATCTCAACACTCACGTGACATATACCGCGGATACGTGCACCCCTCTGGCACTGGAACTTCAAGCAATTTACAATGCCATACATTCCCTTCCACCAGTTTCTACATTCAATGCAGTTCATCTTTACACAGACTCTCTCACTGCCCTTAAACAGCTTAAGGCCGTTCGACGCACATTCCAAATAACACAGTCCACACATTTGCTATGTTCAAAGTACCCGTGTCCTATTCGCATACACTGGATTCGCGGCCATGCTCGCGATCCACATAACATACAAGCAGATGCTATGACGCATATAAACACATCAGACGATCCACCACCTTCCCCTCTTCCCTCAGATCCGTTCCTGTCCCACGTTTCCGATTCGCAAGTTCTGCGCCAGTGAACACGCGCTCTCATTCCTCCGTGTTCGCACCCTCTCCCCCGTAGTCTTACTCGGCAGGAGGAGGTGACAGTGCGCCGGATCCGGGCAGGGGCGGCTCTGACCCCTTCTGTTCGACATCGATGGCGGGAAAAAGATCTACCAGTGACTGACAGGTGCCTTCAGGGTGAGACTCCACCTGACGTCTGCGATGTGCGTCACTTGTTGTGGACGTGTCCATCAACGACGCACATTAGGCAACGGATAATCATGAAGGTGGGCCTGCGGTGGAATCGCGATAGTGATTATGAGAAATGGACAATGGACAATCGCTATACTGCCAACCTTCTCGAATACATCAGCACAATTGGACTTCACTCCTTCTTTTAACTTTCTATCTCCTGCATCCCATTCCCCCTTTCTCAACTTATGCCTTGCGGCAAACTCTTCGAAAAAAAACGAGTAAAAATGGAGACTAACCGTTAGTCCGCTGTACTGCTGTATTATAGGCGAATGTGACGAATGGTAGAATAGTGTCCTAATTTCGGTGATCCGGTGTGATGTGCATGGATATCATATCCGATAGAGTGCGATGAAATCGCTCAGTCATACCGTTAGTCTGGGGATGTATCTTGAGGTTATCTTATGAAGGTGGATGACGCATGAAAAACTTCTGCAACGACTGTCGATAAGAAGGCCGTCCCGCGGTCACTTAGAAGCACCCGAGGAGCACCATGACGCAATACAATTGATCGAAAAAAAAAATTCGCTACCTCTTCAGCGGAACCAGTCGGTACAGGGGCTGTCACAGCGTAGCGTGTAAGGTGGTCGACAGCTGTCATAATCCAATGGTTACCCCCATCGGAGAGTGGTAGGGGACCATATAAGTCGATGCCGACTACGTCGAATGGCGTGGCGGGGCATGGACGGAGCTGTAGGAGGCCAGCGGGTGAAGAAGTCGACCGCTTGCGACGTTGGCACAGATGGCAGTAAGTGACGTATTTAGCTGCGGTAGAAGATAGGCCAGGCCAAAAGAATCGTCTTTTCACGCGGTCATATGTTTTGTCAAAACCAAGGTGACCTGCAGTAGCGTCATCGTGGAACGCCGCCAGCATACTTGGGCGAAGCACACGCGGCACGACTGGGAGCCAACGAGTTCTATTAGGGCAATACACGTAGCGGCGTAAGTATGCCATCTTCGAGCTTGAAATTGCGAAGCTGTCGGCGAAGCCTAGCATTGGGTGGGCTCGAAGCGCCGATAAGGCGGTCGATGATGGGCCGGCAGCAGGCATCAGCTAATTGCTGCGAGCGGAGTGCTTGTTTGTCCTCAGAGTCGTCAAACGACACTGTTGTGATATGCGTCGGGGGAGAGATGATAGGCGGTGGTCAGAGGTGGAAATGCGTTGCGAAGAAAAACAGCAGGCTGATTCCATAAGTGGACAGCGAGAAAGAGCGTCGGCGTCTTGCTGTTGGCGACCCGATTTATAAACTACGTCGAAATTGTATTTTTGCAGGCGTAGAATCCAGCGTCCAAGTCGGCCTGTCAAATTTTTCAGTGAAGACAACCAGCAAAGAGCATGGTGATCGGTCGCAACTGTGAAGTGCCGACCAAAGAGGTAAGGGTGAAACTTTTGAACAGCTCACACGACGGCAAGACATTCCTGCTCGGTAATGGTGTAGTTTTTCTCAGCTGGAGTCAAGGTCCGACTGGGGAAGGCAATGACTTTCTCATATGAAGTTGCATCGCGTTGCAGAAGGACAGCGCCAAGACCGTGACCACTGGCATCAATGTGCAGGGTGGTAGGAGCGCTGTCGCTTGAAGTGGCCAAGAACGGGATCTGATGTGAGGGCGTGCTTTAGGTCGTTAAAAGCAGCGTTGCTCTGTTCAGTCCACACGAAAGAGCTGCGCGCTTTAATACCGAATGAGTCCGTCCTCGCTTGCGCATAATATATTGAGCGTCTTTTCCGGTGCGCAGATCTCAACATGACCGAGGAGACCAAGGTCAACCTGCTGATGCGCGGTGTGAAAGACTACCTATTTGCGGGTCAGCTACGTCAGACACTACATAACGTGGAGTTCTGCCAAGAAGCACAGAGTATATAAAAGATCTTGGATGCAAAAACGTGCCTCTACAACCATTATCCATGAAGCCGTTCGGGAATTGGGCTGAGTCCTACCATCCCCAACGCAACTTCAGGCTTCGTCGCTCACTAATTTTATCCGTGAGGAAGTTCGTCAAGTGACTTTTCCGACACAAGATGCTACGGGAATGAACTATGCTGCCTCGTTACGCTATCCGGCGCTCTGAAAAGACCCTCCAAGCCCCCCTAGGCGCTAGCAAGCTCCTCCTAAACGCCGCTCCTCTGCTTCCGCCCGCCAAACCTACGATAAGCACCAAAGCCCCAGGAAATGCGACACCTGGAGGATGTCCAACAACTGCCCCATCTGCTACCATTATGGAGAGGCAGGCCACATTATCCGGCACTGCCGATACAGACGAGTTCGCCATCGATGCCCCTCGACCCAGTCCTGGCGAGCGACCTCAGGAAATCGACTTCCTGCGGAGGGAAGAACATGCATCGCCGAACCATCTGTGACGCTTCTCATCGCCATGCAGGTCTCGATTTGCGTCATCAGGCCAGAGCAACGTACGAGGAAGGTCCCAGTAACGTTTTGGTTCGGTGTTCATGAATGGCTGGATGGTGAAGCAAGCCAGTAAGTTGGTGGAGCAACCTGTAATAAACCAGAGGACTTTATACAGGTTATATACACGTAGGTGGCACAATAGTCAAGAAGAATGACAACTAGTTGCGGTCAGCCGCGCCAGCCGATAAACAGAGCAACAAGGGGCTCCACGTCCCCGCAGTCGAAGTGGCACCTCTTACAGGAGTTGGACAACAGCCACTACTCTCCCAGTGTTCGGCCAGCGCGAGAGCCCTGTCGCACAGGGTAGCTGCAGCAAAAAACACGCGGGCGCAGTCCCACGCTCTAAAGCTGCGCCGAGAGCGAGCTCCTTTCAACATATGAAAACAAAAGACGGTAACTGTAGCTTCCCTCGTCTGAACCCTCCGCAAGCGCACTAGATGTGCGCTACACATCGCAGGCTGTCCAACCGTTTTGCATACTTATGGTGATGCTCTATAGTATGCTTCACGTTATGCAGCGGGACGAACGCTTGGCCCCTCTCACGAGATTTATAGCATCCGGCCGTTCCCACTAGAGCGATGGGACAGCGGGGGACCGCGTTAATGAGGGTCCGAGCCAAGGCAAGCAGAGTGCCTCTCCCATTTCCCGTAGCAAAGGAAAGCAGTACAGCAGGGGTCCGAACGAAGAGCTCGATCGCGTTTCAGAGCTAATGCTTTCCTTTTAGGAACCACGCACCCTTAATAAAACCAGAATGCAGCGCGCAGTTCAACACCGTAGCACCATGCTGAGAAATGCTCTAAAAAATAGAAGTACACACATACACCAACACATGCATGAAGGTCCGGCACAGAAACTTGCACTGACAATCCAGCATCCACTGAGGCCGAACAGAGCAAAGATCTTACAGTCCCCTATAGGCACCATATACAATGAAGTTTGCTGTGGCGATCGCCGCGCCGTAACACATAGCCTAGCGAGAAGAGTACACACTTTTGAAGCGGATTCGTAAGGCATTTTCACGCCACCTGCATGAGATTACATGGATGAGATTGCACTCTCCGTCGAAGCTTTTCATGACGTGCGTCAGATAAATGGGCTAAATCGAGAGCGCCTAGACAAGGACGTTGTCTGCCACACGCGGACCTGTAATGCTGCTGAATATGTTCGGTCGTCTATCGCGAACCAAGTGGCTAACAGCAGCATTTTTTAGGCACGCTGCAGGATGCTTGCAGCACCACCTAGGCAGTGCAGGTTCCCTATAGCCCCCTCAGGAATACTAGAGGCCAACCATTTGAGGTGAGCTTCTTTCATGGCGGAAACACAAATATCGTACACCGCCGGAGGGAAGTGACGTTGCCGTCGAAGCCATTAGACCGCAGCTTCACACGAGGACACACTCGACCATGCGACCAGAGTTCAAACTTGCTCCGCCCCCCAGCAAAGTAACAACGGTGTGCCCCAGCCATGAACTCAGTACACGTCGAAACCGAAATCGGATCCCGATACCAACATGCAGCGGAAGGGAACCTTGAAGTAGCAGTCGACTGTCACCCTGTTACTGCGTTAATGGGCACAGGAAACGACTACTCAATCATGTGCGGACCATTCGCCTTTAAGCTGAAGAAGGGACGACCACTTGTGATGGCCCGCTGATCCGCACCGCTGGTGGCAAGCTTATTGCGCCCTCACGCCGGTGCACCGCCAGAGTAACAGTAAACGACATTATCCTTCTAGCCTTTTTATAATACAACAGTGCTTCCGAGACGTGATGTTGAGTATTGACTTTCTCAGTGAACGCCGAGCAATCATCCACCGTCGATCCAAAGTCATCAGGCTTCGACGGACAAAGCCATACCAGCTACAACTGCGAAGCATCATGTCGCCCTAAACATCATTGCTGAAGATTTGAGCGTACCGCCACGATCGAGCGTCACCATCTGCGTGAGTACCGAAGACATCGAAACCACTGAAGCGTATTCGAGGGAAACACCCAGTTGCTATTGGATAAGGATTGGATCAAGCTCAGGTGCGGTAACGAACTTCTCTGAAGATATCGGCATCTCAAAAAAGGTACAAAGGTCGCGTTCCTCGACGAATTAGCCGACATCAGAGACGTCTTCACCCGCTCCGACAAACTTTCAGAAGACCACCCTGGCCAAGGCCATCAGAACACGTTCGATATCAATCCGTCATTACCCTCAAGCAGGCAAAACCAAGTACGGACCATTCTTCAGTTACAGCGTGTGCTTTTCGTCAGCTTCGATAGTGCGACAAACTCCTTTGGCAATGCTACCATCCGTCATAGACAAAGAAAACCTCATCATCGCCACCTACCTTCAACGTGCAGAGGAAGGCCGAAGATTCGCCGACTACGTATGAAAGACCAGCAGCGCACCGGTACCTGACTTTACAGCTTACAAAGTCACGACGCAGAGAACAGGCCGGGAGACCAAGCCTGAGTATGGACGCTATTTCGCCGTCACGGACGGAGTGCAAAGCTCTTTCGGCGATACTTCGCACGTACAAAGTCGTCCGCCGCATCGTACAGATGTGCTACAAAGTGATTCCCGACGGCGAGACAACATCCCAGCAGCGCTTGGACGCGCCCAGAGATCATTCTGTCGCGTGTCGAGGGTCCAGTAGATGTGGCTCGGGTCTGCAGAGGGGTTGGCCCTAAGCAGCAATGATGAGACTTGGGTTCAGGAACGAAGAATCATTAAGAGAAATGTATTGTCATTCTTAACACAAAAAGGAGTACACAAAGACGACACATCGTCAAAGCAATGTAGAGGAATGACAGTAAAAATGAAGCCGGGTACTCTTAAATAGAGTCCAGTCCCTCACCTCCTGCCCTCTGCGACCGATGAGCGTGGCTTTCTCTTTGGCACTGGCGTTGGGAAGAGAAGAGGCGGATAGGGCCAACCTCGTTGGCGGGGGGGGGGGATTTTTTTTAGGGGGGGGGAGGGTTATATTTCACACACGAACCCAGATCGGAGTGCGCAACAGTCTTGAGCTGTCTAGAACTGCCCATCCGGAGGCAACAAGGCAACAATTCGGTCAGATAAAGGCGCCGGGCCCAGGCGAATGAAGGGGGGGAATGTGGTCTACCGCTTCCTCCGCGGCGGCACGCATCGCCCGACCTTGGATACCCGTCTCGGATGGCGTTGTGGTTGTGTTGAAGGAGAACGCAAGTTCGCAACCCCGACGAATGATGATGATTATTATGAATACTTTGGGGTATTCTTGGGGAGGGGATACTGGACGCGGTTTATGCCGGCCTGAGTTGTGGCGGCAGTCTTGGCGTCCAGAGGGAAGGGGAGATGCGGTGTTGGGAGGGGATGAGGGACGAATGGTGTGGCCACCGCGGCCACAAATGCGGGCCGCTCGCACCACGGCGTCGCCTCGCTGCGGCAGCACTGGCGGCACCGCTTGCTGGGCACGCTCAGGTTACTAGGTGGGACTCTTCCGGCAAACAGCGGGATACACGATCTCAACAATGCATATTGGTCGCCATTATACGCCCTAAGGTCCTTGATGTTTAACTTTTAATGTTTAAGTTCGCTATTTCTCGAATAGTGGCGTGGCGAGGGGGGTGCGGAGGGGGTGGGGGCTAGTCCGCCCCAGGTGCAGCGCTCAGGGGGTGCAGCTGGGCAGTGAGAGGAAGGAAGGGGCGGGGGACGAAATGAATTATTGTGTAAAGACGAGAAAAGGTGCTCATTGGGGCCGCTGAGCCACTGATTAGCAAGTGTGATCTTCCAGTAGAATTAATTCTGTGATGAGCAGTGCTTGAAAACACATGCCAGAGACTCCTCGCCATTCTTTGATCACTACGCGCTGACTAGAAAAAAAAAACTAATAAAAAGGGGGGCATGCTTAGCCAGGTGCTTTAAATGGTGAATTGAATAGTCTGACATTGTTGAAGTCCACCATTCGCTTACACTGAATCATTATTGCAGCATAAGTACAGTTGTTGATAGCACGTTAGAAACTTATTTGTTACGCTGAATTCGTGTAACCAGCGAAAGAAGCACAAATCCAAGGAGGACACAGGAAAGCGCCTCTATACCGGTTCTCACTTTTTCTTCGCTGATTCTTTTTGATAGTCTCTGAATATGTATAAGAAATAGAATTGCTACTCCGTTATAGTCATTGTATAGCAATTACCACTTCACGTCCTTGTTATATTTGTACGCATACGGCTAGGGTGATTGCACATGAACATTTCGTAGTTCATAAGGTGTCTTTGTTCATATGGTCTCATACTGGGCAATCATCTGTCTTAAGCCGCTTGCTCACTGAATTTTCTCGCAAAACACACGTGCTAGTATTTCTGCCTTTTTCGGAAATATGTGCTTTTGGTGTGATGTTTTGCTAAATTATCTGTCGTGGGACGCGATCGGTGCTTCTAAGCGTTAAATGCCACTTCATTTTCACTGCGTCGTTGAGTGCAGAGCGAACTTGACTTCAAAGCAAACCGTGAGTACAGAGGAGATGGAAACGAAGTTGCGATTCGGTGTATGGTAGGGGGGGTGGGGAGGGGGGGGTTGACACGCCGCGCCTCCGCACCGGATGCAGGTGACCCTACCGACGCCACTGTTTTCGAACATCATGGCGATGTTTTTTAAAGGGGAAGTGATGCCGCGAACCAATGAAAGCTTTATTTATTGTTTTCAACAGCCACCAGCACGCGGCCTTATCGCTGTGATTTTAGCGCACGGATATCAATTAGTAATTACTCCCTTATTACATATTACTTTCTTTGTAGCGCGAGATTCGCCGAGATTCTTCCCTAGTGATCGCAGCAAGACTGTTTCCGTATCATTGCAGATTTTTCCAGATTCTTTTGGCCGGGTATCTAGACCAGTCTTTGCCGTCTTTAAATTGAGCGCTGCCGAATTCTGCGGGCATTCGTAGATCGACGACCGACGAGCGCGATTGCTGCTTTCGACGCCACCGTGTTACTCTATTTTTGCAGGCACAAGTCAGCCCGGTGAAGAGTTCCTTCCACTGCACCGCTTGCGCCTTCGTTCTCGCTATAGGCAGTTACCACCAAGTGACAATATTATGAATGCCAGTTTCACTTTCGACCATTCGCGCACTTAAACGATGGCCTGAAATCAGCACTTCATGCACACGTTCCACATTGTCGTCGTTCTTGGCATCGATGGCCGGAGCTCAGGGCTTGTCCCTAAAACTCTCTCGGCCATCTTTGAAGACCTTGTGCCACTTAAAAGCTGCCGTTTGTGAAATGCTTTCGTCGTTGAACACTTGAATCAGTCCGTACGTCTTCGTACTTGATTTCTCCAGTCCAACACAAAATTTGATGGCGTACCTCTGCTCAGTCGTTTGCTGTACTTCACGCTTGCACACAATAACTCAAAAGGGGTCCACTAAAAACAGATTTAGGCTTAACGAACGCATGCAGACGATTGGCGCTTGGCGGGTCTTAACGGCCACGTCCCGCACCACTGCCCAAGAGCGGTGCAAGCAAGCGCTGCGACGTACAGTCACGTCAGAGAAAAGTTATCGCGACAGTTTATACAGAGCATAGAGTTTCTTACTCTTACCTAGAGGGAAGGCTGTGCTGCCGTCTATGGGAGTTTACATGGAGTTTCCAGACGGCCAGTTCAGCCACCATGGGCGCTCAAACCATCATGGGCCGGAGAGCTACCGAGTGCAGAACTACAACTTTTGGCAAAAACTAATGCAAAGATAAACGTTGCTGTACCGTAAATAATGCCCTAAGATTGAATATTGTGACTATAAATTGTAAAGAGAGAGAGAGAGAAACAGCGTGTCAGTGTGATATTTATCCAATATAAGCGATGGCTCTTTCTCCTATTGGCTTAGTTTTGAGCAGCACAAATACCAATATTTCGCACTAAATAGGCAAACTTTGAAATAAAAAAACGTTATGAAAATATTTATGGTTGTGCAATCACTTAAGGAAGTTTTTAGTGGCATTTTGGGAAACAAAAACCATTTATTGGCGACGTCTGCTTTTGCGCCTTCGCTACTATGGCTTTCGCGGTCTATGTAAGCACTTTCAAATGATGATGATGACAAAAAAGAAACATCGCAGTAACGCCAATCCACGTACCCGAGAAAAACCGACTGTCCCGCAACAAGTAGCACACCGGCCCATGATTCTTAGCGCGCCCATGGTGGCTGAAGTGCAGCGCCCTCAGCTTTCCCTCTAGTTAGTGTAAGGAACTCTATGATACAGAGACCTTCTATAATGTATACTCACATCGAGCTTAGGCCTGTGGGTTGGCTTTGACGCTGGCTGAGCGAAAGACAGCGAGGTTTCCCCAGAGCCTATTTCCGGACAGCGCAGTGGTCCAGAGTTTATCGTGTCGTGTTATCGCGTTTGCGGTGGTTTACCCACATGCGACATGAAGGTCTTCGAGGACGTGTGTGCTGTTTTGGTGGTAGAGAGACAACTATTTTGAAAGTTCTTGGACCAAAACAAACCTGATGAATTTCCACCAAATGCGGCTTTATTATCGTTTCACTCAGCAATGATAGGACAGCGGCCAGTTGGTTCTGCATGTTGATTCTTAGCACGCTGCGACACAATGACAATTCATCAAACGTAAAACAGACAGGGCGAAGAGCGCGAACTCACAACTGTTTAATGAAAATGCAACACTTGTTTTTTTATACATTTTTACGCATTCCTTGTGATGGTGTTATCACATATAATGCTAAGGTCGCTGCACCTCTATCCGTTCTTTATAAAGTCAATTTAGGCTTTCGTCAATGTGATGAAAGCGCCACTAACATACATCTCTGTATCTGCCTCGAAAATTGTACATGCCTCTCTAATCTCCCTTTCAATCATATCGCCTGCATACCCGATTATGCTTGTTCTATCGAAGTCCGGATGACGCCCGTGCCGAGCGCAATGCGTAGCCAGGTTCCCTGGGTGCAAAATCAGGCCACAATTTCACACCCAGGGAACCTGGCTACGCAGCCCACAAAAAGCACAAAAAACAATACCTAGAGGCAAGATCGCAATGCAGAATAAAGAGAAGCAGCGTCCCATTCCTTTACGATGTATACATAAAGTATCACATAGATTTAAAAAGATTTGCGCGAGGTATGAAAGTCCTGTTGTATTCGCGGCACCACAGAAATTGATAGCTATGTGCGCGAGAGTAAACACAGATGAAAAGAAAAAGAAAAGAAACGCAAATGCAAATGCAATATCTCCCACACAAAGCGGCACATAAAATGCGACACTTGGACAATGTACCAGATCCCAGTATCTTATAGCAAACATTATATTCTACAATCCGTAAGATGTACTAACAAAAGAATAATTGAACATTTCACAAATTGTGGGCTGATTTCGCACCAAGGAAACCTGGAGACGCATTGCGCTCGCCACGGGTGTCATCCGCACTTTGCTGGAACAAGCATATTCAGCCATGCTGGCGAGAGGAATGAAAGCAAGATTAGAGAGGCATATGCAATTTTCGAGGCAGATGCAGAGAAGTGTGTTAGTGGCACTTCCATCGCATTGACGAAAGCCGAAACTGACCTTATCAAGAACGGATAGAGGTGCGGCGACATGTGCATTTGCGATAATACCATGACAAATAATGCGTAAAAAAATGTATAGAAAACAAGTGTTGCATTTTCATTAAACAGTTGTGAGTTCGCGCTCTTCGTCCTGTCTGTTTTACGTTTGTTCAATTGTTTGTATGCCGTAGCGCGCTGAGAACCAACATGTTTTCAGGTTGAACGGCATATTATAATTTTAATCTCCGGCGCAGATTCGAAATATATTTATTGATCTCTCGTTTTGTGTTGAGGTTTACATATCCTGAAGCCGGGGGAACATGTGAATGTTAGAACTAAAATCAACGTCACGAGCCTTAAGAATTCCCTAGCTGCACCAAGAGTCCTGCAGTTCGTTCTGTGTTTAGCCGAAATACACTACGTTACCAGCGACAATGAAGCAGTGACCTATGCGCAAAGCTTCGCATCAAGAACACAGCTGATTGAATGTACTTACCTGTTATGTCTTGCGCGTCTAAGGCTGTATTCGCGATTTTGTCCCATGCAGAAGGTCGGTCAGTGCTTCCTGATATGCAGTTGGCTATCACGAGTGTCCACACTATAGTTTCGGCCGTCGCGAATTGCATTATACGGTAGCATGGCGAGTCCTGTCAGAAAGTTATCGAATATTCCCTTACCTCCACCATGGGCTACTATAGTGTTACGATTTCATTCAGATGTCAACCCAGGTCATTTGTTATCACTCCAACCTGCTGCCACATATTGCTGTCATCAAGCAACTTGTGCTATATAAGTCACCCAGAGCTCCACAACGACATCAGTAGTTCTTTGTTTAATAGATACGCTCTGTGGGTTGGATCTAAACTATCCTGTGACGCTCCAGTGTCAGAAATCAACAATGAGAAGACAATCAGGGGCTGACTCATGTGCATATAGGTCTTTTTATTCCAGTGATAAGATGAAACAAAATTCTTGAGTAGTGCCTCAGAATAAGAGTACACAAACAAAGCAAACACAATAAAACATGCGAATAAAGACTGATATTGGAGCACATGAATTCGAATCATTTCACACAGAGTAGCGAAAAAGAATGCCAGGCATATACCACCGACAGCAGACTCGGCGCCTCGCGAAACAGCCGATTCGAAAGATTCTCAGTTCAACGTCGCAGTTAGGTCAATAGCTGTGAACCTTATTACACTGCGCTTTGAACTCATTGACAGAATCTGTTTATCAATTCAAACGATCAAACGAAACGTAAAATTTGGTTTACAATATTTAAAAAAAAAAACGCAGCCAAATTCCGCATAGATGCACCAAGCAACCGAGAGCACTTGATCTGCTTTGAACTAGATTGAAGCACGCCAGCTTTTTTTATATGTCAACTTGGCAAAATATGATCACTCCTTGGGTACGTTGCTTCTAATCGTTATTTCTGGCAGGCCTCATATATTGCCGCCGTCTGACTTTAGCTTGTGTTCTTGTGACATGGGCCACTGTCCCTCGAAGAAAGGAAGTGAGGCCCGTGCTTAGGTACTTCGTACTGCGAGGCACTAAATATTTTTGTGAACACTTCTGTATAGTCTTGTTCTGTCTTTTTGTTGTGGTTTGCGAGCAAAGTTGCTGGTTTAAAACTTTTCTAAGAACTTGCAACGTAACTTTGCTCAAGAAGGAAACGCTCGCCTTTAGATGCTGGCTTCTACTTTTTCCCCTACATTTCAGGCTCCGAGTGTGCACTCTTATAAGCAATCATTGCGCACAAAAGTTCGATCTCTACTCTTCATTAAGTTCACATCCCGCTAATTCTCCGACACCTAATGCACGCTCACACATCAAACGTATATGACATTTGTACAAATGGTGCAACTGCTATGAGATGTATGCAAATGCTCATTCGATCTGAAATAAAAGAGCCTGATTGCCGTGTTATAATGCAGCAGGAGTGGCGATGATAAATGAATACCTTCATAGCAGACTTTGGTCGTCAGGGCCATTACTTTTGTTCTTCCTTCAAGTTTAAAAATGATCAAAAGTAATCAGAAAAGCTTTCGTGTTCAGCAAATAACTTTTTGTATACGTTAACTTAACGCGGGTATAAAATGAAGTCAAGGAACATTTCTCTGCCTTTTCATGTCAGGAAATCTACCGTGAAACCAGCAACTTCACTCTTAAATCTATGTCGCATGCAACCACACCGAAAAATGAGGAAACCAAAATGGCTGATTATTTGTATACTAGCAATGCTGAAAAGGTGAACGCTTTTATGGCGTTTAAAAATATTTCAGTGCACAATGAAAGATATAGTTTCAGTGTAAATGCTCCCTATACAAAAACAACACACTTTACAAATGCACAGTTCAACAAGTAAGCAAGCATTTATGCGCTTCACTCCCATTGTCCGGTGTATGCGCAAAAGTTCTTGTGGTTTTGCGCAAATGTTATATTAGGCTGTGCCCTTCGAAACATGAAATATGAATGAAAATATTTGTTCCAACGTTTACTATGGTAAACTAAGTGACCTTCTCGTGAATTGATAGCAGACAGTCGGGACAAGTTCTTTTTTTTTTTTTTTAAACAAATATTGAGTTCAGTTCAAAACACCCATATAAATTTGCTGGGTGCGAGTACATGCAAGTTTTCTTGCTGATGTGCACCGAAGTATGTAGGATTGGGCGTTGTAAAGTAAATACAATAGCTAATAAACCCAGAAGTGGCATAGGAAGCTAAATTTATTTCGTTAATATTTTTAGCACACGTCTAAACGCAGGTACTGCATACCACTCCCGGCACGCCCACATACGAATACTAGTGCGAAGTGGGTTACAGCCTGGTATTACAGCGAATTGCAGTTCAGTCGCCCTGACACGGGCATCTTTTTTTTTTTTTCAGTAACTAGCATATTACAGGTCTATTTCTCCTTTTACATTTGAATCACCTTTGGAGCGAAATTGCACAGACAATTCTTGCAGTTTTTCTGCAGCAATTGTGCAGTTTGCGTGTTGATACGATTTTAATGATAGATTATGGATCATGGCAAACCATGACATGGCATAGCTGTCACTGCCTGCTCACTTCGGTATAGAAGGTAATTTCCACGCTGCTAGCACGCCTTTAAAGTGGTGCACGGTTTCTCATCTGGGCTTATATACGCTCTCTTTACTTTGCTTTGATCAACGAGATGGACTTGTGCTTATTGTTAAAAGACGCGCACAGCACATACTAAGATTTCTATTGGGACATGAATGGAATATTATCAGCTCCTGTTTTTGCTGAGAACTGTTGCTTTCTACTGCCGCAAAAACTTGATAGATATGACCACGCCTTTCTCCGTGCATTGGATGAAGCAGTGCGTTGCATTATACAACACTGACGTAAACAACATTTTAATTATAGCAGGAAGAACTCCGCGGTGTCCGCCATATCCGACAATATCGGGGATATAATTCATATGCATATATACATATATACATATGCAATTGTTTTATGTACAACACGTAGCATGCGCAAGGATGCATTGAAACTGGGCCGTAACACGCGCCCCATCATGACCAATGCTCCTGGACCTCGAAGGAATTGCGCTTCTGCTTTTCGCGCGTCGGGCGTTTTGGCGTCCTTCGGGGACACTAAACTTACCCGTATCCTGCGAACGCTCTGCTTCTTCCATGTGTTAGTGTATCCAGCACGTGTCATGCATGTGTATGCCATTTCATGGCTCGTAATAACTAAGGTAGTCTGCCAGGCGTAAGAGGCGGACAAAAGTACTCTGTCTGCACTCAAGAATTTATAGGGTTTGAGACATCAAAACGACATCGGCTCTTGGAGAGACGTCGTAGTGGAGGGTTCCGGGTTAAGTTCGACTGTCTGGGCTTCTTTGTTTGGGCTTCTAATGTGCACTGACATCATAGAGTACATAGGCGTCTTACGTTTCGCCTCCATCGAAACGCTACCACCGAGGATGGATTTTAATTTTATATCGGTGGCCTTAAGTCGAAAAGCAAGGCATTTAAACAACCTAGACCAATCAATACGAACGAGGTGTTTAAAGAGGGATTGAATAGGCGGGCGATGCTAAGTATAGATAACCAGCAAATCCAACGAAGTCCAGTAGAGGGTTAATTACGAAGCAAACATAACGCTGAGATCAGTTTTTAACCTCATTCGATTACGCAACGAATCTTCATCTCGCTTTCCAGAAATCTTCTAAACATAGCACGCAGCGATGCTGGTCATTGCCACCGGCCTTCCGCGGTGCTTTTAAAATAGAAGTTTTTGCACCACGCCTTGCTCCATCTGCTTTTGTTACGGTTTACTGATGTGGTAATATATCGATACCATGAAGATAGAATGAACTCATAAAAATGCACATAATGTCTTTACCAAGCGAAGAGGAGGCTGTATCTGTATGTTTGATAGCTCTCGCAATTGAATCCATGTTACCAAAGAATTGCTGCATTAACGTTTCTTGTGCAATATCACAATGAGGTTTTGGCTTTTGGGATTTTTTCGCCCAAGAATTAAAACGATAAGTATAGCTGCAGATTTAATAAAATTATTGCACTCATAATGGACGGCATAATGAACAGTAGTCTTGAGTTTTCCCTAAAGGCATTTAGTCCATTTGGATCACGCCTTGTCCTCGGCGCTTGGGGGCCTATTGTGACAATGCCTGCTAGAAGAGCATGCCTCCATTCTTTCTTAAAACAGGCAAACAATAATATCTACAACCAATTCATGAGGAGAGCCTCAGAGAGACGCCAAACAGTTTGTTACGAAAGCGTACTACATGATGTAGCATACTGTGCAGATTGCCTGTGCACATTAATCCGTACTTCTATTGGACTTAACCGCATTGAAGCTAACGCTGAGGAACAACATCTCTGACCACTGTGTAGTGCTGCGCAGGTTCAAAAGCTGCAGGAAGAAAAAAACGACCGTACGAAGTTGCCAGTTGTTCTTTGACCATCATAGTGTAAACAACAAAATGGCTGTCATGCTTCAGAGGACTGCACCCACAGAGAAATTACTAAGTGAGCGCACTGAGAGACTAGTCGACAAAGCAGCAGCGACCGATCGGAATAGCCAGCTAGGTAACAATATCAGCTGACAACAAATGTACCCCGATCCTGTCATAAAACCCACTTGCGTTTCATAAAAGCAGCCTGAGGTTCTATTCTCTAGTAATCAAGCCAGGTCATCCGACTGCGCGATGCTGCTCAAATGTGCAGCCAAGAATGATAACTATCCACAGTATGCCTCACTTAAAAGAGATCAGTCACACCAAGTGTACTGTGCATTTTGATGCTGCCCTGTGCGGATTTTGCCATACAATCTATATCACCTCCACCTCACATCACTTTCACTGTATAGTGTGAGCAAGTGCATAATTATGCTGGCAGTACTAGTATAAACGCCTTTACATTATGGCGTCACATTAAAAGAGACTGTCGCTCATCTTGTGCTTGCGCAAACCTGGGAAGCTCATTGTGGCAAACTGCCCACATCACTTCCAGTCTGAGACTCCCCGTGTGATTCAGAAAACCTCACTGCAGCAAGCAGCTGCCACGCGTGCAACGAGCCTGCTCCACGTGCATGACTGTCGCTGCAATCTAACTTGCGTGGTTCCTTGTGACTACTTGTGGCTAAACAAGAACTGCATGCCGAAATTGACCAGTATATCCCTTTCTGTATGATATTCTTAGAATTGATTGATTGATTGATTGATTGATTGATTGATTGATTGATTGATTGATTGATTGATTGATTGATTGATTGATTGATTGATTGATTGATTGATTGATTGGATGAATGAATGAATGAATGAATGAATGAATGAATGAATGAATGAATGAATGAATGAATGAATGAATGAATGAATGAATGAATGAATGAATGAATCTTAGGGGCGCGCAACCATTGGTATCAACGGAGCAGCGACTTCAGACTTCTCTGGCATTTTGCAAGGTTTGCTTACCTCTCGACATGACGTCACCGCCGCTGTCAACAAACCTCACCAAGCGACCATTGTTGATATGGGATCGTCAGCTTAAGGCACGACAAAAAGTAAACGATTCTCATGTAAGAGCATTACTGCCAGCACCAAGTGGGTAGCGAGGCAGTGGTTGGTGCCAGCACGCAAAATAGTAAAAAGAAAGGAGCCCAAACTGTAGCTCGCTTACAAGAATCAATGCAACAACACAGCTGAAATTACATAGCGCCAAACTACTGAAATACTCAGTGAATAAATGATCTTTGGTCCAGTGAACTTCAGTAGGGGCAGAAGCATAAATATATAAGTGATAGCGATGTGAACAGACGACGCTGCGCTGGATAACTAAGAGACCTCGGGCTTCGCTAAATTATGTGGAAACATTGTTGTCAAGAAATGCTCTTATAGATATCGCATTCGGCTAAGTTCGGGACAAAGCACTACCGCCTGAAAAGTTATAACGCTTCCACTCCTATATTCTCAAGGCTACCGTGCAGATTCTCACTAACGCCTGTCGAAATGGGGACAAAAAAGCGGTGTCAAGGTTGGGATCTTTGGGATTTTAACGTAATTTGAAGTTTTAACCTTTCAGAAGCAATGGCTACACCGAGCCCGGCTTCCAGAGAAGTTGCAATGTCGAGTCACGCGTTTGCGCTATCGTGCAGAAGAGGTGACATATATATTCCCGTACATTGCATACATCAATGCAAACGGACACGCAAGCAGCTGTGGTCGGAGACAACCCAAGTCTGCAGTAACTGGCACGCACACTTCATCCGCAAAAGAAGGTAGTTCGCTGGCAAAGCGTTTCTGGTTACTTTAAAACACTAAGCATCAGACCAGATTACCAGCTAGAAAATTTCAATGCCTCTGGCATTGGTATAGTCAAATTTCGAAACCATGTTTTGTTTTACTTTCAGCGGAGTAATACTCGTAGTGTACACGTGTACGCCGTGTACAATGGCCCATATTTAGCAACTGTTTTTTTTTTTTTTTTAACTCCTGTCCTACTATAGCTGAGCCTATACCTCGGAAAGTTAAACTTTACACGTTTGTTATTTCAATGCCTTCTGACAAAATGCTTTTGCCAACTTTTGTAATTTATAGTGAAATGCAGACTTTCATAAGCATCGTCAGTGAGATTTCAAGAAAATGTTTACTGTTCTGACGGAATCCGAGCTACATCAAGTCGGGCTACAACAGCTAAATCTGTCACAGTCAAAGGTGATGTCTACTTTTCTCTGATACTACGACGGGCCCAGGATAACAAACTAAGCTCCGGTACACCTTCGTAACTCTACCACTGACAACAGCGACGGTTGGAACGCGAAACCCAGCTTTCCATTTTCTCCAATCCTAGTTCCCGGCTCCGTGGCCATGTTCATCCACTGTACCCGTTCACTCTCAAAAGAACAAAGTTGGCATTAAACACAGCTTCAGTGCTCCACGGCACCTGCTTTCTATTCCACATCATTTACTTGCCCCTCAGTTCAGGAATCACACACGGCCTGAATATGAGTGTAAAAGGCAGATTGTTCATTTTCACAATAATTTGTCGTTACGGTTGCTTTGTGTTCGCATTTCAGGCGCTTTCTCTGGAAAATATCGAATAGAATAATCCGGTTGACAGTCAATACGACTTCAAAGTAAGTGGCTGAAAATAAGGGCCAGGATCGTATCCGCGTCTCTTCCAGGCGCTTTTTGCTTATTCCAAGCAAATCAACGCCGCTATAGGATTACGCGAAACACGCAAACCCTGTGTGTCGTTAGAACGTTTACAACATCTAAAAACTTCTGTATTATGTAGCGAAAGATCATTTGTAGATGTGTCTGCTCCGAAGAAGTCACGCAGACATTGCCCATATTGGGCTTCACTGGCTCTGTAGCTCGTCCTCGGTTGAAATCATTTCGATGTTCCGAAGACGTAGTGCACCTCCCCTGCTTCGGTCTCAGAGATCTTGACTAGACGATCGGTTTAAAGCTGGAAAAAAGAACATAAATATCTCATGCAGAGCTTGCTTATTGGAAATCCGCGCGTCTAGAAAGTTTCTCTCAGGGAAGGAGCATCGTCAAGTGGAGTTGGGGCCGAGAACGGCTTAAAAAAAAACATGCTCAACGTTACATAATTGATTGCACGCTCTTACCTAAGCGCCTGAATAAGCTGGCACTTCGTGCACGCTGACAAAAAAGAAAAGGACAAACTAAAGCACTGAACCAAAGTACACCGTTTGTCTCTTTTATTTATTGCAGCCCAAACTGTGCAACAATAGCCATATTTGAGCCTTTGCTGCAGCTTGCTTGGCCGAAAGTGAAAACTGGACGCCAGCTAGTAAGATCTGCTACAGTGCGACCATAGCACTTAGGCAAAGGTGCATTATTTGGTCCCAGATCATACAGCTTCGTAGCTTCCGGTTCACGCAAAATTCTGGGCAATAAAGTCAGATACAGCTCAAGAACGCAAAGGCCCCTCAGTGTAGGCTGTCCAACGAATGTCGTCGAATTATGTTATGCCGTCGCGGTGGATTGCCTTGCAACTGTTAGCATGACAAAAGAGTCTGATCGATCGCGATGTACTCAGAATAGGTCGACGCCACTGGCAGGAGTTCCTAGGGTTGTAGCGGAGCCTTTGACCTGTATCTGACTAAACCTTTATAAGCGCTGTATAGAAGAGTCCTGTGATCTCTCCCGTACATCGCTCGCCTCCTGCTTTCGGGTGGATCTGACACCATTAGGCACATCTGAGCACAGTCGGCTCACAGTGCATCGGCTGCAGTAGAGCTTTGTCCGGACGGGGCGCGGGAAAGAGTGGGAAAAAATCGATGTCAGTAGCAGTAGTTGTCGCACTTTACTAGCGTAATGAAGGAGAATGGCCATTCATGCTCATCTACAGTTTCCCTGGTTACTTTGGTAGCATATATAGGTACTATTGAAACCACAGCAAAACTCAAGGGCCAAAGAAGTGAAGCTTGTTATGCCCGGGGCCCTAAATCATCCCGGAGGGTCCGCACATTCGGAGAGCGCCGTTGTTAGGCCGGATGTGGTATTTCCTTGCGACAGCGGGCCGAGGCGTGTTGAGGGGGGACGTCAGTACAAAGGAGCACGGATCCTTATCTTCCCGACAGGTTAATTGAAGTCAAGCGCTTTTGTCGGCAACCGGAACGGGCGTCTTTTGTCTTCGGCACCTCTCCTCTGAACAATGGACCACGGCCCGGGGCGAACCAGGAGCCGCGGCACGTCGTCGTGTTGTGACCCAGCAGTGGGAGATGGCTACTGTTGACTCAAAGATGCTGCTGCTCGTGCCGCTCGATGGCCATTAAAACCAGGATTGTGCTGCTGAGGATGTGTGCACCATCGCCTGACTGGCGCCATTAGCCCTGTATACATGGACTCGACAGCACCGGGTCGGGTAAGCGTCGAGTAAGCGAGGTCACCATTACTCGACCCGATTGGTGTCTACATGAACTCGCTTTCTAGCGAGTAAGTATCGCAGCGGCGCGTAGCGTCGAGATTTGAAGTTATTGTGCAAGTTTCTTACTCGTAATTGATTCCGTTGCCTTTTAGTATCGAGAGCTTCGATTATTATTTATTATCGTTGATGAGGGCTAAAAAGCCTTCAACTTCGCTGACGCTCCTCGCCGTTCCGGTTGCTTTTTAATCCCAGAGTTCGCCATAACTCGACTTTCTGACTCGACAGCGTCTACATGCTTTTAGACAAGCGGGTCAAGCGAGTTAACCTACCCCCTGCAAGCGAGTTAACGCGACCCGCTCCGCGGCTATTTTACTCGACCCGACTGCGTACACATGAACCCGACAACTGGTTTTTTACTCGACAGGCTTACTCGACCCGACTCTGTCGAGTCCATGTATACAGGGCTATTGAAGATGGCTGAAACCAGATGGGACATCGCCGCTTCAGAGAAAACAACGGGGACGGCCTGGCTGTTGTGCAGTGGTATACCGTATTTCCTGTACAAGTGCGAGGAGGTGTGTGCATGTGTGCGCGTTTGTGCGTGAGGTGCTGGTGGAACAGTTGGGCGGAGCCAAAAGAAGCGGCTCAGCGTCTATTGGACGCTTGGAAAACTGCGGGTTCCACAGTGGGACTGAAAGATGATTTAAGCAGCCTACGAGGGCTGCTTCTGTGTGTCTCGCCTGTGCTCTCAGTTCATTAAGAGCTACCTCGCTCCCTTTCACGTGCTTGCACGTTTATGTTTTGTAAGTATGTAAAACAAATCTTCAGTTTGCTCTTCTCCTAACAACTCCTGCCGTCTTCTACCTTCCTCAACGCCTTGCGGTGAAGTCCTTATAGCACCCAGTCCTTCGATTATATCATCTTGATGGCAGCGGTGTGGTCGTCTGCGCAGTGTCGTGGCTCCAGTTGGGTGAGTGCACGGTCTTTCTCTTGAGATTTGCCAGGTTTTACAACACATGTCGAGATTGTGAAGCTTAGGTAATTACTGGTGGTTGTAGTTGCTTAGTGACCTTCTTTAACCACTAGAGTAGAGTGTATAGCCGTCACTTCGGAGTAGTCATGGACTGGAAAAAGCTGCGCAAAGCGAACCTGGTTTTGATATGCAGAGGATTGGGGATCGATTCATAGGAAACCGCTCATAGTACAGGCAATTGAGGAAAGCGGAGCAGTTGCAGAGGAATTAAAGGAATGGTGGGAAGACAATCAGGAAGCGCTTAAGAAAGAAAGAAGGAGAGGCTGGATAGAGAAAGGGAAGAAGAACGCGAAAGAAAAGCTCTTGAGGAGCGTGAAAGGGAGCGCCAGCATAAACTGGAGAGCAAGCGGCTCACCCTACAGTTAGCCGAGTCTAATGGGCGCGAGACACCCGACTCCTAAGAGTACATGGGACACAAAATGCCAGGATGAAGGATCTCCTACAACTGTACAAGCTCGGTGAGGACATAGAACTCTTTCTGGTTAATTTTGAACGTACGTGCGAGTCATTAGGCATTCCATCTGCATCGTGCTCTCAGAAATGAAATTGCGAACGCTACCGTGTGAAGCGGCCCAAGTACTAGCTCGACTAAAGAAAGAAGAAGCAGACGACTACACTGAAGCAAAAGCAGCACTGTAGAAGAAGTACCGCCTGTCCCCGGACGCCTTTCGCCGCCGTTTCAGAGAGACTCAAAAGCGGCCTATCGAATATTTCCCAGATTTTGCCTATAACATGAAGGCCGACCTTACTGAGTGGCTGAAAGGAGAGGGTGCGTTCGGGACGCATGACAAAGTAGTCGAAGTAATCTGCCTAGAACAGTTTTATAACTTCCTGGGAGAAGAAATACGAACGTGGGTACAGGATAGGCCGAGCTAGAAAACCCTAGCATGCGCGGCAGAGTTGGCAGAAGAGTTTCGTTCTATGTAGACGCCAGACCGCGAGGGATAGAGCCCGTCCAAGCCCTAAGTCTATGGAAAGTCTGAGGGAACATTACGGCAAACCCAAAGGCGAAATATCGAGTGGGGAGTACCGCAGGAAGGAGGAGTTAGAAAATTCTTCTAAGGCGACAGTCAACAAAGGAAAGAATAAGGTCTTTGAATCCAGAAAACCGCCAAGGTGCTACCGATGTAACGAGCCGGGTCACTTCGCGAGTGCTTGCAGTAACCCGAAGGTTGTTTTCTCATTAGTAGAGACTACTGATGATAGCCTGCGTTTGTTGGAGCCATACCTGCGAGACCTGAACGTTAATGGTAGACTCTGCCGCGTACTGAGAGACTCGGCAGCCACCATAGACGTCGTTCACCCCGCATATGTAAAACCCGAAGATTTTACAGGGGAATGTGCCGGGATTAGGCAGGTGGCGCAAGAACAAAGCACGTGCTTGCCAATCACACGTGTTGAGATTGAAGGCCCTTTTGGTTCTTTGAGCACGGAAGCAGCGGTGTCGCGAAATCTGCCGGAACAGTTCCCATACCTTTTTTCAAATCACTCAGAGCAGAAGCTACAAGAAGCTAGTTTCGGGGAACGGTCTGTTCTGGCGCTGACTCGTGCCAAGGCTCGTGAGATAGCGGTAGAAGTGAGTCAGCGAAACAGAGACAATGTCGCCGCAGCGGAACAGACGAGGGCGGAAAAGCACAGTGGGTGTGATCAGTATCGAGCTACCAGTGAAATCTAATCTGGCAGAAAGGCATCCAGCGTCAGGTCGCGAGAGGCGCCGGCGCAAACTGTGTTGACCCTTGTACCGCCGCGCGCGAATTCTTTGCTAGACCTCGCGAAGGTAGACCGCGTAAATAATGCGGCAGAGCATAGGGGCGTTGTCGCAGCAACGGAGCATACGGGGGAGGAAGAGCACAGTGGGTACAATCAGGATCAGGCCATCGGCGAAACTGAACCTGACAGAGTGGCACCCAGAGCCAGGCCGCGAGATGCGCCGGCGGAAACTGTGTTGACCTTTGTACTGCAGAGCAGTGATTCTGGGATAGATTCCGCGATGGTAAACCGAGAAGCTACTGCAGAAGAGCAGAGTTTGATTACCGCTGTAGCGGAGCAGACGGGGGCGGAAGAGCACAGTGGGTGCGACCAGGACCGGGCCACCGGCGAAATGAAACCTGACAGGGAGGCACCCAGAGCCAGGCCGCGAGATGCGCTGGCGGAAACTGTGTTGACCTTGTATCCCGCGACGCGAGGGTAAATCGAGTAACTATCACAGCAGAGAAAACGGCGACCGACACGGTACGATTGGTGCGTTCGGAGAGAGGAGAGCGCATTGCGGAGTATGTCGAGGAAAGCCAGAGAACGGGAGAGGGAGACCGCGAACTGGAAAGATCGAGTGTCGGCAATGATGCCGTAGTTGAAACAGGAGAGGCAGTGGTCAACGGGTTAGCAGACCACACTGCCGACCCGAATAGAAGTGCTGACCCTGCGATAACCTGTGATGCGACGGGCAGTGTAGCGTCATGTGCAGAGGCATTCGTAGCTCAAGATGCGCGTGCTGAGCTGCTGAGGGAAACTACCGTTAACTTGGGAGTTGGGGCCGCGCTAAGTGACGACCTTTGCGACAAAGAATGTGTAGGTGCAATCAAAGGCGGGGTAGTCACCATAACGGCTCAGGCAGGCGGCGCGGGCGCAGAAGGAATTAGCAGCTCACATGATGAAAGTGGGACGGAATGCGAAGAGGCCCAGAATGAGCAATCTGTCAGTACTCAATTAGGGAACAATGAAGTACAGGTTAGCGAAAGAGCGCATTGTGTCAACAGCGAAGGCGCACCGCTGTGCCAGGATGACGAGCTAGCGGGCAGAGCCAACACCTCCTAGACAGCTTTCAAGGCCTGCGCGCTCCGACGTGACGTCACTTCCTGCCGGCCTACTCCCTGCGTCCCCGGCGCAACACCTCCTAGACAGCTTTCAAGGCCTGCGCGCTCCGACGTGACGTCACTTCCTGCCGGCCTACTCCCTGCGTCCCCGGCGTCCCGGCGCACCAGTCAGCCGCGCGCCATATTTACTTTGTGCCGTGTGCGAGTGGGCTGCTGTTCTGCGTGTGTTTTCTTGCCCTATTTGGTTGCTGTGCGCCCATGTTTTGCGGCATATGCTGGTTTTGACATGCCGAACAAGTGTTGTGTACCGGCATGTTCAAGCAATTACCGAACAGGGGAAAAAGCCCAAGTGTTTTCCTTCCCGAAGGACGAAGTGCAACGCACGAAGTGGCTGCGGGCGATACCGAGGAAGGATTTTATTCCTACAGAGAATAACAAGGTAAGAGATTTGTTTGTTACACTGTGCTTCTAGACTACGTTTGAAGCGCAATTCGATTATTCCTTTTATCGAACGAGAACAGTATATAGCAGGTATTTCGCTCTAGCAGTCGCATATTATCAGTATGCCTTCGCTTTTGTTTGCATGCAGGTATGCGCACTGCACTTCGAGGAGTCATGTCTTGAACGGAAAACTTCGTACACGGATCCCAGGACCGGGCGAGTGCTCGAGGTTTCATTGAAAGTACCCCGGCTTCGAAAAGGATCAGTGCCTGCTCTCTTTCCGGGATGCCCCTCCTACTTGTCAAAGCAAGACGCCTGCCCTTCCAGAATATCACCAGATAGCAAACGAACACGCCGAGAAGCATCAGACCTTGCTCGTGCGATTTCTGAATCCGCAGCTTCCTACCACAGTGAAGAAATTAAGCGTAGTTTTTTCTCGCTTCCTGAACTGAAAGAACGATTGAAGACAGTGTGTGTACCTGATGTGTGGGCAGTCATTCATCGCCCTAACTGTGCGCTGTTTTTGAACATAGTGAACGAGAGTGCACCTGTTTTGCAGTCATCCGTGACCATCTCCGTTGATATGGAGTTAAGCGTGTGTTTCTTGGGCAAAAGTTTGAAGCGTTTTGGAAATTACTTGGTGCCAAATAAGGTCATGGATGTCAATGTTCTCCTGGAAATATTGAATCGAATGCAATGCATTGAGAGCGACGAGTGTCCTTCTGATGGCCTTCCAGATATTGTTTGTGCTCTTCTGGAAAAAATTGAGGAACACATCACAGACAGCAAAAGGGATATGATTAGATTTTTGAAAGAACAGGTGACATTGCTTGTAAAGGAACGCATCCAATATTCATCAGAGATTATGGTGCTTGCTTGTATTTTGCACACCATATCCCCTCACGCATACAAGTTCCTTAGGTCATCTTGTGTCCTTGTCTTGCCACATCCGAGTACAATAAGAAATGTCTGCTCTTCATTTCAGTTGTCACCGCAAAATGAATCTGGGAATGGTAATTTTCTGAAGTACATCGCCCACAGATCCAAACAACTGAAGCAATATGAAAAAGATATTGTTCTGATGGTAGATGAAATCCATATCCAACCATTTTTTGATTATAAAGGTGGCAATATCAGTGGAGCAGCGGCAAACTCCAATGTGGCCGCTACATCCGCGCATGTGTTTATGTTGCAAAGCATGCTCAGCTCTTTTCGAGAAGTTGTACACATTCTTCCTGTGCGAACGCTGAATGCCGAGTCTCTGCACAAAGTGCTTAAGGAAGTCATCCTCGGGCTTGAAAAACTTGGATTCAGAGTGCTAGCTGTTGTGTCGGATAACAATTCGATCAACAGGAAAGCCCTTAGTATGTTTTCAAGTCCCCCCAAGCTGAAAACAGCTTATCCGAATCCGGCTGACGCATCACGGCCTTTATTTTATGTTGTAGATGCCGTGCATTTGCTCAAGTGCATTAGAAACAACTGGTTAAATAAAAAAAATCCTGGAACTAACCTTTATTTCCCACTGTTTGACCTTTCAAATAACACAGTGCATCATGATGCCATACAGTGGGCTTCTTTCAAGGAACTACGTGAGCTTCATAAGCTTGAAGCTTCGCAGCTCCTAAAATACAGCTACCACCTCTCCTCAAAAGCACTGAACCCCAGCAACTTAGAGAGACAGAATGTCAAGCTCGCTTTACAGGTATTTAATGAATTTGTGGCTGAAGCATTAGATGCCCACAGTGACTTGCCAGCATTTCAACATGCTAAGCAGACTGCAAATTTTGTTAGAGTAATCGTTAGATGGTGGAAAATTGTAAATGTTAAAACACCGCACAAAGGGTATCACCATCGAGATGTTTACGAGCAGCCAGCTTCATCAAGGACAGATGACCCTAAGCTGACCTTCTTGGGTGCCTTAGTGACTTGGTTGGACGTGTGGGAGTTTTATAAGCATGACAATAGTACACTCACAAGAGAAACTCTTACTGCTTGGAGGCATTCAGCCTACGCTTTGCTGGAGTTCACAAAGTACTGTACTGTTGAACTTGGTTACAAGTACGTACTTCTCGGAAAGGTGCAGACAGATGGTCTCGAACACAGGTTCGGTCAGTACAGGCAAATGGCAGGAGGCCACTATCACATTAGCATCCGACAACTTTATGAATGTGAAGGCAGGCTGCGACTGCAGAGCACCCTTCCGGCATTAAGCGATGATCTGCTAGACACTGCTTCTTCACAAAGTGCCCCACATAAAGCGTCTTTCGACATTAACGTAGAGTCTGAAGACTTAGACAAGTTGAGTTCACGTGTTGCTGTGTTTGGCTATGTTGCAGGCTTTTGCGCGCACTCTGTCTTGAAAGTTTTGAAGTGCGACACCTGCAAGGAAAAGCTTGTTGTTGAGAGAGATGACGAGAGAGACACACGGATATGTACTCACTAACAGCGAACCTCAGTCGAGGGGGCTTAAAATTTCCCAGTGCGTGTGTTGTTACCATCGTTATGCACGCCGAAGTTGTTGTAAAAAAATTGCTGCAGCCCGAAAATGCCACGAACTTCTTGCAGATGTCTAATCACAGGGACATTGTGAAGCACCTTGTGATTAAAAGCCTGCCAGAGTTCGAAGAACTGTGCACATGTGAAAACGGCCATGAGCCAGAACTTGTAATTAACATGGCAGCAAAATGTGCTACAAATATAATCCTGAACAATTATTGTAAAGACAGGAACGATACTGCCACTGCTGCTGCAAAAGCTGATGCAAAAGCACGCAAATTAAAGACTGTCACCAAAAAGTGATAATGAAAGCAATTGTTGGCTGTTTATTGTGCTTCATCATTTGTGCCGCAAATAAATTTTGTCCCCATTTGTAAAGCTTTTAAGCATTTTGCATTTATTTAACTGGAGCGAACGTCACGACATGCTATTTGACAATTTGTCCCCATTTGTAAAGCTTTTAAGCATTTTGCATTTATTTAACTGGAGCGAACGTCACGACATGCTATTTGTCAAACGTTCTCATTCTTTTCTATTTTTTTTAACTCTTCCTACATCTCAACGATAATGTGCTACATCTACACGTCACTTGCGCACCAACCACGCGTAGCTTCATGGAAAGCCTGAGCGCGGCTACGCAGCAAGCGCCAACAAGCAGGGGAGAGTTGGAAGCGGCGCGTCGCCTGGGACGGGCAGTGGTGACGTAGCTGACGTCGAGGCACGTGACGCGCAGGCCTGGAACAAGTTTAGGAGGTGTTGCCCCGGCGTCCCGGCGCCCCAGTCAGCCGCGCGCCATATTTACTTTGTGCCGTGTGCGAGTGGGCTGCTGTTCTGCGTGTGTTTTCTTGCCCTATTTGGTTGCTGTGCGCCCATGTTTTGCGGCATATGCTGGTTTTGACATGCCGAACAAGTGTTGTGTACCGGCATGTTCAAGCAATTACCGAACGGGGGTAAAAGCCCAAGTGTTTTCCTTCCCGAAGGACGAAGTGCAACGCACGAAGTGGCTGCGGGCGATACCGAGGAAAGATTTTATTCCTACAGAGAATAACAAGGTAAGAGATTTGTTTGTTACACTGTGCTTCTAGACTACGTTTGAAGCGCAATTCGATTATTCCTTTTATCGAACGAGAACAGTATATAGCAGGTATTTCGCTCTAGCAGTCGCATATTATCAGTATGCCTTCGCTTTTGTTTGCATGCAGGTATGCGCACTGCACTTCGAGGAGTCATGTCTTGAACGGAAAACTTCGTACACGGATCCCAGGACCGGGCGAGTGCTCGAGGTTTCATTGAAAGTACCCCGGCTTCGAAAAGGATCAGTGCCTGCTCTCTTTCCGGGATGCCCATCCTACTTGTCAAAGCAAGACGCCTGCTCTTCCAGAATATCACCAGATAGCAAACGAACACGCCGAGAAGCATCAGACCTTGCTCGTGCGATTTCTGAATCCGCAGCTTCCTACCACAGTGAAGAAATTAAGCGTAGTTTTTTCTCGCTTCCTGAACTGAAAGAACGATTGAAGACAGTGTGTGTACCTGATGTGTGGGCAGTCATTCATCGCCCTAACTGTGCGCTGTTTTTGAACATAGTGAACGAGAGTGCACCTGTTTTGCAGTCATCCGTGACCATCTCCGTTGATATGGAGTTAAGCGTGTGTTTCTTGGGCAAAAGTTTGAAGCGTTTTGGAAATTACTTGGTGCCAAATAAGGTCATGGATGTCAATGTTCTCCTGGAAATATTGAATCGAATGCAATGCATTGAGAGCGACGAGTGTCCTTCTGATGGCCTTCCAGATATTGTTTGTGCTCTTCTGGAAAAAAATTGAGGAACACATCACAGACAGCAAAAGGGATATGATTAGATTTTTGAAAGAACAGGTGACATTGCTTGTAAAGGAACGCATCCAATATTCATCAGAGATTATGGTGCTTGCTTGTATTTTGCACACCATATCCCCTCACGCATACAAGTTCCTTAGGTCATCTTGTGTTCTTGTCTTGCCACATCCGAGTACAATAAGAAATGTCTGCTCTTCATTTCAGTTGTCACCGCAAAATGAATCTGGGAATGGTAATTTTCTGAAGTACATCGCCCACAGATCCAAACAACTGAAGCAATATGAAAAAAATATTGTTCTGATGGTAGATGAAATCCATATCCAACCATTTTTTGATTATAAAGGTGGCAATATCAGTGGAGCAGCGGCAAACTCCAATGTGGCCGCTACATCCGCGCATGTGTTTATGTTGCAAAGCATGCTCAGCTCTTTTCGAGAAGTTGTACACATTCTTCCTGTGCGAACGCTGAATGCCGAGTCTCTGCACAAAGTGCTGAAGGAAGTCATCCTCGGGCTTGAAAAACTTGGATTCAGAGTGCTAGCTGTTGTGTCGGATAACAATTCGATCAACAGGAAAGCCCTTAGTATGTTTTCAAGTCCCCCCAAGCTGAAAATAGCTTATCCGAATCCGGCTGACGCATCACGGCCTTTATTTTATGTTGTAGATGCCGTGCATTTGCTCAAGTGCATTAGAAACAACTGGTTAAATAAAAAAAATCCTGGAACTAACCTTTATTTCCCACTGTTTGACCTTTCAAATAACACAGTGCATCATGATGCCATACAGTGGGCTTCTTTCAAGGAACTACGTGAGCTTCATAAGCTTGAAGCTTCGCAGCTCCTAAAATACAGCTACCACCTCTCCTCAAAAGCACTGAACCCCAGCAACTTAGAGAGACAGAATGTCAAGCTCGCTTTACAGGTATTTAATGAATTTGTGGCTGAAGCATTAGATGCCCACAGTGACTTGCTAGCATTTCAACATGCTAAGCAGACTGCAAATTTTGTTAGAGTAATCGTTAGATGGTGGAAAATTGTAAATGTTAAAACACCGCACAAAGGGTATCACCATCGGGATGTTTACGAGCAGCCAGCTTCATCAAGGACAGATGACCCTAAGCTGACCTTCTTGGGTGCCTTAGTGACTTGGTTGGACGTGTGGGAGTTTTATAAGCATGACAATGGTACACTCACAAGAGAAACTCTCACTGCTTGGAGGCATTCAGCCTACGCTTTGCTGGAGTTCACAAAGTACTGTACTGTTGAACTTGGTTTTCAAGTACGTACTTCTCGGAAAGGTGCAGACAGATGGTCTCGAACACAGGTTCGGTCAGTACAGGCAAATGGCAGGAGGCCACTATCACATTAGCATCCGACAACTTTATGAATGTGAAGGCAGGCTGCGACTGCAGAGCACCCTTCCGGCATTAAGCGATGATGATCTGCTAGACACTGCTTCTTCACAAAGTGCCCCACATAAAGCGTCTTTCGACATTACCGTAGAGTCTGAAGACTTAGACAAGTTGAGTTCACGTGTTGCTGTGTTTGGCTATGTTGCAGGCTTTTGCGCGCACTCTGTCTTGAAAGTTTTGAAGTGCGACACCTGCAAGGAAAAGCTTGTTGTTGAGAGAGATGACGAGAGAGACACGGATATGTACTCACTAACAGCGAACCTCAGTCGAGGGGGCTTAAAATTTCCCAGTGCGTGTGTTGTTACTATCGTTATGCACGCCGAAGTTGTTGTAAAAAAATTGCTGCAGCCCGAAAATGCCACGAACTTCTTGCAGATGTCTAATCACAGGGACATTGTGAAGCACCTTGTGATTAAAAGCCTGCCAGAGTTCGAAGAACTGTGCACATGTGAAAACGGCCATGAGCCAGAACTTGTATATAACATGGCAGCAAAATGTGCTACAAATATAATCCTGAACAATTATTGTAAAGACAGGAACGATACTGCCACTGCTGCTGCAAAAGCTGATGCAAAAGCACGCAAATTAAAGACTGTCACCAAAAAGTGATAATGAAAGCAATTGTTGGCTGTTTATTGTGTTTCATCATTTGTGCCGCAAATAAATTTTGTCCCCATTTGTAAAGCTTTTAAGCATTTTGCATTTATTTAACTGGAGCGAACGTCACGACATGCTATTTGTCAAACGTTCTCATTCTTTTCTATTTTTTTTAACTCTTCCTACATCTCAACGATAATGTGCTACATCTACACGTCACTTGCGCACCAACCACACGTAGCTTCATGGAAAGCCTGAGCGCGGCTACGCAGCAAGCGCCAACAAGCAGGGGAGAGTTGGAAGCGGCGCGTCGCCTGGGACGGGCAGTGGTGACGTAGCTGACGTCGAGGCACGTGACGCGCAGGCCTGGAACAATTTTAGGAGGTGTTGGCAGAGCGCGTGTACAGTTCGCACTGGCGGAGAAGCGTAGCGCAGAAGTGCTCGGACTTGAGGATGGCTTGGGGCGCGCGAATCGCTTTAATGTGGAGCATTGCCGAAAGAGTAAGTGTTCACAGTATTCTTCCGAAGCGCCTACGGAGGGAGAACGCTATCGGCGAAAACGAAAGGATCGGCAGGTATACAGCAGCGCGAGAACGAAGGGTGGAGCGCAAGTCGAGCTGATCAGTAGGCCGAACAATTATGTTTAGGAATCCGGCACGGATTGCGTTGAACCGACTGACCGCCCTCCATCGATAGGGGTCATAGGCACCCAGCGCCTAAGTTGACGCGCTGCCGGAGGTTTGAGCGGAAATGGGGAAGTTGAAAAGCGAATGGTTTTGTGCTGCGGTTGTTTAGTTTTTTTTTTTTTTTTTTTTTTTGTGCATGGATTAAGCTGCATTGTTTCCTCTCTTGTGTAGACTTCGAGCGATTTTCTTTCTTTTTGAGAATTGAAAGCCAAATAGCCCAAAAAAAATCAAGAAGAACACAATGTGAAAATCCAAATTCAGCGCACAAACCAGGTTCGCCATGCCCATGTGCTTTCGTAGCGACGGCTGGGTAGCCGTTTTCAAATCTCTATTTTTTGTTTTGTTTTGTAATTGTGTGTGCAGCAATGTTGCTAAGACTTAGCGCCTGGCATATCTCAGAGGCTGGCTGTGAGGGCTCGGTGCAGATTTGACCACTAACGCTCCAAGTTGAGGGCCATGACAAGCTATGCAGAGTACCCTGGCTGACGACTTTGCCCCTTGGACTCGGAGAGCGACGCACATTCGTGGTGCACCCATCGGATGCAACCACTTCGTAGCATCTCCTCGGCGGTGGTCGAGCTGTTATGCCCGGGGCCCTAAATCGTCCCGGAGGGTCCGCACATTCGGAGAGCGCCGCTGGAAGGCCGGATGTGGTTTTTCCTTGCGACAGTGGGCAGAGGCGTGTTGAAGGGGGACGTCAGTACAAAGGAGCACGGATCCTTATCTTCCCGACAGGCTAATTGAACTCAAGCGCTTTTGTCGGCAACCGGAATGGGCGTCTCCTGATCTTCGGCACCCCTCCTCTGAACAATGGACCACGGCCCGGGGCGAACCAGGAGCCGCGGCACGTCGTCGTGTTGTGACCCAGCAGTGGGAGATGGCTACTGTTGACTCAAAGATGCTGCTGCACGTGCCGCTCAATGGCCATTAAAACCAGGATTGTGCTGCTAAGGATGTGTGCACCATCGCCTGACCGGCGCCATTGAAGATGGCTGAAACCAGATGGGACATCGCCGCTTCAGACAGAACAACGGGGACGGCCTGGCTGTTGTGCAGTGGTATACCGTATTCCCTGTACAAGTGCGATGAAGTGTGTGTGTGTGTGCGCGTTTGTGCGTGTGGTGCTGGTAGAACAATTGGGCGGAGCCAAAGAAGTCATGGGCGGAGCCAAAAGAAGCGGCTCAGCGCCTATTGGACGTTTGGGGAACTGCGGGTTTCACAGTGGGACTGAACGGTGATTTAGGCATCCTACGAGGGCTACTTCTGTGTGTCTCGCCTGTGCTCTCAGTTCATTAAGAGCCACCTCGGTCCTTTTCACGTGCTTGCACGTTTATGTTTTGTAAATATGTAAAATGAATCTTCAGTTTGCTCTTAACTCCCGCCGTCTTTTGCCTTCCTCAACGCCTTGCGGTTAAGTCCCTATAGCTCCCGGTCCTCCGATTATATCAAGTTCAAATCAATGGCGCCAGACTGTGACGTAAAAAATTAGAGGGCGTGAATAGTGATCCATCCATAGTCTAACGCCAGGTTCAATTTATAGCACAGGTGTTCTATTCCGATTCTTTTCAACGTAGTTTTTGCGACGTTTTTTTCTTTTGCTCCGTCGTTCGTGTTGGGATATCTCAGTCGACGCGACGAGTGATGCGAATGGGATAGAATGAAAGAAAAAATTTTATGCCCCAAGGCCTATAATTGTCAGATTAAATTTTCATCTCTAGACTCAGCACCTCATGGCATCAGGATTTCCCTGCCGCTATAGGGAGCTACTCGTATTCAAGTTTAAAAGTCACCGTTTATAGAATAAATTACAATAAACCGCTAAATTTTATATACAATTATGTGATCTACCATCCGACATAGTTAACAGAAGCCCCGCTTTAACTAAGTCGTACGAACGTACCTGCATGGCCTAGGGGTAGTATGTGTTACACAAGATCCAAGCATCACGGTGAGTTCAATTTCTACATCCCACCCTACCATCTCTAAAGGAAAGCCCGAGTTGGAAACGCCTGCCACCGCGGCCGTCATGTTGTCTAGCGATGTCACACAGCCCGACGACCGGTCAGTGCACGGCCAGCATGTAAGCTGCCAACTACCGCCTGCTAGAAGACATGCCCTCGATTTTTCGCACAACCGCGACACCAACACCGAAACCGAATTTTTTTTTTTTTTGCAAAACTGGGTCTTTAACGTTATCGCGTTAATATCGATGTGAAGTGCATGCCAGTTGTATTTCTGGTGGAGCTGCGACACACGAAGAAATTTAGGCCGCCGCCAAGCCCAACAGCGGAAAACAAGACGTCGTCGCAAAGAAAGCGTTGCTACTTTCGCTGCCATGCTTGAAGCTGATCGGCGCCGGAACTACACTGAGCATCGACATCGCATGAACACTGCCTAAGCCAATATAAAATAGCGCTTAGTAAGGAGGCTCTCGTCGGAAATTTATGCCCTTGACGGTAAAACTTAGCATTAGTTTAATTAATTATATTTCTTTTAAGTAAAGCGAGCGCCAGAGAAATCACTGGACCAGATGATGAAAACAAATGTCACTTTCTTTCTTTTTAAACAACTTCGGGTTCGTGCAGAGTGTCGCGACAGAAGACACAGGCAAAGCATGGCACAACACACATCTAGGCGCAGTACTACGGTGTTAAGCCATCACTAGAAAGTGAACGCATGCAAGGCATGACATCAAGAAAATATCAGCGCTATTTTGCACTGAGTGTGATAGATAGTTAGTCAGTACCAACAAACAAAATTTAAATCATGTTTAAAAACAGAACATAGCAGGTTACAAGCGAGCCACATTGCAGAAAGGCTTTATTAATCAACTAACAACAGGGCATACGAACACCAGAGCTCTATATCTTTCCCTACTACACTACAGAGAGGGAGGGGAACACCAAGTTGTTCGTTCAGGCATGCGACTTGGCGTAGAGCATGGCACAGCTCTTGCAGCATGCCAGAGCGGTGCCATGTACTAGAAAAGTTGCTGTCTGAGCACAACCGCATGCGTTAACCGTCCCGTTTCACTGCGTGGCATTTGGCACAATTCAACAACAAGTAGGTAACATTTAAGGCCTCTGGGTAAATATACATTCATATGGCACAGCTTAGACCTGTTAAATGGGAGACCGTTGAGGGTTACACCCAAAAGGATTAAGGCCATCTCAGTGCGAGTCCTCCATTGTCTTCTTTCCTTCAATAAATATTCGGTTGTTAGTCCAGCCTCGGCTTGTTCGCTTCGATTCTGTGTCTCGTCTTTTGGCTGGTTTAAAATGAATTAGCCATCATCTGGTTAGTCCTGTATACAGCCCCCCCCCCCCTTGTAGTTGCTTTCCTCACCCGTTTGATAGAATTTAAAGCCCATCAGGTCAGTCGGTGCAGCTATAACAAAAATATGTTGCTCCAATGACACTGTTGCATGCAGTGCGTGTAAAACGTTCGATGGTGTAAACAACAACAAAAAGACATGCATCAACAATAATTAACTACAAAAGAAAATTTATATAAATAAAGATTTCCCGCTCTCCAACTTTCACTTAGACGCTGAAAAAAAGAGTGGTCTCTCTTGCCTCCTGTCACTAAAGAGCATGGCTCAACCTAAGCTTTCACCGCTATTCTTTTAGAGCACATGACAATGTAAAGTTCTGGTCCCAGCGTGTTACAGTCATGATGACTTCGTTGCTGACTGTAAGTCAGTAAGAAAGAAGATATGAATAAAACCAGATGACTGGCTAAGCGAACCTCCCCTACTAACGTATGTGTTGATCCACGGCATCAAACTGCCAAGGAAAGCTTCATCAGAGGATTCAGTACACTTATCACCAGCGAATGGTCTTATAACCTATGCTGCCATTGACTAAAGTGAGAACTTTATAGACAAAAATATAGCGTGACAGGCATCACGTCCCTACTTAACGGATGTTGTGTTGCTTACCAGAATTCCTTCAGAATCTACGGCTAGAAACGAAGCTAGCGTCTAAACTACGAGGCTACAGTAGTGCAGGCGATAAAAACAAACCTACAAACTAGGAAGTGCACACAATAAAGCGTATATGCATAAATAAATCTTGCCAGCATTCAAAAGCATGCGTCCATGGCTTACACTCTCATAATCAAGACATTTTCACATTTGTATTTCTGTTCTTATATCTGCTAGAGGTCATCCTTTAACCAGAGCACTTGAATGGAAGTCTCATTTTTTGCGTCCTTTTTTTTTCTTGATACTGAAATAAGTCATGCATAAAAAATACACCGAACGTAACTTCGCCGATTTATCTAGCTGTAATGTTGAAAAGGAAATATTGTTTCTGCTAAGAAAACAAAAACATTGATTACCAAAAATGAGACCAGGTACCCGTCATAACCTTACCTTTCATTAATAAAAAAATGTATAGCGACATGGAAGGTATTTTTACAAAATGTAATATTAACTACCACAGCTTTGTACAAAAAAATTCAAACGATGCGCGAATTTTATTTCCGTTCTCATGATGTAAATTTATGAGAATTTAACATTTAGTATTGCAATGCACACTATGCAACAAGAAAAACACCCACCCATATATGCTCTGACTAGCGCACTTGCCTCAGTCATAGCTCTAGCGAAGACAAATCCGCACACCTTACATACCATGCGCCGGGATATGCTCGCGCATGCTAACCTAGCTTCCTTCGCACAGTGTCTTCATGTTTTTCCTAATGTTATCCCTCAAAGACAGCAGAGTGTTAGCTATGGACGACTTAACACCTTATACAGTGTAAACGGTATTGTGCACACAAACACACAGCAGTGCTGGCAGGGCAAGCTTCTATCCTGGCCATGTGAGACTGGGGCCAAGGCACGTGCAGGCAGGAAGGCACACAGGTGGTGGGTTCGAGGAATCAAAGGCGTGCTCTTGGGTGCTCAGGATGACCTTTCTGTGCAGGCAGTATGGGATAGAGAGCAGGGTGAGAAAACATGCTCTAGCTACTACTATGCTACAACTGTAATTCAATTCGAGTGTGCTAAATGCAACAAAAACCAACTATTGGCGAACATCACTGTGATGATACCATTCAGATCTGTTTTAGCTGAATAGATTTTGTCCCTCGGTTGAATACTAGACAGAGCCAGGATACAACCAAGTGCATCTGTCTATTTGAGAGCAGTCAGTGACATAAGCAATCGACTTCAAGCGAGTGCTACAAACGTGCCGTTTTTGGCAGTTCACAGAAGAACCCTATCGAAACTCTTAAACTAACTTCTACAAACGCTAAACTGCACATGGCCTAGCACCGCATGCTTCGAAAAGACTGTCCCGCGTTACTCTGAAATTTCAAACAAATCACCCTCGAAACGGTCCGCAAGCCTATTACGCGTTTCATTGCAAGGGTCATACCGAAAGTAACAGGCAAACATTTTTTTTACACATCCGTGCACTGCATTCCTGAAGACGAAACTACATCACGTTCTATTTCGCACCAGTTTTCATTTCCCCATAAAGCCGCATTTCACCGGACACATTTACAATATCAGGTCGGAAAGCTTGAACATCTCACCGATTGATTTCCGTTCCAGCCTAGGAGACGCACTCATGCAACGATCGCCTCATACGCGTTCAGTCTTTGACCTCGCATTATACGGTTCTAATATCCGAGCAGGCGGAAGTCCGAAGGAACCGGAGCAGCGCTGTACGGCGAATGACGAATAATTTCCAGCCCCAATTCCTCATCTGTTGAGCGAGCAAAGCGAAGGCAAGCATTGTCGTCCTGCCACATGACTTTCCGTGGAAGCTGCTTAACGCACCATCCGCGATGGAGTTTCTTTGGCGTTTGAACATATTCAGCAGCATTCGTTGTTTCCCTATGCTAAAGGAAACCAATCAAAATAGGGCCTTATGGCTCTCAAACGAAGGCCGCGGCCATGGCATTGGCAACTGAAGGAGCATATTATGCTGTATTTGTTGACGCAAAGTTTCAATGAGGACAACCCAAACTCCTGAAAAGGCCGGCTTACCGAGAAAGGTGGCAATCCTGCACAAAGCTGTGATCTTTGCAGTTTGTAAGTAGGAGCCCCACCAAGAATGCACGGTTGGATTTGCGGGCTTATGAAGTTTAACATTCCAAACCAACATGAGCTGTAAGAGACGCTGCAGGAGAAAGCTCAGGATAATTTCTTTCGACCAGCTTAGGTTACCGAACTTGCATTCTCATCGGATATTACACGGGTTCCTTGCATTTTGCGTTGATCAAAACGCGATCGCCGCAGGGAGATCGAATCCGCGCCCTCGGGTTTAGCACTCGAGGGCCCTAACCACTCAGCCACCGCGACAGGAAGGACATACAATTAAAGGCAGTTTGTTTCATGAGCTCAATATGAATTTCTGTATTTTTAAGCCTGCTTCGCTGCGACGCACATGCAGTAAAAAAAAAAGTTTTCAGGAGTGAATTCGACCTTATAACTGAAATCTTTTCTCCATTTCTCCATCTACAACAGAGCCCGGAGTCGCACTAGAGGCACCACTTTGTACATCCTTCTTGCGGATAGTGTGGTCCTTTGTGACTTTGTAGATCCAGTTTTGTACGCAAAACAACCAACGCAGTTCAGTTTATTTATGCGACGTAGAAGCATCTACCCTGGGCAAGTATCCTTTTCGTAGGCTAATGCCGAAGATCCACATTTGCTTCTATTTTCCTTTTATGCCACGTATCAATACACTGCGTTAATGTCGCGCAGTTTGGGCCCAAATTATAAGCCACATCGGCTGGACGCAAGCAGTTTTTTAGTTATCTCGTGACCCGAACCTTTCAAACACGAAAGCCAAGCACACGTCTTCCTATCGAGTGTCATCATCATCATCGTCAGCCTGACTATACCCACTGCAGGGCGAAGGCTTTTCCCATATTTCTCCACTTAACCCGGTTGTGTGCTAGCTGCATCCACTTGACCCCTGCGAACTTCTTAACCTCATCCACCCACCTAACTTTCTGCCGCCCCCTGCTACGCTTTCCTTCCCTTGGAATCCAGTTTGTTACCCTAAGCGACCATCGGTTATCCTCTCTTCGCACTACATGTCCTGCCCATGCCCATTTCTTCTTCTTAATTTCCACTAGAATGTCGGTATCCTGAGTTATTTCTCTGACCCACTCTGCACGCTTCCTATCTTTACCCCTACCATTTTTCGTTCCATAGTCCTCTGGGTTGTCCTCAACTTAAGTAGGACTCTCTTGGTTAGCCTCCACGTTTCAGCCCCATACGTGAGTACAGGTAAGATGCAACTGTTATATACTTTCCTCTTTAGCGATACTGGTAAGCTGCTAGTCATAATCTGCGAGTGCTTGCCAAGTGCACTCCATACCAATCTTATTCTTCTTGTTATTTCCTTTTCATGGTCCGGATCTGCGGTTACTACCTGTCTAAAGTAGACATATTCGCCTACTACTTCCAGTACTTCGCTACCTAATGTAAACTGCTGTTCCTTTCCGAGGCTGTTGAACATTACCTTAGTCTTCTGCATATAGATTTTCAAGCCTAACTTTCTACTTTTCCTGTCTAGGTCACCAATCATTATTTGCAGTTTATCCCCCGAGTTACTTAGCAAGGCAATGTCATCAGCAAATCGCAGATTACTGAGGTATTCTCCATCTACCCTAATCCCTAACTGATTCCATTCCAAGTCTCTGAATACTTCCTCTAAACAAGCTGTGAGTAGTACTGGGGAGATTGTGTCTCCTTGCCTAACACCTTTCTTTATGGGAATTTTGTTACTTTCTTTATGCAGAACTATGGTTGCTGTGCAGCCACTATATATATCTTCCAGCACATTCACGTACGGCTCGTCTACCCCCTGATTTCGCAATGCCTGCATCACCGCCGAGGTTTCAACTGAGTCAAATGTTTTTCGTAATCAATGAATGCTATGTATAAGGGCTGGTTATATTCCGAGCATTTTTCTATCAACTGATTGATGGTATGGATATGATCGATAGTAGAGTACCGTTTCCGAAAACCTGCTTGATCCTTTGCTTGATTGCAGTCTAAGGTTGTCCTGATTCTATTAGCGATTACCTTAGTAAATAACTTATACGTAACAGACAGTAAGCTGATTAGTCTGTAATATTTAAGGTCCTTAGAGTCCCCTTTCTTATGAATGAGCATAATGTTTGCATTCTTCCATGGTTCCGGTACCGTCGATGATACCAGGCACTGCGTATACAGGGTGGCCAGCTTTTCTAACACGATATCCCCCGCGTTCTTCAGCAAATCTGTAGTTATCTGATCCTCTCCAGCTGATTTCCCCTTTTTCATAGTTTCTAATGCTTTCTTGACCTCGTCCTTCGTAAATGGTGGAACGTCCGACTGTTTTTCCCTATCGCCGATCTCCTTACGGTCCTGACTACTTTGGCTACTGTAGAGATCTGTATAGAACTCCTCGGCTACTTTGACTATCTTGTCCATATTCGTGATGACGTTGCCCTCCTTGTCCCTTATCGCATACGTCTGGTTTTTGCCTATGCCCAATTTCTTCGTTACCGATTTAAGGCTTCCCCCGTTCTTTACAGCATGCTCAAATTTCTCCATGTTATACTTCCTTATATCGGCCACCTTGCGCTTATTGATTACCTTTGATATCTCGGCCAATTCAATCTGGTCTGTTGGATTGGAAGCTTTCATACTATCGAGTGTACTCAACCATTATTACCGAGTAGCCCCTTCAGCAGTTCCATGGGCAGCGGGAAAACGATGGTGGAGTTCTTCTCCGCTGCTATGGAGGTGAGCGTCTGCAGATAGCGCAGCTGCAGCGCAGGTCCAGACTCCGAGATGATGTCGGCCGCTTCCTTGAGGGAGCGCGCCGCGCGCTGTTCACCCTCAGCCGCGATCACCTGCGCGTCGCGACAAAAAGACGGGAGAAGTTGCACAAATGACGCAAGGTGTAACACTAAAAACAGGACGAACGAATAACGCTGTCACACGTCACAGCGTCTTCCATGCTCTTCGTCCGTCGTTTTCTTTTTTTTTTTTTTGTCTTTTTTTTTTTTTTTTTTGTGCGCTACACTACTGCCATCGATACCCGACTTGCCCAAATACCCGCGCTTCCACACACGCCGGTGTGGCGTCGACAGTCCATGATCCTCAAACGGCATGATTTTGCCGAATCGTTCAAATACGCGACAGTAGTTGCTAGTTCTCTGCCGGTATAGTACGCAGTCCCCTTCGCTACCGAGTGGAGAAGTCGCCGTTCTCCTCTAGAATACTGTCTGGTTGCTCCTGGGTGCTGAGATAGGAAAGAGAGCCGTCTCCTCGGCTTCTACAGAATGCACATCACACAAGCAATACGCCACGAGTCCTGCAGATTTCTGAGAGAGCTGCCAACGGCGTTGCCAACACTTTGAGTGCGCTAACGAGGAGGCCTTCACTAGCCCTCACTTCGGCCGGCAATTTTCGAAGTCTTTGCACTGGACGTTTTAGCCAGTGAGAGGAATGGCAACTGTAACGTTCATACTGCTTAGCAAATGCTCAATTAACGCTCTTTTAATCGTATCCACAGACAGACATATCTCTAAAAATGCACGCTTTTCACTATAAATCGTCTAAGCGTTTCGGCTTAGAATGCACCGGCATTTAAAATAAAAATAATTAAATCGTATGCGCAAGTTATACGGATAATACAACGCTGTCCCCCATGGTTTTCGAGAAATAATTCGTAGAGCTTGAAAAGACGACATCAACGTCTCGATCTAAGCTGCGCACCCAACGACGAATCTTCTCGACCACATATCTAACAGTACAATCCAGGCGAGGAGAACTGCGAAACGAAGCTCACGTAAGGCATCGTCTTCAGCGTGCGACCTTTGCAATAGAGCTCCAATGCCCCTGCACAGAATGGGGCGATGTTTACTGAGATTTATTCACCTCAAGGGTCCTGGAATCAACGCCTGCAAACCGTCGACGAAGGCGTCTTTTTTTCTTTTCTTTTTTTTTTTTTTCAAGTGAGATTTTGCTCGCTGAAGTTTTATGGGCGTTCTGGCACAGCGCTGACAAACGCCGTCCTTAGGTTGGTGCTCAGTGACTTCACTAAAAAACATATGTTTACAGCATTATGTTCCGCCGTCGCCGCTGGAACCTCGACGCTACTGTTTACAGAGGTCTTATACAGAAGTAAGGCAAAGCAAGATGTTGGGCGAGTTGATGACGGTCTTCCATATTCAATTGTATAGCGCTGTAAGATAGAAGGAGGTTTCACTTTGGATCACCAATATCGGGAATTGCGGTACAAAACAAAAAGAAAACCGGTCAAGACGGCACAGTAGTCATTCATGCGTCATTGAACGCGCTTGTGTTACTACAGTTATTTACTCAGTCAAAACGGCCTGCTAAGGCGGCAACCCCTGAGCTTACCTTGGCACGAGCCTCTCTGGATGCCTCAGCTTCTGCCGCCATTGCCCTCTGCATCTGAACCGGAAGTCGGACGTCCTTACTGTGGAACGAAAGAAGTCAAGAATGTGAGGGTGTACGACTCCGGAAGTGCAGTACTCATTTGTTTTATGTCGCACGAAATCCGAAGTGGCTGGCGTCCAAATGCGCTAGTGTGAAATTTTTTCATAGTTGCTCTCTACGTACCGCGCTACCTGAAGTACCAGCCTGAATACGAACAAGTTTCAACTATGCGAAGTTATGCCAACGTTTCGCGTTAAGCAGGGCTCTCTGTTGCCGAAACGCGCGCGGAAAGTCTTGGTGGCGTAGGCCATTTGGCATTCGAGCGGGTTTAAAATCAGTTCAAAGCCATGTCAATTATACTTATGGCGCATTCGGTTGGGGGGACGAAAGCAGAGGCGCCGAGCAGTACAGAGCAGTACAGGAGCACTCCGAGCGAGGGTGCAACTGTCCTCCCACGGGAACGCTCTCTGCGTGTCGAGAGCAGAGCGCCACGACCATGTGACCGCACTTCTCTCCCCAGCATTCTCCGCCTGCCCGCAGTGGCGGCAGTTGCAACCCGAGGAGAGGCCAACGCTCCGTGTAGAACGGCTTGCTTTGTGTGCCTTAGTTCTCACAGCGCGGCGATCTGCCTCCTTTGGCCCTTTCGATGCCAGCAACGACTCTCAAACATGCATACAGCACCTGGGCAATGCTTTCCGCTCGCCGAGCGCCGACGCTTCAAGCCGCCATTTTGAGCGTCGCCGACTCGAGAGAGAAAAAAAAAAAAAAAGATGGCGCGGATATGACGCTTTATGCTATGTGACTTCTACTCTCGCTTTAGACGAGGGAGCAGCCGGGAGTGCACTCGGGTGCTCTCAGCGGAGGAAAAGCCCTCCTCCTCTACCATTGGAAGCCAGTGATTCAGTCTTGCTCTCCCACTGGAGGGCGCCCGCTTGTCAGAGAGCACTTTCGAAGTGCTCTCGAGTGCGCCTGCTCTCCCACTCGAATTCGCCATTAGACCTGCGATGGTGTATGGCGTTTTTCAACGATTTAGGCGTAGCCTCCTGTGGCTAAAATGAACTGCGTCATCTCGGTAGCAGGTTTCTTCTCCTGCTAATGTCATTTGTCCTTAGAAACAGGTGGTATACATCCACAAAGGGGATCGGTCAAGAATAGCAAAAAGGGGGTGGGGGGGGGGGGGTGTTTGGATGTGTATATACGTGGCCAAAACAAAATGACCAGTCTTTCAAGCTGCGCTGCGTCGTCATCGTCGTAATCTCTTGTGAAAAATTTGCATTAAAGACCTTAATTACGTATTATTCATCCTAATAAAAGAAAAAAAGAACCTGTTACGTGGCAAGACCCCCTCCATGTGAATAAAACGCTAAAGCACTGGTTTAATACTTGCCTAAAAATTGCAGGACCTAGCAAAGCAAAGCTCTACGGATAAAAACTTACCTTTCGAGAGCTACATACTGACCCTGCATGTATACGTATCCCCACGTTTAGATAAGCTTAACTGGAATCAAAAGTATTCTCCCTCAGTCTAGTCCATATTCAACTAAGAGCAACCTCCTGAACGTGAAGCACGTAAAACAACAACCGATATTCAAAGTAACAAAGGAAAATTTCATACGTTCTATGCGATAGAGTAAAACATATTATTGGTATTCTCGTCAACATATGAAAATGCACAAGGGTATGCGCAAGCTTAACGTCGCACTCGCAACGGGCTGTAACTACTAGAATAGCGGGTGACAGAAGCTCATTAGAGATTCGTACTTTAGGCGATCGCAAATTTTTCGTACATTTAGAACTATACATATCTACGGGTGGGTGCGTTCGAGAATTCCTGCCCCATCATAATTAGCCCGTATCTGAACGAAAAGTATCACTACAGTTGCGCCTATTTTGAGGTTTCGCTCGATAATAAAGTTCAACGCTCTTCATTTAGTATACTTATATGCCCCTACGGCGCTGCCCCCCCCCCCCCCCCCCGAACTGTGAAATGGAGAGGCGGAAAGAGCCCAAGTGCGGACTGCTTCCACACTGCACACGCATTGATTCTTCGAAAGAACGCTTTCGGGATCAACCCAATTTGCGCTGATTTTGGCCGCAGTTCACGAATAGAAATCATGCTGGCCGTGGTCACGTACGTAGCCACTATGATTGCACGAGGAGAGGTGGGGCGCAATGAAATCCCTTTGCTGACTCCAATACTCACATTTCGACTCGCTCGACCTTCACTCCCCAGGCGTCGGTAGCTTCGTCCAGGTTCGCCTGTGCACGGTAGAAAGGTGAAAAAAAAAAGCAAATTATTTTCAAGGTGCGTCAATAAATTAAACTTTCGTGTTTATGCATTTCACTAGGCCATTCGTTTTGTACGCGAACAACACGCCAACTACAGTCCTCTGTTTTTTAAATGAATTTTTTCAATCAACCAATCAGTAAATAAATGAAATTCGTCTTTCGCTCTCAGTTCGAAAATCTCGTTCACGACCCTTTAACGCATACTAGGTTTTAATTTCCCACGCACGCGAAAATCTTCGAATGTCCTCGAGGGCAACTCTTCTCATTCTCTGAACCAAACGCAAAGTCAAAAAAAAAAGCGACGAATATTTCGAAACCACTGATCGCGCTCAGCGTTCAGACCTACAAGGAAACGGAAGGATATACTAGCGATTTCTAATAAAACGCAAGGCCTTTTCTTCTTTTTTTTCTTTTTTTTTTTTTTTTTTTTGAAGAGCTGTCTCGAATGCTAGATATGTGGCTGCTGACGTAGTTAATAGTGCTAGGGAAAGGGTAGCATAAAAGTAGAATATATGTGGCTGCTGACGTAGTTAATAGTGCTAGGGAAAGGGTAGCATAAAAGTAGAATTGAGGGCAGCTCTGTCGACTGAGCTGTCAAGCATGTGGCAACCACTTTTTCACGCCTTTAGCATTCACAAACAGTTGAAGTTACACAAAAAGGCCCAACCACCACCTTTTAGCTTCCTTTTCTATACTTCACGTCTTCAACACGTTTGCTCTTAGCGCCTCCTTGTGTGAAGCTTTGCATGAAACGTCTGATGCCTGCTTAAGCAGAGTTGCAATGGAAGCAGTAACGACGCCGGTGGAGCACAATGTCAATCCTACCAACTGTCATCCGCTGCAGCACAAGTGTGGCAGAACTGCGACCTACTGCGAACAGGATGAGAACAGAGAAGTGTATGTAAACTTCGCCCATAATAATGGCTGCCTTCTTCGCGCGTTAGAAGGCGTCCAAGATAGAGAAAATGTGGTTCCCGGCCACCCGAAATAACACGAGGACGGACAACTCAGGATCCACGGCCGTAAGCACCGATGTGCGCCCCCTCACGCGCCCTTGAACAACAGGAAAAGGCGTGCCGTGTGCGCGGCACAGGAGCAGCGAATTCAACGGCGCCGCCAATCGTGTCCGTACGCCCACTGGTTCCTGTCGGACCTGAACCTCGGCGTCAGTGAGTTTCCGTTTGTTTTGAAGCATCTCACTCCGGCTCCTTCTAGCCCTTCAAACTCTTAAACGGCGGCTCCGACCAGCTCGACAAAATCGTGAACCGAACAAAACGTCGAGGCGAAGGAGGAAAAAATTGAGCGAAAAAAATATATATATATTTCCGCGACCAAAATAAACAAAGCGAGAAAGGTGTGAGCGCTCCCGGAGGGCAATAAACAAACAGTGCAAGCCGCGAGCAAGAATAACAAATCCTAGCGGGCGCTTCGTACTTGGCTTCAAAGCAGTTCCGCGCAGCGCCAGAGAAATTCGCTGCGGTCCGTTTCAGCTTAACAGTATGGCAGAAAGAAACAGAGAGTCGTGGGGTTGGTATGATTCATTGGGGCTTCGCGGCTTAAAGAAACTGTATATGTATGCCAAGCCGTGCAGTTTAGCCGCTAGCACTACGCGTATAAACGCCAGAGGAGGGCAACCGCACCGTTTAAAAAGGCAGTCCCTACGAGCAATTCTGCGGTCAAGCCGCGCGAAATCCAAAGTGCTTACTGTCTGTTATGTACACCGAATATGGAGAATGGAGTACATTGACAATGGAACAAAATGAACTGCGCCTCACAGCTAGTCTCCAGGGAACAGCCTGGTTGCCATCTGCGATTCTCTTTAACTCGCCAACAATTCAAAAAGGGACATAGGACCAGTCAGTCGCAAGCATGAAAAAAAAAAAATGATTCGCTGAAGTCACTGTAACAAGTATACAATATTCGGTCATGCGTAAGTGAATTATAATGGCCAGACACGGGCTCTGCCAATTATCGGTTCCATGAGCACCTATAGGAACATTGCTGAAAAAAAAAAGAAAAAAAGGTAACAGAGAAAGGGACGCAATCATTCTTAGCAGGAACCGAAGACGCGAAATTTCCTTCTATTGCACTCATCCACAACCGCAAGCCCGTTTGCTTGCATAGTAGTAACTTGCGAAAACTTTCCGGTACATTCGGTTATTACTAGATTGATAAACAGTATCTGTGCGTACGAAGCTCTCGCTCACTAATTAGCAGCGACTATAATACGCATAACAAAAGTTCAATGCTGTTCAAATTGAAAGTTCAAATTGATGACCTAGACCGGAAAAGTAGAAAGGTAGGCTTAAAAATCAATATGCAGAAGACAAAGGTAATGTTCAACAGCCTCGGGAAGGAACAGCAGTTTACGTTAGGTAGCGAAGCACTGGAAGTAGTAGGCGAATATGTCTTAGTAACCCTAGATCCGGACCATGAAAACGAAATAACAAGAATAATAAGATTGGGATGGAGCGCATTTGGCAAGCACTCGCAGATTATGACTAGCAGCTTACCGATATCGCTCAAGAGGAAAGTATACAACAGTTGCACCTTACCTGTACTCACCTACGGGGCTGAAACTTGGAGGCTAACCAACAGGGTTCTACTCAAGTTGAGGACAACCCAGAGGGCTATGAAACGAAAAGTGGTATGGGTAACATTACGAGATAGGAAGGGTGCAGAGTGGGCCAGAGAAATAACTCAAGTTACCGACATTCTAGTAGAAATTAAGAAGAAGAAATGGGCAGGGCAGGACATGTTGTGCAAAGAGAGGATAACCGATGTGGATTCCCCACTGAATCTTCCTTCTCTTAACTGCCGTCGTGTCAAAGTAGATACAATTTTTCTATACAAGTTCCTTCATGGCCACATTATGTGTCCTCAGCTCTTAGAGTACATTCTTCTGCGCGTTCCGCGAAAGAGCATGAGGGAATTCGGACCGTTTCAAGTTTCTCCGTTTCTTCATTCCCATTCCCCTCTTGATAGAATGCAGATGTTGTTTAACTCTTTTTGTCTTCACCTTGACATCTTCCAAAACTCGCTCTCTTCATTTATATTGGACGTTCGTAGCTTTGTACTCTAAACTGTATTTATCACATATAACTTCCACTTTCTAGCCTAAGTATTGTACTTAATTTACTTCACGTTTCGCTTTTTCTCCTGTTCAGTGCTGTTTAAAGTATCTTGTACTGCTTTTTATCCGTTTCTTATTTATATTTTAACTTTAAACTTTATTTTCGAATCTTACTGTCCCGCGTTCAATTCTATTTCTTTATTGTATTTTCCTGTATTTCTAGCCTGTGTTTTAAGTACCACGCACTTGCTGTGCCTGGAATGGTTGTTTATTTTATGTATATCTCTATTTACTATAATCAATGTCAGTTATTTGCTTTTTTTTCTCTCTATCTATCTATTGTTTTTGTTTTTGTTTCGTGATGTGCTCTACAATTCTCTGACTGTGTATATAAGACATGCTACTCATTGATTTCTTTCTTTCCGTGACACTTTTCGTCTCAGTTTCATTTGATGTGTTATTTGTTTCGTCTTTCGTGTTCTATCTGTGTGTGTGTAAAACTTGTGTGTGCATTGTCATTTTTTTTTTTTTGTGCTGCAGCACGAAGGCCACATGGTTGTTCCTGCGCACATTAAATAAAGATTGATTATTATTATTATTATTATTATTATTATTATTATTATTATTATTATTATTATTATTATTATTATTATTATTATTATTATTACAGTCACCCATCTTCATGTAACTACAGTATTTCCCGCTCAATTTAATCCAAACGCCAGACTATTTAATCATAGCGCCATAGAATTTAATCTAGGCGCCACTGAAAATAATCCAAGCGCCAAAACATTTAATCCTGCCGCCACTGATTTTAATCTGCTGGTCGCACTCCAACAGTTCCTGGACAGCCAAGAACATTAAATCTATTTCATCAACCCTATAATCATGCGTACCAAATAATTGGGCTTTCTGAGCGTATAAATATGAATAATGTTGTCAAGCGATTTTGGTGGGTCATGTGACAGTGTAATGTGATTTGGTGTGACATGTGCGAGAATGCGCCCATTTTTCAACTGTATCGTCATGGGTGTCAAATGAAAGGGCTTTTCGAGCTTAATAAGGCGAATATAGCAGTAAAACGATTTTGCTGAGTTACATGACAGTGTAACATGATTTCTCTTGACATGTGCGATAATTTGCTTTTTCTTTAACCTTACAATCATGGGTATCAAATGATCGGGCTTTCTGAGCGTATTAATATGAATAAGGTTGTAAAGCGATTATGATGAGTCATGTGACAGTGTAACGTGATTTGGTGTGACATGCGCGATAATCCGTCCCTTTTTCAACAGTATCATCACGGGTATCAAATGAAAGCGATTTTCGAGCTTAATAAAGCGAATATAGCAGTAAAACGATTTTGCTGAGTTACATGACAGTGTAACATGATTTCCCTTGACATGCGCGATAATTTGCTTTTTCTTTAACCTTATAATCATGGTTATCAAATGATCGGGCTTTCTGAGCGTATTAATATGAATAAGGTTGTAAAGCGATTATGATGAGTCATGTGACAGTGTAACGTGATTTGGTGTGACATGCGCGATAATCCGTCCCTTTTTCAACAGTATCATCACGGGTATCAAATGAAAGCGATTTTCGAGCTTAATAAGGCGAATATAGCAGTAAAACGATTTTGCTGAGTTACATGACAGTGTAACATGATTTCTCTTGACATGTGCGATAATTTGCTTTTTCTTTAACCTTACAATCATGGGTATCAAATGATCGGGCTTTCTGAGCGTATTAATATGAATAAGGTTGTAAAGCGATTATGATGAGTCATGTGACAGTGTAACGTGATTTGGTGTGACATGCGCGATAATCCGTCCCTTTTTCAACAGTATCATCACGGGTATCAAATGAAAGCGATTTTCGAGCTTAATAAAGCGAATATAGCAGTAAAACGATTTTGCTGAGTTACATGACAGTGTAACATGATTTCCCTTGACATGCGCGATAATTTGCTTTTTCTTTAACCTTATAATCATGGGTATCAAATGATCGGGCTTTCTGAGCGTATTAATATGAATAAGGTTGTAAAGCGATTATGATGAGTCATGTGACAGTGTAACGTGATTTGGTGTGACATGCGCGATAATCCGTCCCTTTTTCAACAGTATCATCACGGGTATCAAATGAAAGGGCTTTTCGAGCTTAATAACGCTATTATTGCAGTAAAACGATTTCGCTGAGTTACATGACAGTGTAACATGATTTCTCTGCATACATGCGCGATAATTTTCTTGTTTTTAACCCTATAATCATGGGTATCAAATGATCGAGCTCTCTGAGCATATGAAGATGAATAAGGTTGTAAGGCGATTTTGATGAGTCATGTGACAGTGTAACGTGATTTGATGTGTCATGCGCGATAATGCGTCCCTTTTTCAACAGTATCATCACGGGTATCAAATGAAAGCGCTTTTCGAGCTTAATAAGGCGAATATTGCAGTAACAGGATTTTGCCGAGTTACATGACAGTGTAACATGATTTCTCCGGACATGCGCGATAATTTGCTTTTTCTTTAACCTTATAATCATGGGCATCAAATGATCGGGCTTTCTGAGCGTATTAATATGAATAAGGTTGTAAAGCGATTATGATGAGTCATGTGACAGTGTAACGTGATTTGGTGTGACATGCGCGATAATCCGTCCCTTTTTCAACAGTATCATCACGGGTATCAAATGAAAGGGCTTTTCGAGCTTAATAACGCTATTATTGCAGTAAAACGATTTCGCTGAGTTACATGACAGTGTAACATGATTTCTCTGCATACATGCGCGATAATTTTCTTGTTTTTAACCCTATAATCATGGGTATCAAATGATCGAGCTCTCTGAGCATATTAAGATGAATAAGGTTGTAAGGCGATTTTGATGAGTCATGTGACAGTGTAACGTGATTTGATGTGTCATGCGCGATAATGCGTCCCTTTTTCAACAGTATCATCACGGGTATCAAATGAAAGCGCTTTTCGAGCTTAATAAGGCGAATATTGCAGTAACAGGATTTTGCCGAGTTACATGACAGTGTAACATGATTTCTCCGGACATGCGCGATAATTTGCTTTTTCTGTAACCTTATAATCATGAGTATCAAATGATCGGGCTTTCTGAGCGTATTAAGATGAATAAGGTAGTAAAGCGATTTTGATGAATCACGTGACAGTGTAACGTGATACGTGATAGTTCTAGCTTTTGGCACCCTATAGTCATGTGTTCCTAATGATTCAGATTTTTGAGAGTAATGGGCGAATGTTCCAGTAATATAGCTTTGCTGAATTACGAGGTCATGTAGCGCGATATGGTGTGACATCCGCGATTGTTTCCCTCATTTTGAACCGTACAATCACAGGTATCAAATGAGTTGGTACTTTGAGAGCAGAAAGATGAGTGCTGGAATGAATAAATATTGGTGAAATATGAGAAATTTCGACTTGACGCGGTTGATATTCCATTAAATAAACACTTTTTTCAACCCTACAGCACCGGTATCAAATGATGAATAGTTTTTTTATAGCACGCCAAGGCAAATACTGCAGTAATACCTTTTTTTCTGAGTGATTTGGCACAGTTACGCGGTTTGTTTTTAGATACGCGCTAATACATCACATTGATGTTTGTCAGAATCATCCTCTGAGTGCAGCAAAACTATTTTGCAGTAAAGCTTTTCTGCTGAGTCATGAGACGATGTTTGGTAATTTGGTTTGACATGCGCGATAATACGCTTTTTGCATCCCTATTGCGCTTGGTGTCGAATAAATCGGCGTAAAGAGCTAAAACGGCAGCAAAATAATTTTGCTAAATTATTGTACGAAGCTACGTCATTCGCTTGGACATACCCGATAATATGTTAATTTTTTATATATTTGTCAAGGGCATAAGTTTACTCGGCTTTTTGAGTGTTTAGCCGAATGCAGTGAAATAATTTCTGATTTTTCTCAATTTGCCTATTTTCTGGCAATTATCAATGTGATGCATTAGCGCGTATCTAAAAACAAACCGCGTAACTGTGCCAAATCACTCAGAAAAAAAGGTATTACTGCAGTATTTGCCTTGGCGTGCTATAAAAAACTATTCATCATTTGATACCGGTGCTGATAGGGTTGAAAAAAGTGTTTATTTAATAGAATATCAACCGTGTCAAGTCGAAATGTCTCATATTTCACCAATATTTATTCATTCCAGTACTCATCTCTCTGCTCTCAAAGCACCGACTCATTTGATACCTGTGATTGTACGGTTCAAAATGAGGGAAACAATCGCGGATGTCGCACCATATCACGCTACATGACCTCGTAATTCAGCAAAGCTATATTACTGGAACATTCGCCCCATTACTCTCAAAAATCTTAATCATTAGGAACACATGACTATAGGGTGCCAAAAGCTAAAAATATCACGTATCACGTTACACTGTCACGTGATTCATCAAAATTGCTTTACTACCTTATTCATCTTAATACGCTCAGAAAGCCCGATCATTTGATACCCATGATTATAAGGTTACAGAAAAAGGAAATTATTGCGCATGTCCGGAGAAATCATGTTACACTGTCATGTAACTCAGCAAAATGGTTTTACTGCAATAATAGCGTTATTAAGCTCGAAAATCGCTTTCATTTGATACCCGTGATGATACTGTTGAAAAAGGGACGGATTATCGCGCATGCCACACCAAATCAAGTTACGCTGTCACATGACTCATCGAAATCGCTTTACAACCTTATTAATCTTAATACGCTCAGAAATTCCGATCATTTGATACCCATGATTATAGGGTTAAAAACAAGAAAATTATCTCTCATGTCCAGAGAAATCATGTTACACTGTCATGTAACTCAGCAAAATCGTTTTACTGCAATATTCGCCTTATTAAGCTCGAAAAGCCCTTTCATTTGACACCCATGATGATACAGTTGAAAAATGGGCGCATTATCGCACATGTCACACCAAATCACATTACACTGTCACATGACCCACCAAAATTGCTTGACAACATTATTCATATTTATACGCTCAGAAAGCCCAATTATTTGATACGCATGATTATAGGGTTGATGAAATAGATTTAATGGTCTTGGCTGTCCAGAAACTGTTGGAGTGCGACCAGATTAAAATGAGTGGCGGCAGGATTAAATGTTTTGGCGCTTGGATTATTTTCTGTGGCGCCTAGATTAAATTCTATGGCGCTATGATTAAATAGTCTGGCGTTTGGATTAAATTGAGCGGGAAATACTGTAGTAACACGCCCGAGAGTGTGAAGACGTCGCGCGGTTTATCGCAGTACATTAAACGTAATAATTTACCCCGTGCTTATACTCCCTCACACCCACACTCGAACACGGGCAAGGGAACCGGATACCAGAGATGGAGAAAATTTCTTCTTCTGAAACACTGCAGATCTAGGAGGCAGGACCACGCTGTTTATTGCAATAAACAGCGCGAAAGGCGAGGGCGAAGATGAGAAAGACACAGTGTCATACACAGAAACGAGTGTCTTTCTCATCTTTGTCCTCGTCCTTCGCGCTTTGATTGGGAGAAGCTCCGTAAACCCCGCTGCGCGCCCCTCCTCCGCAGTGGGCCCAAACCCAGTTTCGAACCTCGCCGCCTGCAAAGGTGGTTCTGTTTGTCTTGCAAAGGTACTTCCTTTGACCCTCACCTGAAGTGCTCCCTTAGAGCCTCAGCTGCAGCAAACTCTTTCAAACTGCGTTTCTTTGTTATTTTTTTTCGCACTCAACGACTGGAGTCGACTGCGTCAACGACTTGCCGACTTTAGGTCAGAATGGATGTTCCGGGCTCTATTCGCGTCTCCGATGTCATGCGTTGCTATTTCTTCCTTCTTTTGTTATGTGTATTTTATTATACTAACCTGTCGTTTCATTCATATGCCTCCCTGCCCTGCTATAAAGCATTCCGACGTTTCAGGTATATACAGATAAATACATATGTAATGCGCAAGAGTCAAACACGCATAACTTCATTTTTTTTTTTTTTTTTTCCTGCAGAGTTTGATTCGTGTACGTATCATACCAGAGGCCCGAAAAACGCTGCAATATGAACGTGTACCGTGCTCTTCCACTCTACCAAACCTACAAGAACACCTTTCACATAGAGGGAATGGCCCAAATTCTTCTTTCGAAACCAAAGAATGAAAACAAAAGGGCAATCAGCGTGACATTTCACCTCTCGCGGTCTTCAGCCTTCAACGTTCTCGCACCGAATTATCCCGCTAATTCCTCTCGTATTACGTCCTAGCACATCTAGCCCAGATTGTAAGCCCTCCGCACAGTTAAGACCACTTGACTGTACTGTTCTGTAAGCATCGGTAGCCTGGCTTGGAACGCTGTTATTCTTTCTTCCAATCGTAAAACAAGCACACGACTCTTGCCGTGGTGTTAACGTATGTGCGGTAAGGCACGGCGGAAAGACGAGCTCAGCGCGTTGTCGCTGGTGGCGGGGACGACCCCGAGGCAGACTAGTAATAAATCTTCAGAAACGCTTACACCGCTAAGTACTGCTTTTGCGAGCAGTCAGCAAAACTGCGACTAACAGGGATCGATGCCGAGTTCGTGTCTGCCTCGGATAAATATTTCCTAACAAAACCCAGTTGGACGCGTGCCACAGTCTATTCGTCTGTCTGTGTGAGGCCCGCTCACCGCAGCTGTCGAACGAGATCGGATATGCGGCCGCAACGCATGCGCCATCACAGACGTATTAATCGAAAACGTGTCAAGCTGCATCCGGGCACAGCCCCAGGCTGCGTCTGCTCTAAGTGTCTGCTGAAGGGTCCCACAAGGACCTGAAACCTTACTTGTGTTCGCTTCTGGATCCAAATAACAAACTATGGTATGTCTGTGCCCATGTTCTCTTGTTATGATCATGTCCTTCAGTTCACTCTCATTCCTCAACAACATTGAGTAATCGCAAAATCTGTTCAGTTAACCACTCAGGAGGCAGCTAACTCCTCATTCTCAAGTCGCGTAGCATGCGAACATGTACATTTTTCCCAGGGGGGAAACGCCGTGAAGTTCGAATATGCTGCAGATATTTCACAACTCTTTCTTTAACGCGCTCAAGAATAGACGGAAGCCGCCAGCTTGAGGAAGACCTTGCAGAAAATTCGCTCAAGAATCCCAAGTTGACGCATGGGAGAAAAAGATTGATATCACGAGCCTTCGCATCGCCGAGAAATACAGGTAAAGAGAACAGTCCACACCAGTTCTTCAGGTATCCCCATGAGGAACAAGAAAAGCAACCTTTATGCCGCTTCTCGCTACTCTCCGAGTGTGTTACTCAGAATTCACACGGTCTGACGAGTTTTGAAACGATGAAACAATTGTATATGCGTATCTGCTGCGCGCCTTTCCCGTTTCGGCCTCTCCTGCGCGCAACTGGCTGCGCTCAGGGATCAGGAATACGTGACGCGCACTGTTTACCCGACGAGGCAGAAGGAGGGGAGTGGGGCGAAGGTGAGAGAAGGAGAAGGAGCAAGATAAATAAAAAACAAAAACTGAGCCGAGCAACGAGCGGCGGATTCGCGGCGGAACGTCTGGGTTTGCGTCGCGTGGAACCGTTTTACGGCGGGGTTCGGAGGCGCCGAGTGATTTATAAAAGAACTGAGCGAGACGCGGGCAATCTGAGGTGAGTGGCGCTGGCTCCCGACGCGGAAATCACGAAGGCGTCGAAAGCACGCCTGCCGTGTACGCTGTCAGCGAGCTCGTTATTCTTCGGGTCGGGAACGCGGCTTTCTTCACCGCACGCCTCCGCGTTCAACGGTACCTACAGAGCACGGGGCGCTACCAGTCCCCGAGCCATGGGTTTGGTGGTGGTGGTGAAAAACATTTATTTGATAATATGGTGCAGGAAGCCTTTCCCGTAAAACGCTTCAGTGACGCCGAAATAGAGAAGTATGAAAATAACCGCCGGACGAGATTTTGGAAGGTGCCCTAAAAATTCTGGATCTCGCATATTCACATGTTTTATATGAATCAGAGAGGAAAGTTTCTGACTCTGAAAAAAAAAAAAAGAGAGAGAGAGAAAAACGGCTGGTATCAAATCGTAAATCACTAATTATCGAACAGCCATGCGCATGAAAATCAGCAACGGTTTTCGGTGAACACTCGTCGGAATATCCGTGCCGTTATCTTTTCTCGCCACAAACAGGGACCAGCCCTCTTCTTGACCCGTCAGCAGGATGTGTGACCTTGCCGGCCGATTGCTTATGGAGCAGCCGTGCCCTTGCGCGTTAGGAGATAAACACGTTTATCGGTTTCCATGGCGCATAACTCTCATAGCTTAGCCTTTCCTGGTACACTCAGTCTAATAAAGCAAACGGAAGTTGGAGCTGAATGCGGAAAGCGCACAGGAAGACCTAATAAGTGGATATATGCCTACTCCCCTCTTATCCACACGAATCGTTTATCGCAGAATGTGACCTCACCAGCGTTTAAGCGTGTGGTGGCAGCATTCGTTAATGACGCCTGCCAACCCAAACAAGCCTCGTTTTCGCGAAAAATGCGACGACGTGTGAAGACAGAATAGTAGACAGGCTCAAAGAAAAAGTTTTAAAAAGTTGGCACAGAGCACGAATGACTTGGGCCCGATCGGTTTTCCGCGCTCACGATGTAGGCGGTCTCAATATGGCGGGCTCGGTTCGGCCGGGAGCAAACAGGGAAGTGTTTTCGTCGCCCCAGGCCGATAACCGCGTTCGCATCGAGAAAGCCACGGCCTCTTATAGATCTTATCTGTCCTGGCCCTAAACAGGGCACAGTCCCCTTCTTGAGTCAGCACATGGTTCGTCCTGTTAAGTGCAAGACGAAGGCAACATGATCTGTCTTTTTTTTCTTTCTTTTTTTACTTATTTGTTCCTTTCCATTATAGAAAGCCGGAGCGAAAACTAAAGGCTACAGAGCCTGACAAAGGCTTTCGCTCCGGATGAAGTTCAGCGTGCAGTTTAAAGAACGTATTCAGCCACACAAAAGAGCACTTCGAAACATAAAAACAATGCGCCAATACAGAAATTTGGTTGCATGACGCTGAGTCACTCTAAATGACTATCTAAATATTTCAATAAATATCTAATTAAATAAATATCAATTTATTTCCTCATTTAAGTTCAGTTTATTGCTTTTTTTTTTTTTTTTTTTTTTTTTTTTTTTTTTTTTTTTTTTTTTTTTACTCAAGTAACCTCCACTAGGAAGCGCAGGTCGTATTTGCTATTGAGAAATCGGAACTGAAAATGGTGCATTGTTTCCCCCTCAACGCGGTACACGACCATTACGCTGCTTCATTTGCAACGAAAGTAGACGTTTTAGTGAACACAAAAAAAAAAAAAAAAACTGCAGCCAATCGATGCAGGACAGTTCCAGCCTGTTCACACTTCCCCCTCCATTACGGTCCCTCTTTTTTAGAAAAATTAGGTTTTGTCGTTTCGAAAACTCGTATGTCATCAACTTGTCCACGGCTTAAAGCTCCCCATTGTCATTAACAACCGGACTGCGTTAATTACAATGTTAGAGAGTTTTAGTTATTTAGTTGTGTAATTAAATAGATGGGTTTTGCAAAGCAATTGTGTCCACCCGGACCGAGGGTTTGTTCCTGCAAACGTTTTTTTTTTTTTTTTTTCTATTTTTAACTCCTTCTTTTCAGAAACGTTTGAAAGCGTTCTCTGGGACAGCCGGTTGGTGTCATGGCCAAGGTACCATGCGTCCAGGCAGAGCCTTCCGCCCCACGACGAGAATTTGTGGCCAAAAGGTAGCAGCGCCTTACCTGCATGGTGTGGCTGATGGCCTCGCGCTCGGAGAGGATCTCGGAAAGGCTCTTCGTGCCGAGCACGTTGCGCAGAGTGGTGGCAGCCAGAAGTCGCGTGGAGCGCCCGTAGTCCTCGACGTTGGTTACGGCCACCGTGGCATTCTGAATGCGGTAGTACACGACTGCGTCCACCGCCACTGTCACCGAGTCCTTGGTCAGGATCTGCGAGCGGACGCCAACAGAGCGCTTGATGGCACTGCGCTCTTTCTGTCGAGATTCGCGCGGTCTCGCCGATCGACCAAGGCGCGAGAAACCTTTGTCCGTTGCCGCCGTAGCGTGCTGCACCTGTTCTCAAAGATACACAGGCCACCCAGCACTATCGTGAGCTGTGCAGTGTGACTCGTATTGTGCCGTCAGCGCTCCAGAATGCGCGAGATTGAGGGAACTGCCATCTAACCTACTCCAGTGTTGAGGAATCCCAACAGGTGTTCCAGCAGAAATAATGTGGTCTGTGACTTTCTGACAAATGGCATAAGTAGCATAAACCAGACAAGATGCATCGCAGAGTTAGGTGGCGTCAATTACGTCGCCCCGTTAAAGTGGTAGAACGAAAGTGATCAATCTAGCAAGGTTATTCGGTCAGCACAAACAACCAACATGTGTTAAGAAGTATAGCAATGGGTTCTGTACCCACTTCCTGCGAATATTAGCCACTCACTTGTTCTTATTACTTGGACGTATCAGTAAGGACAATCGCAGATATAGGCTGGCACGGATTGAGGATAAGAAAAGTCAAATTGCGGCGGTGCTTTCTTATTAGCGATTGCGCCACACCTGATGCATGGCTTCGAATTAGCATGCGCATATTTTCCCGCTGCCTTTCTTCCCGATTCCCCATTCTCGTACCCGAACCGAGTGGATCGAGTTCGTTCCTCTTGCTTGACAGTGTGTGAAAAACGGTCTCTCCTCACCTCCCAGTTTGGTCCCCATGCTTGATATTGAAAGGCTGATGGTGGGCGCCTTTAGCTGTCATAATTAAATGGCCCGACTTTCTCTCGCGGCTCTGGGATGTATTGGATCGACCGGCGTAAACACCCGTACATCAGACCAAGTGCACGGCGTTTCCTATAGGGTGCAACTATGATGAATTCCGGAAATTAAGTGAAGATGACTTCGCCTTGAAAGTTAAAGCGGCAAATAAGCAAGCATTTGCCTAATACATGAAATGTTAACTTATTCTATTGCAACGCGGCGTCTACAAAACGCAATCGCAGGGAATCACGTTTGTAGTAATGAAAACACACACAAATTCATTTCCGCCAACAGTGTATACGCACAGTGATGCTCATTATCTTTGACAATACTTTTTTAAACTAAGAAAAAAATACTGTCTTCTACACTACGTTTTCGTCCAGCGAAAATTACGGAGCCTGCCCAAGACGTCCTTGATACGTGTGCATCTCAAATTTTTTTTTAACTGAACGCACGAGCGTCGACCTCCGAGTCGATCAGCGTCGTATGATGGAGCGCAGCTGCGAAATCATCGAGAATATGAGCATGCGCACAATGAACCGTCCGGTGTAGCTTTAGTCGGCCAGGCTGTTACAGGAATCAGACCCAGTTCTTTCTCCTTTTTTGTCAGTTACCGCTTTCTCTTCCGCTTTGTGCATGCCGCTGAGAAACGATTCGGAGAGGCAATGTGGTGCAGCCTTCTTCCCTGTAGAAATGGAAGGTGTGAATCGATAAGCGAAATAGTTCGATCAGAAGTCGTTGCTATCGCGCTACACGTTGTGCAACGCCTTCCCTCTGCTTTCTTACCAGTGCGAGCAAATAATTACTTATTCAGGTTTTCTTTCTATGGTGATTTTACTCTAAACAGAAGCACTATATTTAGTTCTGCTGAGACATCGGCCTTTGCGCTAGTTTCTGCAAGATAGTTTCTAATCAGCAGGACAAGCAATGAAAGAGAAGTGCTGCGTGATCCAAGGGAAAAAGAAAGAAAGAAAGTCAGATACGCACGTAATATAATCAGTAGGAGTATGCCGCATTCTATCCAGCTCAAGTGATACCACTTGACTCTTCATTTATAGCTCTATAACAACGCTGAAAAAAAAAAAAAAAAAACAAGAGGATGAAAACGATAACGGAGCTCGGAAGAAGCGGCAGTTTGACCGGTTCTAAGAAGAGCCTGGCAGAAGAAGGCTACTAGTGCACCGGGCTGCTCATAGCACGCGAGCGCGTATTCTCGCACATTTTGCCGCTGTGCTCCGTTATAAAGCGCTTATCGACTTGACGGTCGACGCTCGCGTGTTCAGGTAAAAGAAAATTCGCAAGGTGTGCATTTGCGGCCGATACCTTGAGCTTGGAAAAATGTCTTCGCATATAGCACGGAAGCCTTCGATCAGGGTGGAATCTACTGATGAGTTGGCACCGATATGCCGAGAACGTACGGAACGCTGGTAGCGATGAAAATTAAAATAATCTTAGAAAGTTGGTATGTAAGTTGCAGTGACGCTACGTGTTATACTGAACCTTTATTATAACTTTATGATTTCACAAATAGTTTTCACAAATAGCTTTAATTTAACGTTCAAAGTGAAGATAAAATTAACGCGGCGTCAACAAATAGAGTTATGTGTTGCACTTCAATGATTAGTTTAACCTTACAACTAAACATTGTTCTAGTGTCATTTTATTGTGTCTTACTGTGTTGCTAACTTATTCGAATTACAGCAAAACAAGCTTTAGAATACACTCAAAGCTGTGTTCGTATGGCAGACTGCCCTGTTCGCGCAGCCTGAGAACGTGAGCGGTGCGTAAGACGATACACTGACCGGAAGCCCGCGCGCTGCGACGCCACTCTTGTGCGCATGTGTGCGATATGAGCTCCTTTGGCGCTCTAGCACGCTCCACACGGTGCGCTCCCCACGCTACAAGCCCCGTCTGTTATCTTTCGGCACACGGCGAAACAACGTGGAAACAGTGTGTCCCAGGATTTTTCACACTGTTCTTACAGTAAAGATATGTCTTTCAAATTCTGCGCATGCGATAAATCTTATATTTTCCCTACCATTGACTATTTGCATAGCCCATTATTGTGTTACGCTTATTACTCATTCATCTCTATCCCTAATGGGGCATCTTTCAATGAGATCGATATAAGCTATTTATGGTACACCCTACACAGGTGGGTGAGTTGCTGTATGGTTATGATGTACTTTCGAGCTCAATTGTCGCCTTCGTTATCAGTCCTTGTGAAGTGTTGATTAAGTCAAGTACTTTCGTAAGTGGCGGGAATGTATCCTCTCGTATAGTTACAGTACTGCCTTAGAGGAGGCTAGATTGATATTTGAATGTTCAATGAAGGTACGCGTAAGGCTATTTCATCGTTTATTTCTAACGCTACAGAAATGTTAAAAAATATGACGTTAAGAACAACATCTTAACGTTTTATTAAAACATAAAATTAACGTTCTTGTAACGTTTCAATGCTACTTGGGAATTTGTTGCCTATAAGAGATGACAGTACTGCACTGAATGGTAAATCCAGTCAACAAGTCATTTGTGGTAAATAGCGACAAGCGACGTGCAGAGAGCGACAGGCTGCGCAACACTCAATGTTAAAGATGGGAATCTTTTCGGTTGTTAACGCTCCCAAATTTCTTAAGCGTAGTCTAAAATTCTGACCTTTACAAGAATCCATAGTAATTCACGGCAACCGCGGTCATAAAGCAGCGAAAACGCAGCTTGTCCCACTTGATGTGCCTGGCGGACGTCACAGTACGAGCTCAACAACCGGTGCGACCTGGTACACCATGGCCAGGGACTTTTGAGAACTTAATCAATCGCTCGCTAATAATTTCCTTCCCGTTCCTCTTTTCTGCGCCGAATCGAAAATGCGGAGCTTCAATCACGCACGAAACATGCGCTCACTCGCCTTTTGGCAGCATTGTGTCAGCAAAGAGTTTGCCATGAGTTACTGCTTCAGTGAAGCCAGTAGCGCGCTGGTTACCGAGAAATTGCGGAGTATTGCCTCGCTAATGAAAGTATACACTGAGTGCACACATGCAAACGAAAATCAGTACGGCTGCCCAAACTCAGCTAGCTAAGCTGTGGCATTAAAAGGGCAAACAATATGCGGACGTTGTAGTAGTAAAACAACTCGCATGAGCACTTACTTCTTGTGGTGGCACATCGAAAGACACCGTTCTCAAGTCCACTTTGGTGTAGTTATCGATGCAGGGAATGATGAAGAAGAGACCTGCGAAGAGGCAGCAACAAGCCGCAGTGAGAGGTCTATAATAAGCGTCGTCTGTTCGTTCAGCAAGTTGATCAGTGCGAGTGGGCTTTCCATTCCTTTTGCAAATATATAGAGGAAGATGCGGGCTAGCCAGGCGGGCCTTCAATGCTCGCAGGGAGAAGTAACAGACTCTCACCTGGACCTCGTGCCCCTCCTTTGACGAGACGACCCAGTCTGAAGATGACAGCTCTCTCGTATTCCTGCACAATCTGCCAAAGACGCATCATCATCATCATCATCATCTTTATTTCGTTGTGAGATGCATGTACATGATTATCAGTATTACAGAATGAAGTCCCGAAGTATAAATTCGCAGCGTGGAGAGAAAGCGCAAATGGGAAACAGGTTGCGTAATTGACTTTATTCCGGAGCTATGTTGCTTCACTCCCGAATTGTGACATTAACACTTATACGATCAAATTAAGGCGCATACGGATTTCAAGCCTTTTTGCCTTTTTAGCTTTACTCTTCTCGCCCCCCCCCCCCCCCTCCCTCCTCCTTCAGCCTCTCTTCGACGCCGACCCAGCAATAATACAAAGACTAGCAATTTACAAGAGCCGCATTATGTGTTCACAACTGCTTGGAAAAACGAATTAGCAGCCTACAATTTCACCAAGATACCAAGGAAAAAAACCATTAGAGGGTCCCTTAGATTTCTCTCAAGAGGAGAATTTATCATCGTTTGCCTCAGCGTTCGTTGCAGTGCTACATGTAATTTAATTGATTTATAGGAAAGGAAATGCGCCGTATCTGTCTCACTTTCTACGGCAAGTGTGTGTGGACGGTGCGCTCCTTTCGCTTGGCGTTCCTTGTCGTGCTTTCAAGTGTGGCATCGCAGATGGCATCAACGTTAGTCAAGAACACGTCTCGCTGAATGTGAAAGATCTCGCGCACAACTCTCGCGTACGGGATTTCGTTCCATAAGCCTAGAAAGGCTTTCGCTTTAAAAACCTCTAAGCGTCTCTATTACGCCCAGCTGAAGACCGGTACCCGTTACGCTGTGGAGCACTCAGGAAAGAGCAGCGGCTGCAAGAGCGGCCTCAGATGGCTGAAAATGCAGCGTAGCATAGCAGTGAGCTAATAATTACACTCCCCTTCCCTTAGCATGGGCGATCAGTATTCTCGAGTTATTGAGTCTCACGTTGAAAACATGGTCATGTCACTACAGAGAACATTGTTCGTTATCACGCACAAGAAAAATATACTGCGTTTCACAATTCCTCTGCGCTCAACAATGAGAACACCTGCAACAGTTTAACGCAGCAAAGACGCGGCGGAGCCCGCTGAGGTGGTGCAGTGGTTAGGGCGCTCGAATGCTGTTCCCAAGGGTGCAGGATCGAACTCCGGCCGCGGCGGCCGCTGTTTGATGAAGGCGAACGTAATGCACCCACGTGCTGTGCGACGTCAATGCACATTAAAGAACCACAAGTGGTCAAAATTTCCGGAGCCCTCCATTACGGCGTCTCTCATAGCCCGAGTTGCTTTCGAACGTGAAACCCCAAAAATTAAACCATCACGCGACAGCTGTTACACGTTAGTGCATTGGCATTTTTTTTTCTTTATTACCTTCTCAGACAACAATTCAAACAATACAGACATTGCTAAAACAGGCCAGTACAGGCAGGCCAGTACAGGCAGGCCTGGCGCGGTTAAAATTTTCTCAATCTGACCAAATCTTCAAGAACAGCGATCCATTGCGGCTTCTCCGTTTGACAAGTGTATTTCGTTGAAGTGATGCGAATGAACGCGAGTACATTCGCGTCACTTCAACGAAATACACTTGTGGTGCCGTAGTCCTAAAGAGCTGTGGGACTCTTGCGTTGTGTGGCTAAAACGGCAGGGACACAGCACTGAGCAGCGCACAAGTCACACATGCAGGACTCCGTCCCTGATTTCGTTCTTTTTTCAGTAATCCAGTAGTGCAAATTGGAGCACTGTTTCTCTAATATCAGTTAGAGTAGAAATCAGGTTCGTCTAGAAAATGTAGCATAGTTCCAGATTGAGGATAATTTTTATAGGTAGATGAGCAAAGATAATCAGCCGTCAGTACTTCCTCTGCCCTCTGACATTTATACCTATTTTAACGCTATAGCGTTAAAGGCCCCTTTTTCCAGAAATTCCGGCGTCGACGTTGTCGCGCTGTCCAGCAACAATATGTGGCCGGCGCTGTTCAAAGACGACGCCGGGGGTGTTACGAGTCGACGGAGATAAGCATACAAAGGTGAGCCGAAATAGTAGCGCAAACAAAACGTAACCTCTTACGTTTTTAAAACGCTCCCTCGGCGGCAGCTCAGTCGACAGAGTGCTTATCTGGTCTCGTCTTTCCCTCTTTTTTTTTTTTCTTTTAAGGGGTAGCATCATAAGGTATATCTAGAAGAGATTACGGTCTTCCTAACTGTTAATGGGGTGCAGTTACAAGGGAAGAAGGACGCTTGTAGCGCTCACTTTCATAGTTACCTAAAGAGTGGAAAGCGAAATCGCGAGGAGTGCTGTGCCTCTATGTTCTCGCATTTAGCCGTTATAACGCAATACGGTTTCAGACAAGGCTGACACGGGGACGCCTGCTAGGCTGTACACTGGCTACTGATTAAGTTCAGGAGAAGGGTATAACAGTCTACTCGAGCATTCTACTAAATCTTGCCACTAGACGATGAAGTCATATTTCGTAGGTTAAATGACCTATTACATTTTCAACGTCTCAGTAGGAGTTCTATAATTCACAAATCAATTCCCGCTTAACAGTTGCGCGTGACTGGTGATGGCGACTGGTAATAGGCACCACCTGCGCGCTGCCCGCTGCCCGCTTGCCCATGATAAAGAGGTATGCAAACTACGTAGTGGCAAAGAGAGGGAACGAATGCTAATTTCTGCCGAAAGCAGAGAGCATGTGTTCTTGTGCCGAGTTAGGAGAAGTTATAAAGGCTGTCGATTTTCAACGCACATATTTTTAAAAAGAGGAAGTGCTTGCGCGCAGGCATCGTTTCATGTGAGAGGGCTTATTCTCGTATTCTCGGGCCATTTCATTATGTTCGCTAATTTATGCCTGTTCTATGACATTCCTTAAGTAAGAAATTCTCCTCGTCGTCGCAGAATACACTAGCGCGCACAAGTCTGAAACAGCGCCGAAACCCAGCAGGAGGGCAATGTTTCCGCTAAAAGTGCAACATACATCTTTCATGTTTCGTTTTTAGAGGAACACTTTATACTTCTCTCATAGTTGCTCTTGTTATACTGTACTAAAAATAGCAGTGCAGTGACTCTCAACGGTGTGACTTTCTCATGATTCCTTTTATACCACGTCTAAGCATGGCTTCATATAAATTATAATTTCGTTCAAGCTTGGAGAACCCTGCTGCATATGGAGGGCCTGCATATTAACCGTCAGTGCGCTGCCGCTCGACCGCACGATATACATAAGAGACATAAACGCCTTATAAATTTTTTGAACGAACAAATGAAGTATTTCCATAAAATATACAGTTTTACTCTTCAATTAAGCAAAAAAAAAGAGTTGGATACCCTCGACCCGGCTCGTGGCAAAAGCAGCAAATTACACAGACGTAACTCAATCATATCCCACACAAACAAATAAGAGAAACGCCACACATTATACATCCTCTGAAACAAGTGATTCAGTTACCAGGAAACAAAACAAAAAAAAAGAATTCTTTTACAGCGCGTAAATCCCCCCGCGGCGGCTCAATGGTTAGCGCGCTCGACTGCTGAACTTGAGGACGCGGAAGCGAATCCCGGCTTCGGTGCCGCTTTTCGATGCATGCGGAAAGCAAGGCGCCGTGTACTGTGCGATTTCAGTGCACGTTAAAGAAGTCCTGGTGGTCATAATTTCTACAGCCCTCCAATACGACGTCCCTCATAGCATGAGTCGTTTTGTGGTTTTAAACCCTATAAACCAAACCAAATGCAACGTGTAATGAAAGGCACGAAGATAAAACTTATTTCTCTAACATTAAAGAATAAGGGGAGCCAAAATATTTTAATCAAGTGCGTTGAGAAATGTGCTTTTGTGAGTTGTAATCTAGTATTTGTACTAGGAACGTTCGCGAGTGGAATGTTTAGGAGGAGCATTTAGATAGAGGCGTCAATGATTTTTTTTCTTTCTCTTCATGATAATGGAAGGCATGCAGCATTCATCCGCTATAACACTAGAAGATATTTGCAAGAACGTGTCGAAATTTTTTGCTAGCTCAGTAAAGCCTGCTAACCTGTTAAAAACACCGCATTTCTCTCAGAAAGGATTTCATTTCCGCCTTAAACACGTACTGCATCATTCAAAGCAGGCAGCCAAGCAACGGTTCTTCAACAATGACAACAAAACCCTGTTTGCTTACCTGTCCCATATGCTTTAAAATAAAATACCATAAGTTATACTTTGCTGTGCCACTCTATGCTACATTACCAAGATATTGCATGATAGTAAATTTATTCCCAACGCTCCTCTAGTACGAAAAATGCGCGTACATAAATAGGGCCCTACTGCGCGCACGCAGTCTATTCCACTAAAACACTGGTTTAAAGAGTGCATATCACAGTCGGATTGCGTTTTCATCGACCGGTCAGCTTAACGAGGCCGCGCAAACCAGACTTCGTTACGCTGTCGCAGCATCAAGGTCTTTTTTTTTTTTTTTTTTCTTTTGATTGGTTGGTTGGTTTGTGGGGTTTAACGTCCCAAAGCAACTCAGGCTATGAGAGACGCCGTAGTGGAGGACTCCGGAAATTTCGACCACCTGGGGTTCTTTAACGTGCACTGACATCGCACAGCACACGGGCGCCTTGCTTTTCGCCTCCATCGAAAAGCTGCCGCCGAGGCCGGGATTCGATCCCGCGTCCTTGGGAACAGTAGTCGAGCGCCGTAACCACTGCGCCACCCCGGCGGGGTTTTTTTTTCTTTTGAGGTGACAGAATTGGAATAACACTAAAGTAGGGTTCTATATAGTACGAGGCCGATCATTCTTCATATTTCAATTTTGATTAGGCGCGCCAGAAGGCCTTTGACAGCAGAAGCGTAAGGAGAACAGACGCTGGGTGTGTGTCGCTGGGCTGATACCGTACCACACGATGCATTGCGCCCAGCATTCAATGCCACCTACACAACAGGAGTCTGCGTTTCATAGACCAAAAAGTGTACGTTGCGTAATTGCTAGGCGCCGTAGAACTTTTTAATTACCACAGTCTGGTTGTTTGCGCCAATGGGGCGTTCGAAGCCGTGGACAAAACGATGCCATATCAGCTTTCGAAAAGAAAGACTAATTGTCTACAGCCCCGCAGCGCGAAGAATCCCGCGTTTTCTTCCTCACGAAACCGCAAGTAAGGGCACTGGACGCGTAGGAAACTCGGTGCAGACGCGACGTCCGCTGCTAACGTGTCGTAGGGACTAGGGAGCCAAATTTGAATCGCCTGCTCTATTGTTTCGTATGATGGGCATTTCGATTGATGCAGATTAAAATAACTACCTCGCATCTAGCAATAGCTGTGCTTTTTCTTTGTAGCAAGCTGCGAAGCGAAATAGTGTATATAACATGACACAATACCACTTGCAGGTCGAATTTGACGCCGCAGTTACTGCAATGCGTGATGAGGGGAAGTCACGTCTGCAACAAGCTGCCTGCGCGTCTAATTAGTTTTTCGTCGGTTAAAACCTGATATCCCATCGTCTTGTCCAGGGCCTCAAACTCCGCATTGGCACTGGCATCTAGAATACGTTAATTAAAACGTTATTTAATCAGTTTTAGTTAATTTGTTGCATAATTATAAGAGTTTTACAGTGAACTGTGTCTGCTGAGGCTGGCAGTCTCTTTCTGAAAATATATTTTATGACTCTAAACCACTTAATTTTAGGAAGGTTTTGAAGTGTTTGCTAAAACACCCGGTATGTATACAAACTGGCTGCAGCACACATGACTAACGGGCACATTTCAAGAGCAAACAGTTCTGTACCTGATAACCTTGAAATGACAGGCCTCATTGCAGCATGCGTGTATGCTGGTACGAAGTTTTTGACAGGGAAGAGGAGGTGAGGTAATGCATTGATATCACTGAATTAGGTTTCAGTCTGATTATTCGTGCACTTCGTTACTTCCCAGTGTTATCGCCCTCGGTGCATTCAGTCTGTCAGATGGGCGAATGATAACAATCGTTTCACAGCTCTTGCATTCAATGCACGCCTTCCATCCACTAACACACGAGCTGATAGAACAAGCCGCGGTTGATTACCCCGAGAGGCCAATTTGTCGGAAAAGCAATCCCATTGTTTACGAATCTGCATCCCTATAGTGTAACGTGTTTGATAAACTCCCTGAGTACGGAGAAACACAAAAGAGCATAGCTTTATCAGTTTAAACTGACGCGACAGTGACTGACAAACTTTTCATGTGCTTTTTTCTTCTGCTCAAGCAGCGCGAAAATGGCTGAGCCTCACTAGCCTATAAAGTGCTAAGGCAGAAAACTGCTTTTACTTTTGCCATTATCCCGTCATACGAGGATCTTCATCGTCGATGTCATTGTTTAAATTGTCTCAAAAGTGCACGTCAACCTTCTACCGCTCCGCTTCAGCGCCGGACGTTTACAGAGACTAGACAGCGATCGCTTCCTGCGCTTTCAATTATTTCTTTCACCCTTCAGAAACGAGATACTCGCCTACACCAGGTTCCCACAATCGACAAACAAGAACGAGTTTATCGTGAAATTCTACGTAGCCTGCCCGCAGGGAGTGGCCTCCGTACTGATACTGGATTACTTGAGGCGGCGCCCCTCTATAACCCGTCAATATCGCCAATACGTGAAAGGATGACAGGTCCACGTGGGCCACATACCTTGATGCACATCAACAAAGACAGCGGGAACGTCAAGATGATAAAAAATATGGATATGGCCGTGAGGAGGAATGTGCAGACGCCATTGCTGCCTGTGTCCACGTGGGCTGCAGGAGACAGAACCATAAAGTGGAGCGTGAGTTAGCGATAACACTTTTATAGATCGTTTAAAACTGGCCGGCAGATGAGAACTTTTCCTTTCTTTCTTTCTTTTCTTTAGTGACAGGTAGGGATACGGGAAACGGGGAGGCAGAACTCTTTGAAAACGTGTTTTATACAGGTGCAACAACAAAAAACAGAAAAAAAGTATATATATTTTCCGGGGTGCAGAACAATTCCCAAAATTTTGCGCATTATTTCATTATATTCGGATTACAAACAACGCAAACAACGTGAGACAAGCATTTGCGTGCGCGCAACGGAGGAAAGGGGAGAGTGCGAAAAGTTGGGAACGAGGCCCAGAGCGCGCTTAACCGTAAGCTTCCTCTTGACTGCGTAAGGCAGGGCGCTGCCTTAAAATTTACAAATCAGAAAGCACAACTTTTACCATCACGAAAAAAGCCGAAAAATGCGCCACCAAAAGCTGCAGAGCAAGAAACGTGGCAAGAAAATAGACGCCATAAAGCGGCCGCATGGCACGCAAAGCAAGCCGAACATCAGCGGCGCATCACTCGGATGTGCATACAGATCCATCCGCGTCCGATGCCACCGCCACTTCACACAATCTATACACACTGTTCGTCTATATATTCCTCGACCCTGGCCGACCTGCATGGGGCACAAGTTTTCCCACTTTCGTATCAAAATTTTGACGCAGCTGTTTGTCATACAGCGATTCAGGTGTCATAGGATCTCTCGTTACATATAGCATACATGTGCTGGTCAAGGTGGAGGTTAGCTCGCGATAGCGATTCGAACCAACCACTTATGAGCTCCTAATTGTCTTCAAAACGAGTTTTAGGCTATTAAGGCTCCCAGGCGCCTCGCAAAGCTTCCAATCTACGTCAAACGTGCCAAGGCGCACCGAGAATACCGCATCAGCAGAAAGAACATAATTAAGCGTCGAAACACTTCACTCGAAAACTTTTCATAAGTGGTATTATAATGATTTCGCATTTACGCGTGGAAGTAACTTTCAGTGCTTCTCGCGAAGTTTCTCTCTTCCCCCCAATCCTGCTCGGCTCTTCTGCGTAAGGTTATTCGGACAGACACACGTGTTTCGTATTGCCTAACCAAATCACTTTGGGGAGCATGGTGTAAGGTGTGCATGCCCAGGAATTCAATAATACCCTCTCTTCTACGATGTAACGGATAATTTTATTATCCTGTAAACGGAGAAATCGGCAGCAGTTGCCGCCAGTCTCGTCGCAATGCGCAATATTTAGGTGATAGACAAAAATTACGCAACAAGGGTTGAAATAAATTATAATAACGTTCCGACGGAGTCCTTATTAGCCATTACATTAAGTTTCACGTAAAAAGTGTCATACTTAGAATAGCGAAAGAGAAAATTAAATTTTCTTGAAAACAACTGCCAAAAAATGAAACACGTAGGTATGCTACGTCGCTTAACAGCAATGAACAGCTATTACAGAAAAGAAAGATATGCACTTAGCATTAAAACTACAAGAAAGCTAACGAAATGTGGAAAGAAATACAGCAAAGGATAAAAAGCACAAGGTATAAGCATCTGGGCCTAGGACCACCGTGTTTCGTTACCATTACTGAATTGTCTCTCTCTGGTTTGTCATTGGACCGCTTTCCTCTGGTTCGTCATTGGACGGCTCAAGTAAATGACATTCGTCAAGGCAACCAAACTACCCCGCAGCGGAGTCTTTTGAGACATATATTCAGGGCTACAACCACTCATTTATATGAATACGCATTTTCCAATTGACACGAACACCTTCAGGCCTTTTTACAACCTTTCAAAGATAAAATTGGTATCCGGTAAGCGACACTTACACAAAGGCTAACGTTAGTAAGACAATCTAACAGCCGCGTGTTACAATGATTCACCACACACCATTTTACAGGACGCATGGAATATTCTCGGCTTTAGCGCCTTACCATGATCAAGATATTGGAGGCCGGGGTTTATTTCAAGCCAGGATGCGCACGCCTCCTTCTCGTCCCCCCCCCCCCCCTTCCCCCAAGCAAACTGCTGCACACGTCGCCAAGGGCAGGCTAGTGCAGATTCCAGCAGTTCTTTTGTTTCTTTGAAAATTTCGTGCCTGTGAGCAGGGTCGCAATGCAGGTGGTTGCAAGTGACTTTGTCCCTCCAGTTTATTGACTGCATTCCTTCGCAATCTTCTCATTTTTTCATGCTTTGTTCGGGAAAATGCGTCCGATGTTCTTGCAACAGCATACCATTCGAGTTGGGGTTGCAGCCTCCTTGGAAAAAAGTTCGCGCGCACGAAATGTATTTCGAGAAGCACAACTTAGCTTATTTCATGGTACTAGTACACCCATAAAGAAAAAAAATCATTAGAGATCCCATATGGGGCGTCCTTTGTGGATCCTGATTTGCGTACATACACTTCGCTGCTCGCTTAATTATTCTCTTAATGTGTGCCTCTATTTCCTCACACATACTCATTAGCATGCATTCGTATGCCACCACATTATGTTCAAGACCGTCCGACGCAGTTATATAGGCCTGCTTTAACGAAGCCATACACATGTGCCTGCGTGGCCTAAAATGGCGTGTCTGAACACGGGATCCAAGGCTCTCGGTGGGCTCCATTTTCATGACACCCTTCCATCGCGAGTTGGCATCGCCGGAGAACTCTACCATCTCACGTGGTTTCGTGACGTCACGCAACCCGCCGACCAATCAGTGTCCGGCCATGTCATCTGCCAGGTGCCTCCTGCCACAGGGATGGCCATAATTTTTCGCTTAACGCCAAGGCAGACAACGTCGACCCCTGCGCTGGATTTTCTTCAACCCTATCGCGTTTAAAATGCTTGCTTATACGTAGCCATGACACCGTTGGGAATACGGCCTCAAGACGTAATAACGCGCAAGATAGCGTCAAGTAATGCACCGCTCTATCTGCGCGGAAGTCATGGCAGAAAAATGTTCACGGCGAATTCCCGAAAAAAAAAAAACGTAAACAAAAGCCCTTCCTAATCGCAATGCTCAACGCAACGCGGGTATCTGCGTTTGCTACACCCGCCTGCTTGTTTTTCTACGTGCTCCTTTATTTATCCTTTCCTCCTTTCCTTCTGAATTACTCCACACACTCTGACAAAAGAAGCAAACGCAACAGGTTCTAAATCACAGCCTGCCTTCGGAGACACCGCTTCCGGAAGTATCCCCGCACAGAATGGACTGTTGGCAGTTGCTTCTTAGCTCGTTAACCCTGCTCCGCGGAGACAAACAATTAAACCTCGTGGACGCTACTCTATCCCCGCTAAGCGAAAAAGCGACAGCGCCTAACGCGGTGCTGTCTGGAGTACTTGCCTTAAACTGATTCTACGCCACGCGCAGACAGCTAAAAACCAACGATTTCCGGGCCCAGCACGTGGAAACGAGCTGGGCCCATGAGTGCCAGCAGAAAGAACACGTTCTCTAATGTAAACTTCACGTTTGACTCTGAAGCAGCGAAGAATGCATGCCTTTATATTCCCCAGAGTTGTTTACGAATGCGTTCGTGCCTTCGGGAAAGTAGTGCGTTTAGCCGGAATCGAACGAGTTACGGCAGTAGTGCGATGTATATAACATTGCACTTGAAATCTGGCCCATCTCATCCTATAACGGCGCACACAAAAAAATGATTCGGTGGATCAGAAACACGCGTCTCATTGGTTCCCGAGTTGCCTGATAAGGACACTATACACTGTATGGCTGTAGCTAACTTGGCGTCACATATCGCGCATCTGACAGTTGACGCTAAGCGACAATCCCACTTCGTCAACACATCTTTAGATCAGCTGTTTTAAGTCAGAATTGAAAAAAGAAATTTTAAATGTTTTGCATTACTGCTTCCTCTGCGAAATTTATCGGAATAAAATAAGTGTATTTCGTAAACGAAAAATAAATTCAGCAACGAAACTTCAGCTGTAACCGCGGATTAAAGGGTTTTCTTTTTGTGTGTGTGTGTGTGTGTGTGTCAAAGAAAAACTGCAGTTCCTCCATTAACCAAAGCGCCCATGGTCGTGAAAAATGCATACCTCTATTCCGCTCGAAAGCGGCTGTTTTCAAGGTTTCAGCAGGGCGGGACATGGCACTTAAATTAGCAATCTAATAGACCATAACCTCTGAAGAAAACGGTAATGTGAAACGATTACATAGCTGCCAATTGCACAAAAGATGCTACCTTCGAGCTTAAACATCGATGTGTCGTTTCAGTGCTCAGATGCATGTAGAACGATTAAAGGCGGTGATCGTGGCAGGAATTAAACCGTTCAAACGGACTGTCGTTAAAATAACATGTGTAGCATGAATTTACTCACAACAAACGGGTGATATGAATTCAGGCTTAGCTCCTAATAAACACGTAGATACCTTTATTTCTGGATTATAAGAGTTGAGAAGAAAGTCGATACTGAAAGAAAAGAGAAGCAAGCTCTGTTCCTGAAGGCACGATGACGGTACGTGACCCCTAAAGTGGACTACTGCTTATCGCTACTTGCAGTTGCCATTGGAAGACCCGAACTAAGCTCGGCGCGCACTAGTGACCTCTCCGCTCCTTCGTGTCGATATCAAAGAGGGCATCTAATGCGCCGAGAACCACGCCGGTTTTTCTGCGCTGCACCCAATCTGGTCAGCTGCACCCAATCTGGTCAGCTGAACTACATCGTCAACCGCGAAACATGCACTAGGACGAGCGCTGACGATTACGTATGCAGCAGAACACCTTGATTGGTTGCTTGTCAAGAATCCAGATCCAGGCGTGCTTTTCGAATCAGTCGCGCGGCGGTTTATTCCGAACACGCCATGTTAACGGAGCTCTTTAAACTGGCGCATAAATCTCTAATCCGTGATCTGTCCGCCAGTCGCCTCAAACCCGGTTTTTCCATCTCCTGAAATATCGCTGACACAGTTTCCCCTCTCTCCCTCACCGCATCTTGACCGCAATCCGCACGATCCTGGTGAGCGAGAAGTACGAGCGCGCGGAAAGCACCGTTGTCCACATGAAGAAAGAGTCTGCATTCCGCGACCCCGAGGTCTTGAAAGGCGACTACAACTCACACAAAGCAGGATAATGTGTGTACCCGGGACAGTCGCACGCTTGCGCCTTTTAAGCCAAGAGCAGACCCAACGGTGCTCCTCGCAGTTCGACGGTAGACGCACAGCTCACGTGGCGAACAGCAGCCCGACGAAGAGAGAAACGCTCGCTCGGAAGCAAAACAAAACAGGCTTTCGGCGCAGGGGCCACGACTGGGTGGATCTAGACCCTGCAGTCAGGCGCGGCGGACGCACACGCGGCGCACGACATTGCGAGACCGCGAACACAGCACACGAGCTGTCTACGTCGCCCGACGACGCAGCGGCCGCGATAAAGGCAGCCGAGCGGGCTCTATGTTTAGAGTCCTGAGGACCGCAAGCAAGTCGCTCCAGAGACAAATGAGTCCGCTCTTTTCTCTTTTTTTTTTTTTTTTTCTTCGCCCGGCCAGGAGTCAGAGACCCCGGACTGGAGACGCTTGGAGACTGTGAACAGGGTACAGTCGCCGGAACACTCCGAATCGGCTGGGGAAATGCGACATATTAGGACACAACGGCACGAACTTCGCCGATCAATGCCATCCAGTCACGTGGGAAGCCAACTGTCAATGAGCCGTTGGCAGTTGGAATGCGACGGTTGTCACTTTGTTATGATGCAGTGATTTATGACAAACACCGAAGTACTCGATGAATATAGTGCTCGAAGGTAGATGGCCAATGACTAATATTAAAAGTGATGGTGACGGCGGGTTCGCAGTCAGTGCACATTAGCATCAACATATCTTAATCACTGCTAACTGCAATGTATGTTTGTTAAATGATAAACTATTTTTGTGGTACGCTCTCAAAAGTATACGCTCTCTACCGACAGCTCTGCTGACAACGATGAGGAATTAGAGGCTTTTGCCTTAAAAAACGTGCTCTTTTTATTTGAACTCCTCGAACGTAATCTCCGCTGTCTGTCTTCCTCCACTCACGGAGTTTAACCAACGTCAGTATATAATGTAATAACCTGATGCAATGCGTCCTCGCGCAGGGTTCCCGCCGTTTATTTTTTGATAGCTCTAGTGCTTCGCGTTCACGTCTTGTTGACATGACGGTTTGCGAAGGTTTTCCTCCACCTATACAACTCAACGCTTCCGAAACTGACTTAACTCCGCCGCCAATACGGCTGCGCAACTCCAGTAATACACTGGCGGATTAAAGAGAGCACCCCCAACCTTACTGCGTGATACCGTAGGTGCAGCGGTGGCGTAGCGATAGAACATCCGCCTCGCATGAAAGAGAACCGGGGCTCTAATCCTGGTGCCGCGAAATTCTCCACCGGATTAAAAAACAACAAAAAAACAAAAAAAAAAATCCGCGTGTCGATGGAATTGCATAAACAGGTTTGGAGTGCGACCTGATGCTGGTGAACACCTCTGGCACCGCACTACCTCATCAGAACAGAAGTTGGCCACCCTGGTGCAGTAATTGGCCGCAACCTCGCATGAGTAGTTACATAAAACCCCGGCCCTCAGTCACCAGTGGCTGCGGAACAACTGACCACGGCGGCGGTCAGACCTGTGACGCAGCAGGGGGTGCTAAGAATTCCTGGCTCCGCTGGACAGCCCGCCAATGGAAACTGACCCTGGCAACGTTTAACGCTAGAACCCTAGCTAGTGAAGCTAGTTTAGCAGTGCTGCTAGATGAACTAAAGGGTATGAAATGGGATGTTCATAGGGCTTAGTGAGGTTAGAAGGCCGAATGTGGCATATGCTGTACTGAAGGATGGGCATGTACTGTGTTATCGAGGCTTACCGGAGAGGCGAGAACGAGGAGTAGGTTTCGTTGTCAATAAGTACATAGCGGGTAATATAGATTAATTCTATAATATTGTTACGGACGACAAGGAAGAAGAAGCGGGCAGTGGCGCGGGCAGGAGCGCTCGCGCTAGGCCCGCGAACATTCATTAAACGTCATCTACCATCGTCATCGGTCATGTTCTGTCTCCTGTCTTCATCGGCTTGCCGCTTCGTAACATTTGGTTGGAGGTGCGGGGTACGACATCCCCATCCTCGCCTTGGAGCATCGAGGCCATCTTCAAGCCGGGACCATCACCGAGGGCCCAGGGACATCGCCGAGCAGCTTCGCCCCAGCCCTTCAAGCCCAGACCTGAACAACTACCACCGCCCAGCCCCCAGCCCGGACCTGAAGACAAGGAGAACAGACATACGAATCAGAACCGAGACGAAGGACCCGAAAGACCCGAAGGAACCGAAGGAACCGATGGACACGAACACGCAACCCCCGCCCAAGCTGCCCGACGTGACGTGACCTCGAGCCATCGGTCCCATGGGCTCTGGTCACGGATGGTTGACAGCTCCAAGGGAGGCGGATCACCCACGCATCGGACATCGTACCGGCAAGCCGTTCTATTCTTCCTTCTTCCTCTTCTTCTTCAAGCATCCAGACACGCCCATCATCATGCCATAAAATCATTAACATCGCTAAACTTCCTCGTCCACGATCGGGACGATCGCTCGGTGGCCCCGGGTCATGTTACGGACGACAAGGAAGAAGCGGGCAGTGGCGCGGGCAGGAGCGCTCGCGCTAGGCCCGCGAACATTCATTAAACGTCATCTACCATCGCCATCGGTCATGTTCTGTCTCCTGTCTTCATCGGCTTACCGCTTCTAACAATATTATTGAGAGGGTGACAGGGATCGTAATTAGGCTTAATAAGCGGTATAAACTGAAAGTTGTACAGGCCTATGCACCTACATGTAGTTATGATGACCAGCCAGTTGAAAGTTTCTACGAAGATGTAGAATCGGCAATGCGAAAAGTAAAGACGCAGTACACTGTACTAATTGGCGACTTCAATTCCAAGGTAGGGAAAAAGCAGGCAGGAGACCAGGCAGTAGATGACTATGTCATTGGTTCTAGGAATAGTAGGGGGAGTTACTAGTTGAATTTGCAGAGCGTAATAAGTTAAGAATCATGAATACCTCCTTCAGCAAACGGAATAACCGGAAATGGACATGGAAAAGTCCTAACGGGAACACTAAAAATGAAATTGACTTCATACTCTGTTCAACCCCCGCCATTATGCAAGATAGAGGTGATCGGGAAAGTGCGATGCAGTGACAAGAAACCCATCAACGAATTAGCGGTGAGGGGGAGGGTAGAAGAGTTCAAGAACTCGGTACAGAATAGATATTCAGCTCTAACCGAGAATGGAGACATTACCCTAGAAGCAATGAACAATATTTTAAGAGATATCATTACTGAGTGCGCTGTAGAAGTAGGCGGTAGGACAATTAGAGAGGATACCGGTAAGCTATCTAAGGAGACGAAAGATTTGATTAAGAAACGCCAGAATATGAAAGCTTCCAATCCAACATACCAGGTAGAATTAGCCGAGATATCAAAGCTAATCAATAAGCGCAAGGTGGTCGTTATAAGGAAGTATAAAATGGAGATAATTGAGCATGCTGTAAACAACGGGGGAAGCCTTAAAGCGATAAAGAATAAATTGAGTATAGGCAAAAACCAGATATATGCGATAAGGGACAAGGCGGGCAACGTCATCACAAATATGGACAAGATAGTCCAAGTAACCGAGGAGTTCTATACAGATCTCTACAGTAGCCAACGTAGTCAGGACCGTAATGAGATTAGCGGTAGGGAAAAACAGTCAGACGTTCTACCAGTGACGAAGGACGAGATCAAGAAAGCATTAGAAACTATAAAAAAAAAGGGGAAATCAGCTGGAGAGGATCAGATAACTACAGATTTGTTGAAGGACGAGGGGATATCGTGCTAGAAAAACTGGCCACCCTGTATACGCAGTATCGACGGCACCGGAACCATGGAAGAATGCAAACATTATCCTCATTCATAAGAAAGGGGACTCTAAGGGCCTTAAAAGTTACAGACCAATCAGCTTACTGTCTGTTACTTATAAGGTATTTACTAAGGTAATCGCTAATAGAATCAGGACAACATTAGACAGCAATCAAGCAAGGATAATGCAGGTTTTTGGAAACGGTACTCTACCATCTATCATATCCATACCATCAACCAGGTTACAGAAAAATGCTCGGAATATAACCAGCCCTTATACATAGCATTCATTGATTACGAAAAAGCATTTGACTAAGCTGAAACCTCGGCGGTGATGCAGGCATTGCGAAATCAGGGGGTAGACGAGCCGTACGTGAAAGTGCTGGAAGATATATAAGTGGCTGCACAGCAATCATAGTTCTGCATAAAGAAAGTAACAAAATTTCCATAAAGACAGGTGTGAGGCAAGGAGACACAACCTCCCCAGTACTATTCACAGCTTGCTTAGAGGAAGTATTCAGAGACTTGGAATGGAATCAGTTAGGGATTAGGGTAGATGGAGAATACCTCAGTAATCTGCGATTTGCTGATGACATTGCCTTGCTAAGTAACTCGGGGGATGAACTGCAAATAATGATTGAATGGCCTAGAGAGGAAAAGTAGAAAGGTAGAAAATCAGTATGCAGAAGACTAAGGTAATGTTCAATAGATTCGTGAAAGGAACAGCAGTTTACGTTAGGTAGCGAAGCACTGAAAGTAGTAGGCGAATATCTCTACTTAGGACAGGTAGTAACCGCAGATCCGGACCATGAAAAGGAAATAACAAGAAGAATAAGATTGGGATGGAGCGCATTTGGCAAGCACTGGCAGATTATGACTAGCAGCTTACCGGTATCGCTCAAGAGGAAAGTATACAACAGTTGCACCTTACCTGTACTCATCTATGGGGCTGAAACGTGGAGGCTAACCAAGAGGGTTCTACTCAAGTTGAGGACAACCCAGAGGGCTATGGAACGAAAAATGGTAAGGGTAACATTAAGAGATAGGAAGCGTGCAGAGTTGTTCAGAAAAATAACTGAAGTTACTGACATTCTAGTGGAAATCAAGAAGAATAAATGGGCATGCATGGGCAGGACATGTAGTGCGCAGAGAGGATAACCGATGGTCGCTTAGGGTAACAAACTGGATTCCAAGGTAAGGAATGCGTAGCAGGGGGCGGTAGAAAGTTAGGTGGGCGGACGAGATTAAGAAGTTCGCGGGGGTCAAGTAGATGCAGCTGGGACAGAACCGGGTTAATTGGAAAAATGTGGGAGAGGCCTTTGCCCTGCAGTGGGCATAGTCAGGCTGATGATGATGATGATGATGATGATGATGATGATGATGATGATGATGATGATGACGACGACGACGACGACGACGACGACCGTACTGGACTCGCAGTGCCGAAAAACCGTCGCCGTAGCCTGACATCGCGTTAACAGTCGCCAAACGTGTCGGACGAATTCCTGATTGATCGACAAGATCATGACGTCCCAGCCACATGACCATCGCGCCAAATTTGAAAACATATTTCGTTCAAATGAAGCTAACGAATTTCAGGAGGGTCTAAATGAAGCCACGAGTGGCGATGAGGTTCCTCTAATGGGGTTATTTCAGAAAATGAAAGTAATTCAATAAAATAAATTAGCCGTCATTCAAGTTCTAACCCGGGCCCTCTCAAACGAGCAAAAGCCTCGCTTAGGACACGAAGAATCGTTGGTTTCGAGAGGGTTAGAAGGGAACTAGTGAACAGATTGCGGTGCGTGCAATAAAAAACGTAATAAACGAGGAAAATGTAATAACATGACAAAAAAAAACTTCGCTATTGTGTAAACTCTTTGGCGGAGCACAAGCGTCTGCAAAGTTTTTTTCTAGGTCTGATTGGCAAGCTTCAGCAATATTTCAAAAACTGTCCTGGTAACCTTGCTCTTCACTCGTCCAGATGTCAGGTGAGTAGAATTTTTTTAAAGCATATGCTTCAATTTTATGATATGTCGAGCGTATCTCGAAAAAAAAAAAGGGGGGGTAGGTTGCAACCTGTGTAACCGAAAAGACAAATATAAATATGGCGAACAAAACAAATGATAATAATAAACTCTTGGAGTCCAGATGTTTTATGGAAGCTGGCCAAAAATATTTAAAAGTAAGCTTTTAGAGGTAAAAAGGGTGAATTTTTCAGCAAAGTAACACCACAGCTGGCGCACATCGGGGAAAAAAATGAATCATGTTACGCAGTAAAATAATTACAATTAAAAATGAACACCTAGTTGCAATTAGATATGTACTGCAGGCCATTGGTAATAGTCGTGTCATATTTTGGAGATTTACAAATGTGATTACCAGAGAGAGGGAGAGAGGAGCGTCTAGGGAGTTCGTTCATGGCGGCATCAGCGAAGCTCAAGCTCTCGCTGCGCTGATGGACGGGGCAAAGGTCTCGGGTGCCCGACGAGTGAGCGGCGCGATATTGGAAGGAGTCGAATCCCTTCTAGCAGCATGCATAGCGGCGCCGATGCATCGCCTCTTCCCCACGTCCTCTGCAGGCGAGGCACACTGGCTTATCAAGTGCGAGCTTTTAGGGGCCAGTTTAACCGTGATTCTTGCCGATACCGCTACCTTCTCCAGGAAATGCGGCAGCAGTCCGCATAAGATCACCGGCCAAGATACCCCCCCCCCCCCTCCAATTTATCTGCAGTCAGGGGATCCTCCCCCACTTCGCCTGCTCCAGAAAAGGCTCCCTGACACATCCATGGCTGAGAACCACTGACTTAAAGCATGCCTATGCGCATTATTCAATCACTTATATTACTGTCCTACATATTGAACAAAGCCAAAATCGCAAGCGAAAAGCATGCAGTGATTATATTACTTTTTAAAGTTACAGTAAAGTTTGCATTAAAAAAAATTAGCTTGTCTGGCAACTTCATGAATAAGTGGCTGCCATTTCTAAATCAAATTTCAAGCCATGTGATCAGCTTAATACAGGAGAAAAAAAGAGCTTCTCCGCTGCATTTATTGTGTTGATGTGTACTCAGTATCGTCTAGACTGCACACGGTGATGAATCAGGTAGGCCAATGGAGGCCAAAAGAACTTCGAACTGTGAAGCACATAGGCAGGTTCTGCATTAGGGGGAGCCAAGGTTCAACCCCCCTCCCCGATTTCAATTCCCACCAAGGCCATTGCGGTTAAAACTCAGTGCAAAGGCGAGGAATGCAAGGCATTTAGTTATTGATGCGATGGAATTGCAACATATACAAAATATCGACAAGACTTGTATATGAGCCAAATCGTGCATGGTTTTGGAAGAGGAGAAAACGAGCGCACTGACAAACGCAAGCGGAGGAAAGAAAACGACAAGGCAAGCGCGCTAACTCTCATAACATGTTTGTCAGCGCTTGTCCTGTTGTGTAAATAAAGTTATTCCTTCTCCTCCTTGTCCTGTCGTTTTCTTCCCTCCGTATGTGGCTTTCAGAACGCTTGTTTCCCCCTTCCAATGCAAAATATTGCACGCTTAAAAGACAAATCCAGCTTCACCATGGATGCAAAATTGAAAAAGACGCGACGACGCGCTTCTCGCAGCGGTTATTTGTGCCGCCGGCTTTCCGGGGGCAAAGGTGGCATAGTCCGTGCAATGGAACATCGCGGATCCTTGGACGCCCGTATATTGAAAAAACCTGCATGGCCATAACCTTGCACTTTTAAAAACGACGGCACAGGTGCGACACTAAAGGAACGGGACGACTTGGCGCTGGCCCTCCCCTGAGACGATTAGGATGGGGGAGGAAGGGGGGGGGGGGGGGCTACCCCCCCTCCCCCCTCCCTGTGCGCACGCCTATGGTGAGGCAGGCTTTCTTAAATAGGACTATCCACTCGCAGCGTTTGGATTCATATGTGCGGTTGCTTTGCAGCATAAACAAGTTAAGAGAATTTTCATGACAACAAACAAGCAGCCAAAAGTTAAAGCAATAAATCTCTTTCCGTAGCATTCACTTGCTCGTGTTTTGTTTTCTCTCTCTGATGTTGCGACCAGCGGCAACTAATTGCATTTTTGCCCCCACAAAGGGTGACTATCGAGCATACACTATATATGGACTCCAACGGCACACAGTAAACATAGTTCGACCAGACTTAAACAATGCTGGAGGAGTCAGCCTACTCTACGCTAAACAGCGAATCCGCCTACTATATTGGGAGTGAGTCGGCGCGGCGCGCACGCGTATAAGCAGATGGGGTAACACTGAAAGTAGGAGGCGATATGCCGGCAAGGAACGCATCGCGCACTTCACGAAGACTGAACCTCACAGCCCCTTTTGTGTTTGTATAGTTGGGTTGGCCCTCTGTAAAAAAATGTAGGAGAACGCGGCGGTAGCAACCTGGCCGCAGAAGCAGTTTGTATACCATGATTTGTAGGGTGCACACAACGCGCAATTTATGCAGCGATGCATTTAGGAAAGCTTAGTGCTCACTCTTTACTCTGCAATCCACCCTCCACACTTTTCACTAGCTGACTATGATACTATAGTCTAGCAAAATTTTGCGGAATGAGAGAAAATACTTGCCCAAGCTCGAACGAGCACCCCGCCTCTATTGTTCTACCTGCATTTCTGCGGTTTTCACAAAAATCAGTCCCTAATAACTTAGCCGGAATTTGTCTCATACATAGCATATCGTGGACGATGAGCAATGATAATTGGTACAATAAAAAACACAAAGAAACAATGCACGTCATGTGACGTGAGTACACAGTGCAGAAAGAGAAATAAATGCGCAGAGGTTGAGAATAAAAATAAAAAATTGCGAAACACAATGATTGGAGGCGTATCAATAAGAACAGTAAAAAAAAAAAAAGAAAAAAAGAAAAGAAAAGAGAAAAACACGGGCGACAGACTTAAACATGAGATTTTGTCAAATCACGGTACAAACGCTGTAAGCGCCTCCCAATTCGTACGTGCCTGCGAATACCGCTATGCGGCAAGTTTGAATAGAGAAAAATTTATTGATCATTAATGAGACGGCTCTTATGTAAGAAAAAAAAAAACGCTCTAACAGATCCGGAAGTAAAAGCAATTACAGCTGAGGGCGCCCCGATACTGGTGTCTCTCGCTTCCAGTCTGGGCGCCGTCCCGTTTCAGTGTGACGATGTGCGCCAACTGCTCTATCTTCGCACTCTGGTCTGTCGCTCAAGCGTTGCACGGAAACAGTACGCTTGGTTAGCTTTCCCCGGTCGCCGCCGATGACGGGGAAAGTGCAGGAAGAGGCGTAGTTTGTTTTCTGACCAGCATCCGCAAGTGCAGGAAAGCACGTTCGCATTACGCCTTTCATCGACACGTGCAAGCGTACACGCGAGTGCCCCGCCCACTGGAAAAACAAGGGAAAAGAGCTCGCGGAGAGAGACGCTCCCACGAAGGAAGGTCGACGGTAACGGGCGCATCAGTAGTCACCCTTTGTTGACGCCAACGTGTGCTGACGCCCCTAAAAAGAAAAGGTGCTTCGTGAACGAGTGGCCAGAACAGCGGGGCGTGTAATGGAGATTAGCACTGCGTACGTACAGCTTGAAAGTAAAGCGTCATTACCTGCACAATGCCCTACAAAACGGTGATCTGCCGATTCCTGCGCACTGCAATTATATGATACATGTACCGTTCATTGCGGCACTAATCACATACAGTCTCCATAGATGACCGAGGCATCACGGCGTAGCTCACTATCTGTGCCTAACGAGCAGGCCAGGTGCCGAAAGGCCTTTTTTTTTTAATAGAAACACAAGCCTCCCCGCCACAGTGGGTGCTAAGCAATACTGATAAGACGAGTGAATAGGTGTTCATTTTGTAGTGGCTGTGTAAAACAACCCTCTCCTGTTTAAGCCTTACATGAGTCACGCATATGGTACCTGATATGTTTCGCGAAGTGAAACGACGTTCCAAAAATGCCAAACTAATACTGTAGTTGCTGGAGGAGAGCTAGCTGTCGTTATTCGCAAGCGCAACGCATTCTGGGCCCATAAAAATCGCTCATACGGCCGGTATCCCGAACAAATCATGCATACTGCTCCCCAAGGCGTCCTCTAAATTTAAAAAGCAAGCATTAATGCAATAAGTAACCAACATTGGTATCGCGTCAAACATTCTGAAAACAAATTTTATCTCTTGAGCCAGCGAAGGAATCGCCGCGCATGAAATCTGGTCTTGATGAACAACCGGCGTCGTACGTTCTTCGTCTGAAGCACCAGCATGGGCCTTGAGCCGGAACTGTGGCGTCACTGCCGTCATTTGCTCCAGCGGTGCCGATGACTTCTTACAGGGTTTTGCTCGGTGCAGCGAAGGGAAGGTAGCTATTCCGACCACGACGTTTGCTCATTAAGATGCGTTCGTATCATAAAAATTGCTGAAGCACTGAGTGAGGTCAGCCCTGCTTGACAAGCATAATCCGGCGCAAAACAATGCACATCCATAACATAGATAATGCGTTGGTCTCTTGTGTTTTCTCTTGAAAAATCATGAGACCATGTGCGCAACTGACATGAACATAGAACGCGTTGCAGCATCGTTGCTTTGCGGATGCAACCTTATTCTTCTCTCCACTACGCAGTACATACACTGTTATAAATAAAATATTACGAAATGTTGTTGCACTAAAAAAAAAAAAAGAAAAACACTGTCCGCTCATTTAACAGAAATCTTATAGTCGTTCCAGCGGATGTAGTAAGCATGTCCCGGGCTTCTCTGTCAACCTGTTTGACAGCAGTGCATAAATTGTATTTCCCTTCCGTGAAGTCGCATTTCGTTAGCTTTCTTCAGTGACTGCACCTGACTCCGAAAACGAGCAGAAGCGGGCGACGTACCTTCGACGTTCTCAAGACCGACCTTAAGCCACGTCGTCGGGATGTGCCTGCGGGAGTGGGCTGCCGTGCAGAGGAAATTCCAGAAGACAGCCACAACGCACACCAGCAGCAGTAATGCGAGCATCCGACGCGCGGTGCTCCGCGTTTTCGAATCGAGCTCCTGCAGTATTCGTGCCCTTTCTACCCGAAGCCAAAACTCGATGAAATATGCGTGCTCGCGGCGTTTACACTATGTTTAGCAGCGCTGCCGCACGCAGTTCCCCCAAAGAGTCTTACAAAGCATTTCGTCTTTGTTATTCGGGGGAACGCGAGGAGTGCAGTCATACGGGAGACACAAGGCCGACCATATGCGCCCAGATTGGTTCAAACTCGCATGCGGCACAAGCAGCACGCAATCGTGTTTGCTCAGAAGGACCCATCCGAACGCCCCTTTGCCGGTAGCAGGTCGATCATCAAGATCCCCCGCGTGACAGAGGCATGTAGGAGAAGGCAACTGCACCCATTCGACAGAACCTATGCTATATGTTTAACGGTTCGACTTGGTAATTTTGGAAATTCGGCAGATCTTCGTCGGTGCTAATTTCAAAACGCACTTTTCGTTTCTTGATTTTTTTTTTAGCCAAACAAAAAGTGGTATTCTTTCGCCGTCAAAAGTTACTTTAGTTTACCTTGGAATTTTGTGTCACCTGAACATTCCATTTAGCAGTAATTAACGTACATATCGTCAGTGATTACTAGTAAAGCATATAAATATATGCGCAACTGAAAAATAATGCAATAACGAATACAAACTAACGTAATTTAAATGACAAAACAGTTGAGAAAAACGCAAGTGAGACTTCATCCCTAACGCTGGAGCTGATTAGTGATCGCCGTGGTGTTGATCGAGACAGCAAAGGGACGAGATGACCTCTCATCGCGTGGCCTGCGTGTTGACGGCAGCGATGGGACAGCCGCTTTACCGTCGCGGTAGCCAGAATATCACACATTTCCGTCACACTTGTGCATGGTTTCGAGTCTCCTGTCATGCAGCGGAGACACCACGCTTAACCAAGTTACTGCCAAGCGGGTGACGAGGGTTAACAGTACTGCGCTGCATCTAGCTACGATGTATAGGGCTCCTTAGTCTTCAGACGAATGCGTATACTCTTACAAGGTAGCGGAACGATGCCTGAAAGTGCACTGCTGCGCCGATTTTTCCAGCAGTAATTCGTCACCCCACGCCCCTAGTTTTGGCATTTCGTTAATTCTGAATGCTGTGTCTTAGTGGAACACGCGCCAAATAGCTGACTAGTTGCGACGCACGTGCCAGGAGTGCTGAACTTTTCGTTAAGACCAAATTTTGAGAATTGAATTCCGCGTACTGTTATTGGCTTGATTTTTATTTATTTATTTATTTATTTATTTATTTATTTATTTATTTATTTATTTATTTATTTATTTATTTATTTATTTATTTATTTATTTATTTATTTATTTATTAGAGATACTATCAGTCCGGTCAGGACCAAGATAGGAGCGACACAGGGTACAGATTACAAAGGCGGAACACGACAAACAAAACACCAGCACCATCCAGTCGGTGCCAAGTTTTAACATATCAAAAATGAAACTGACCTCTAAGCAACAAAGAAAAATGCGCAGAAATATCGCTGCATATTTAATGTTTTTTTTTTTTTTTTTGTTTAAACCAATACTCATATCCTTAAATTTATTCGTTAGCCTTTTTCACTGGTTTCAGCTAAGCAGTATCCACGGCACTTCTATGCTGATTCTGAAAGAGTGTTTTGTTGGGCTCTTCTTCACTGACGCTTCGCCGCGTTGGTTGAGGCAGCAATTACGCGCTACGATTACAAGCGCTGTGATGCAAGCGATCTACTACCATCGCTTGAAAGTTGCGCTTGACGCTCAGAAAACTAAAGAATTAAAAGAGCCCTTACCACTGCAAAAACTTGTTAAGCTTTGACACTACCCACATGTGATAGAAAACCCTGACCTGCACTACAAGGAAGGCACCGCACCATGTTGCACAGTCTTTGTCAAAACTGTAGAGCCGGGTCCGCTTCTGAGTCAATTCGTGCAGCTTATAATGCATTTCCAGTGTTCCAATTCTGTTGATGGGAAGAAGATTTTTTTGTCCTAACCCCTCCGATGAGAAGATCCTCCAGTAATGCTAAATCAGTACCACTATACGCCTCAGAAGCAGACTCCCTGGACTCTACACTTTTGGCAAAGGCTGTACGTTCTATTTTGTTTAAACTCCGTGCCGTGGAAGGAACATTTTACGTACGGCATTCTGTCAGAAATATAGACTCCAGGTTTTACTTATTGACCGCATGGAGGGCCCTCGTACATATCTAAACCCTAGGATTTCTAAACCCTGTAGAGATTGGTACGATAGTCTCTCCTACCTCTACAACATTTAGGAGTAGCTTAACTGGAGGAGCTTAAATGTCTCCCAAATCGCTTAATTTATGTTGTCACTCTTTATCAACTGAAGTACACCTTGAAACGTATGGCTTGTATGGCTCGAAATTGGCTGCTAAGAAGGTACATCTTGTTGTTCTAAAAATATATTTGAAAATATAGACGTATAAATTGCAATACATCTGCAAGATTACGCTGTCAGTAGTAGCCGACGGAAAAGAAAAAAACAGAACAACACTGACACACTGACAGTGACACGCAAATACGTAACGTAACTGCCCGGCCTCCGTACTGTCAGTTAGTGCATGCTTAAACGCGTGGGATGAAAACCACAAAGCTGGAAGCACGACTGGACGTGTTTTCTCCATTCGTTGGCGCCATTTGCCACATGACTGTGTCGCGAGGCAGCGCTACATGAATGTGTCATATTTTCTTTCTTTTTTTTTCTTCCCACGTGCACACCCAGTAAACATTTGCTTCCAGCTGTGTAGCCTATCTAGAGCAAGATATAGTATATATGTTTCTGTTCTTTGTACATCCGGATACGCCATAGCCACGATTAAACATCCAATTGATCGAAATAACGAAACGTTAGAGCTTCTTCGTGGTTCAGCGTTGGTGCAAGTAGGGGCTTGAGCAGAATGTGCAGACATATTTTCTATTATTCCAAGATCTCTACTTGGACAGCCATATCGCAGAAATAAGGTGTGTCGCGAGGTCTTTCTCTTTACTTTTTTTTTTTTTCTTAAGTGTTCAGCTGGCCACTAACCGACCTCTGCGTTGCCAAAACAAGTAAGGGTTATGCGTAGCGAGAGCAAGCAGGCGACGAATAAACCCGAGAAAGATCGTCGCAGCACACTCCCTGCGTCGCCGTCGCTAAGCAAGGCCACGCGCACGCACGTATGCACGAGCTGGAAACAGGGAAGGAAGCAAGACGTGCCGAAAGAAGAAACCAAGTGGCAACGAGCGGCTCGTCGGCTACACCACACATGAGGAGATAGCGCGAAAGACGAGCGAGGATAAAGTGTGATTCAGAGGATTGGGAGGAGATGAGGGAGTTCGCTCGCTGAGAGACCGGCAGCCACGGACGGCCGTAAACAAGCTCGAGCAGACGACAATCGGCCGGCGCCGCGGGTCGTCTGCGGCACGGTTCGGTCCCACGCCTATTCTGGCCGGCCGCCCTCATGACTGCAAGCGGAGGTGGATCATGACTGTGTTACGGTGTTTCCTCACAGGTTATTCTTTTTTTTTTTTTAATCCACCGTGCAACACGCTCTGACTCGGCGGCTAGTTCGACCGGTTCCTTCGTCGTCGGCACACGAGATTTCGTTGCTGGGAGGCCCACTCAGCAACGCCGAATTCGCGCGTGCCGAAGCCTTGCTCTTCGTGTGTCCCACAGCGTAACGAAACCACGCGTTCGATGCACAGGCAAGACAACAAGCGTAGAACGAGGAAACGGGAAAGCGCACTCGCCCGTGCAGTTAGCTAACCGCCCGCTTGCCTCGATACTTTCGCGCGAAAATTCAGGCGCTATTGGCATAAATGCAATCCGTGAACACGTTTACTACTCCAATGACATGACATTCGAATGAAGATAAACGCGGAAAGAAAATAAACCACGAGGGCGGAGGCGACGAAGCGTGTTTTCGTTCCCAACGTGAATCGGTTTCATAAACGAGCGTAAACAAGCTAGTGGTGGCAGAGAAAGACTAATAAAAAAAAAAAAAAGAAAAACACGACACGGCGGCCTGTGGGATCTGCACAGAGCGGAGTTAAGGGCTGAAGACGACGGCGCAACAAGTGCAAAGAACGACAGACAGCAACGCAAGCACAGGAGAAAGCCGCGCCCCTACACGTGCTCAAGATGCGAATCAATTTAAAGCCGGGTTATAAAAAATGAACCGGGAAGACTTCCAAGTTCTGCGTCGGCACAGCGTCGTCATAGCCGTCGTCTATGAATAGTCACCGCCGATAGGGTCGTGAGGGTCCGGACCAGGAGCGCAGGGTGCCGACCCGGGATAAAAGCGGAGGGACAGAAGAGCAGGAGGAAGCACGGAGCGGTCCTTCAGCTCTCGCGCGGCCACTCACCCTCAGTGCGGTATCCTGTGTCCTTGTCCATGTCGCCGGCCTCCAGGTTGCCCTCGCTGGACGATGCGCGATAGTCGGACAGCAGATGCGAAGCACCTTCACGGGAGCTCGCTCTGGCCCCTCTGACGCCGACTCCGGAGCCCTCTTGTGACATGGAGAGACCGCCGATCGCTACCTCTCTTCACGCACAGTTCTCTTCCCTTTACAGTGCGCCGCGGCAGGAGGAAGGCGGGTAACGAGCCTTTTGTTTTACTGCTGCGCGCGCTCTTCTATCTGAGCGTCACGGGGTACGAGCTCGTGTGTTTTTGCGCAAGTGCCAACAACTCTGCCGCCGCCACTGGCACAGAGTCCGCGTCGAGGAGAGAGTGAGCGAGCGAGCGAGCGAGGCAGAATGCATGGAGCGATGCTGGCGAAAGCAGCGGACAAAATCTAGCACCGGCAGCGGAGCGCCGAACGCTTCGGAAGACAGACCGAGGGCTCTTTCGCTCTCATGCCACTCTCTCCCGTCTACGTCACTTCCGTCGATGTACCGAGACGCGACTCGACTGCTTTGCGTGCGCGCCCCCTTCCCTATTTCCAACCCAGCCCTCACCGCAAACCTCACCCGGCCTGCCACTGAAGCCGTAGAGTGTGGAGTCGCCTATTGAGACCTCCGGGGTCGACGGCGGCGAGTGGCTTCACCAGACTACCGCCCTCCTTGCCTTCCTCGTTCTTCATCCTTTATATAACGATTATGACCCGCCATTCTCTGGAACAGCTTTTTACTGTTAGCCTGCCTCTCTTGCCGCTATACGGTCGCGTTCTTTGCTGTCTTTGGTTGACTGACCCGAGCGTGTTTTCGTTTTCTTCTTCGCCTAATAAAGCGGCTGTGGCGCTCTCGTGCCCGCATTCAGCGTATGACCCAATGGGGAAAACACATGCGGGCGTGCAGCGACGAGCACTTGTTGCGCGTCTTACTCGCCAGCCGGCCAGCTGCGAACGTAAGATGCGGAGAGAACGGAATGAGCGCGAGAAATGGGCGGGGTCACTTGTGCAAACGTCCGCGCTTCCTCTGCTTGGTGTCCCGTGAACGCCAGCAAAGCATGGAGCGTGTGGCGTCGGGCTAACGGCCCCGAAATTTCGGGGGTTCGCGCTTAGCGTAGGCATCAGCGGGTGCTCCCATTTCGCCGTGCGCGAACTGTAGAAACATTAGGAGGGCAACTCCTTTGAAGCTTCCGTGGACAGCTTTTCGTTATCAACCTAATATAGTTCATATGATGCAGATGTCCGTCAAACACTACTCAAATCCTTTCAAAACCATCCTTATACCTATCCAAAATATATTCCTTCGTGCGCGAGATTATTTGCCTCGTTTAAATAGAAATGGAGCGCAGATAAGCGCGCTCGCTGATCCAAACTGCACAGGTTTCAATAGACGGCCGCACAGCCTTGTCGCTTTGTTTGTAATCTGACTTTAAACGTCGGACTGAAATAAACTCTTGTCCCCTCGTACGCATCGGCAAGCACGCATAGGATCATAGCTGACGAAAGGATCAGCGTAGATGCCAAACTTTCACGAAGTTCGCCGACTGTATGCTGCGCATAGTACGGAGAGAAGCGCAGAAACTGATTACTCAAGCTGCGGGAAAAATGGACCGCCGCTTCGCTTGACTGTAAGGTTAGTAGCGCGCATCAGATGGGGTTAAACTGCACGGTACGCAATCACGGAGGTATGCAGCACACATTTAGTTTGTGCATCGCCCTTTGTAAGCGGGCATATTCCTGCATGGGTCTTCACATGGACGAAAACGAGCCTCCTGTGGTTACTGGCAGGCCTCGTCTGTACCAGAAAATAAAAAAAAATCAATATGTGTAAATGTAGAGGACATTCTTAAACATCGGATACTGTTTCGGATGAACGTAGCGGAATTTATCACACAGACCCGGGCGACACACCGTACTAAACTCAAATTAAACCTACTAAAATTCACCGATAAAGAGCATCGGGTACTGTTTCGGATGAACGAAGCGGAATTTATCACACAGACCCGGGCGACACAACGTACTAAACTAAAATTAAACCTACTAAAATTCACCGATAAAAAGCATCGGGTACTGTTTCGGATGAACGAAGCGGAATTTATCACACAGACCCGGGCGACACACCGTACTAAACTCAAATTAAACCTACTAAAATTCACCGATAAAGAGCATCGGGTACTGTTTCGGATGAACGAAGCGGAATTTATCACACAGACCCGGGCGACATACCGTACTAACCTCAAATTAAACCTACTAAAATTCACCGATAAAGAGCATCGGGTACTGTTTCGGATGAACGAAGCGGAATTTATCACACAGACCCGGGCGACACAACGTACTAAACTCAAATTAAACCTACTAAAATTCACCGATAAGGAACATCGGGTACTGTTTCGGATGAACGTAGCGGAATTTATCAGACAGACACAGGCGACACACCGTACTAAACTCAAATTAAACCTACTAAAATTCACCGATAAGGAACATGGGGTACTGTTTCGGATGAACGTAGCGGAATCTTTCACACAGACCCGGGCGACACACCGTACTAAACTCAAGTTAAACCTACTATAATACACCGATAAAGAACATCGGGTACTGTTTCGGATGAACGTAGCGGAATTTATCACACAGACCCGGGCGACACACCGTACTAAACTCAAATTAAACCTACTAAAATTCACCGATAAAGAACATCGGGTACGGTTTCGGATGAACGTAGCGGAATTTATCACACAGACCCGGGCGACACACCGTACTAAACTCAAATTAAACCTACTAAAATTCACCGATAAAGAACATCGGGTACGGTTTCGGATGAACGTAGCGGAATTTATCACACAGACCCGGGCGACACACCGTACTAAACTCAAATTAAGCCCGCTAAAATTCACCGATAAAGAACATCGGGTACTGTTTCGGATGAACGTAGCGGAATTTATCACACAGACCCGGGCGACACACCGTACTAAACTCAAATTAAACCTACTAAAATTCACCGATAAAGAACATCGGGTACGGTTTCGGATGAACGTAGCGGAATTTATCACACAGACCCGGGCGACACAACGTACTAAACTCAAATTAAACCTACTAAAATTCACCGATAAAGAACATCGGATACGGTTTCGGATGAACGTAGCGGAATTTATCACACAGACCCGGGCGACACAACGTACTAAACTCAAATTAAACCTACTAAAATTCACCGATAAAGAACATCGGGTACGGTTTCGGATGAACGTAGCGGAATTTATCACACAGACCCGGGCGACACAACGTACTAAACTCAAATTAAACCTACTAAAATTCACCGATAAAGAACATCGGGTACGGTTTCGGATGAACGTAGCGGAATTTATCACACAGACCCGGGCGACACACCGTACTAAACTCAAATTAAACCTACTAAAATTCACCGATAAAGAACATCGGGTACGGTTTCGGATGAACGTAGCGGAATTTATCACACAGACCCGGGCGACACAACGTACTAAACTCAAATTAAACCTACTAAAATTCACCGATAAAGAACATCGGGTACGGTTTCGGATGAACGTAGCGGAATTTATCACACAGACCCGGGCGACACAACGTACTAAACTCAAATTAAACCTACTAAAATTCACCGATAAAGAACATCGGGTACGGTTTCGGATGAACGTAGCGGAATTTATCACACAGACCCGGGCGACACACCGTACTAAACTCAAATTAAACCTACTAAAATTCACCGATAAAGAACATCGGGTACGGTTTCGGATGAACGTAGCGGAATTTATCACACAGACCCGGGCGACACACCGTACTAAACTCAAATTAAACCTACTAAAATTCACCGATAAAGAACATCGGGTACGGTTTCGGATGAACGTAGCGGAATTTATCACACAGACCCGGGCGACACAACGTACTAAACTCAAATTAAACCTACTAAAATTCACCGATAAAGAACATCGGGTACGGTTTCGGATGAACGTAGCGGAATTTATCACACAGACCCGGGCGACACAACGTACTAAACTCAAATTAAACCTACTAAAATTCACCGATAAAGAACATCGGGTACGGTTTCGGATGAACGTAGCGGAATTTATCACACAGACCCGGGCGACACAACGTACTAAACTCAAATTAAACCTACTAAAATTCACCGATAAAGAGCATCGGGTACTGTTTCGGATGAACGTAGCGGAATTTATCACACATACCCGGGCGACACAACGTACTAAACTCAAATTAAACCTACTAAAATTCACCGATAAGGAACATGGGGTACTGTTTCGGATGAACGTAGCGGAATCTTTCACACAGACCCGGGCGACACACCGTACTAAACTCAAATTAAACCTACTATAATGCACCGATAAGGAACATCGGGTACTGTTTCGGATGAACGTAGCGGAATTTATCACACAGACCCGGGCGACACACCATACTAAACTCAAATTAAACCTACTAAAATTCACCGATAAGGAACGCACGGCCGTGGCAAAGATGTTCATTTCTCATCCTGTTGCAATGGAAATGCGAGGCTCAGCGGGAAACCCCCGATCGACAAAGAGCGCTTAACAAGCTCTGCGGCGCTCATCACTCTGCACTTCTGGGCAAAAGGCGGCTGTTGACTCGTTCATCGACAGCCAACCCTAAAAGGCTGAGTCGGGCTGGTTGGTTCATGTTGAAAGGGGAGGACAGAAACAGCGTTGAAAAGCGGCATGTTTCTCCCTTCTTTCTCGTCTCATCTGTCAACACTGTTTGTGTCATTCGCTTCTAAAACGTAGTGTCGCTCAGAGCCCCGCCGAGGTGGTGCAGTGGTTAGGGCTCTCGACTGCTGTACCCAAGGATGCGGGGTAGAATCCGGAACGTTAAACTTCATAAACCAGCGAACGTCGCCCAAATCTGGTTGCATGCAAACAGCGTTGCAATAGAGGCTTTACAAAAGTTAGCGCCATCTAGTGAAAGAAACAGAAACTGTGCGCGGCGGCCATGCTTTGTTCAGTCCGCGCGCGCCTCCCACCGAGAACGCAGTCAACGTGCACCTTCGTGGAACCCGTGCATGCACCGAAAGGTGCATTGGAATGCTCATAAGTGATTGTTTCATTTTTTAACATCACAGCAGTCACTGTTAGCACCAAGGTCTATTCGAAATGATGCCAGCATGTTGCTGCGTGCCCTTCTGCAGCCAGCGCACCGTCGTATACGCGCACGCAGTCAAGGTATACGCGTGTATGTGACCGTTCGCTTGCAGTTCTAATCGGCTTTACAAGTGTCCCTTGCATCATGTAAAGCATTACTGCACGTCCCTCTGACTGGGAGCTAACTCACAGAACATGCTATCACCTACAACAGCAAGGTTGTTTTGCGTGCTATGGAGCCTTGTGAACTTCAAGGATAAGCTTATGCTGCGATGGAGGACACGGGAGAAGGAGCAATGCATGTATAACGAACGCTGTTGTGCAAATACGCTCTTTGAAACATTTTGTGCGTAGGTTCCATTTGTCATTGTGTATTTGATTCAAGACACGGGCATGATTACTGAAACTACTTTTCACAGTCGTACGAAATGGTAGTGCTTGGTGCAGAGAGCAATACGGTTGTTTTGTGCGCCCGAGGTGCGTGTTTCACGCTGCAAAAGCAAGCGGCTGCCAAACACGTGGCGCCTAGAAAAGCAGAAAAAGATGACATCCCAATAGTGTGTTGCAACATGCTCACGTACAGCCCGTTTCGACCGGTCCACGTCCAGAGAGCGCAGCTCAGGTTTTATACCTGTCAGCGCGGCCGATAAAATAACGAAGCGTGCGCTTCAGTTTTGTGTGTTTTTTCGAGTCACCCGATGGTTCGCTAATTCACAGCCACCTGACATTCGCTAAAATTTTTAAATATGTCGATTTCTTGTTTATTCCCTCTGTCAGAAAGTAAACATTTGAAGCCGTAATCTCATATGAAAGCGCTGACATTGGAAGCTTCGAGGAACTCGGAGGAGGAGGAACTCGGCTGAAACGAAAAAAAATTTGAAAAAGTCAACTCACATTACTGCGAAGTGTTTGTGCTTTGTGTAACTGGCTGTGTTCATAAAATCATATTTATATTATATCATATCGTTATAGAAAAATTAGGGGGTCACTTAAGCTCCGCCGTTAAAGGTATAACGCGATAGTGTCTCTCTCTCATACACACACGCACGATGTTTTCTTTCTTCACGTGTTATATTTTAGCTCTTTTATTTATTTATTTATTTATTTATTTATTTATTTATTTATTTATTTATTTATTTATTTATTTATTTATTTTATTTACCAAATACCGCAGGCCCTAACTGGGCCCTAACAGAAGGGGCGAAAAGAATACAATGCAGTGAAATATGAATTCATCAAAAGTAACATACTACACACAAGTGTAGTATGTTATATGTTGTTATGTATGTTATATTTCTATGTTATGTATGTTGTGTTATATTTCTATCACTTCTTTATTTATTTTTATTTTATTTGACGTTTTATATTCTTATACACCAATACGCATGCGTCAGCACCAATCGGCTTTCCAGTGTGAGCAATTTTACACTTTTGAACACATTCTTCAATTATTTCAATTAATCAATTACACATTCTAAATTTTCTTCCTTAGCATCACCAAGCAGTGTTTTTTTCATTCTGACACCTTTAAACCCTTACTTTCCGATTTTTTCCTTTTTTTCGTTTTTTTATTTCATCAGTTGATCAACAATTTATAAATATTTTATTAACTCGTCATCGCCTATCGCACAGCAATTATTATTCAATCACTGGAAGCACAAATTACCATGGCACTTTTGTTTTTGTTTTTTTTTACGCAGCCCTCGATTATTTCCGAGACTAATGCCAACTACTGCATCGACGGCATGGGAAGGAAAGTGCTAAGCGCCAGTCCAACTTACGTCAAATTACGCACGATCCTTTTATCATAAAATAAAATGCATCCTCGCTGATTTCACCAACCAAGTATCTTCCAGTGGGACTGCCCAAACCAAGCAAACAAACTCGCGATGATCTCTCATAGGCGTTTAAGTAAACAGCAAAGGCGCACAGACGAAAAAAAAATCCACATTATAGAACTCTGGATACTGTACCTGGATAGGCATGACGCTGCGGATTGCCGAGGGGCCCATGCACGACTCGTAGAGCAATTTGTAACTGCGCTCGGCAGCGCGGCCGGTGGGCCCCGCCAGGCCTCGGCTGTCAAAATACGCTTCTAGGCGTCGCTAACAGAAACCGCCAGGGACCGAAGAGAGGTCCAAGCACAGCACACTAGGTTAAAACGTGAAAAGCGCGAACATAACGGCGAGCGCCGACGGACGGACACGAAGCGAACGGATGGAGCGAACAAAATATGGCGGCCAGCGCGGGATCAGCGTGTCGCTCACGGTTGCCAGACGTACTTTTGTAAACCCTCTATTAAGGCTCGCGTTGCGCTGAACTGAGGCCACGGCGACGGTTTGGAAACTAATATACTACACAGTTATCGGACACAATGGAAAGGTGAGCGCCGGCGCTCCGGCTTGCGAAACAAACGCTCACCGCGATAGTGTGCCGATGCCGTCCCACTGGGCCTGCGCTCAGATTTTGCCTCTAGTGCCTTGTGCAACAAGCCCTCGCCTCGCCTGAAGCAATCTCAGACATGCGTTCGCATGTATGCGGTTGTAGGCGGTGACCGAAGCAGCGAAAGATTGGATGCACATTTAGATGCCTTGTTTTCGCTAAGGTCTTAAACTCTGAGAATGTGGGCGACGGCTACACGCTTAAACGAGACAACTGCATTGGGTCGACTGAGTATTCATAAACGTTACTTCTCTACATTGTTTTTTTGTTTTTTTGTTTTTCAGACTCTAGGCACAAGCACCACGGAACAATAGCCGGACGACGGCTATAAAAACGAAGCTCATCAGAAATACGCCGGACTACAGAGTCTGAAGATTTTCCAACTGCCAGTGGATCGACAAATACAATGGTGTGCAACTCAAGAACAGTAAATGCCCATAGGACTAGAGCTGTGCGACGAAGGTAATAAGCCTGCAGCTCCGAATGTGCGCTTGTGATGATCCATGCATGTATGCGAGTATTTATTGAATATAACTACTAAAGCACGGATTGCCGTAAGCATGGGGGAGTTACTTTTAAAATGGGTGTCGTTAGATGGTGTGTGGCAACTCAACCACATATCGGGGGTTCGGACCAGAGTAAGCCAAGGGCACAGCCAGTATGCACTGCGCGCCTGCGCTTCCGCTCCGAAGGAAGCAAGAACAGAAGTTAAAAGCACAAGAGTTTATTATACGGAAATCCGCATTGCAAACACTGCACTGACCCCCAGATCTCGTTACAACCCATAGCTGTGCCGCAGCACCCGAGAGCGGGGCCGCGGCGCAGCGCACACGAGGCAAATGTACACACGCGTTCGCTGCGGAGCTAAGGGCGCCCGCAGGCCTCACGGCTACAGCACCATAGCAAGGCTAACCAAAGGATTATAGCGTGCGCAACACGTAACGAGGGAGGATGAGGCATGCGCGGAGCATATCTTAACGACACAGGTCGCAATTCGATGGATCGACGCGCGTCGCCACCGGCACTGGCCGGGGGACGAAGAACCGCGCCAAATCAAGCCCACCCGACTCTTGAAGCGCCGGCGCCGCACAGGCGAGCGTCGGACCCCTTTCGGGCCTTCTGGACTCGAGAACACATACAACGTGCACGCGTCCTCAACCCGCAGTGTATATATGCACCTGCCACTACCAGAGTCGATGGCGGACCGTGAGCTTCCCGCGCACAGCCTCGCATCCCCGCAGCGTTCAGCGCTCAACTGCTGCACAGCAAATGCGCTTCAGACCACTACAAATAGCCTTGGAGAAAACTCCCGCGTGCAGACTCCAAAACAAAAATTAGCCGTGCTATACTCTCTACGCAAATGCGAAATCGTTTTCAGTTCCCCACCTGTTGAAATTCGTAACGCCGCTACCCATGAGATGAATCAAAGTATTTATTCTAACAATGTGCGCGAACGTCGGCATCAAGGCATCAGTTTAAATTGCACAGAGGCGGGAAATGAGGGCCTCTGTTCATATACCTGTGTTCTATCAGCCTTTCTCAAAAAGCCCCTTACGGATTACAGAAACGATGTGCTAGTTGAATGGTTTATTGTTCATAAGGCATATAACTCGTCGATGAAATACTCCTGAGCATATCGGGGCTGCGCATTCAGTCGAGAGGTTCACCTTAACTTGAAAAGGGTATCGCGGCAGCCTCGAAAGGGCCAAAAGAATGCCACCAACAGCCGTGTATGATACAACCGCGTACGTTATTTTTATCGTCCTCATCGACGGATACAAGACGCGTTCACTGCAGGACAACTGCAGGCGTCGAGATTCGAATCAACTGATAAAACTAGCGCTGCTTCCTGGAAGGTAGTCACAACAAAACGACAATCATATATATATATATATATATATATATATTATCTTAGTTACCAATTGAGCGGAATGTAAAAGTACTCTGAGGACCGCTATGTTACGCAAACGATATGCCGTTGTTTGCCGTAACATAGCGGTCCTCAGAGAACTTTTACATTCCGCTCAGTTGGTAAATAAGATATTTTCTGCATAATCATTATCATTCAGTTTGGGGCCAAATGAGCTTCATGAAGTTTTGGAGCAGCTTCGGAAACAACCTATCCACTTTTTTCTACCAACATACCTCCGTCATGGCTGTTTTCTTTTTGTTTTTTTGCTTGTTTTTTTTGCATTAGAAGAAAACCCTCGAAATATGAAAAATTTTCACATAATTGCTCTCGGGCGTTATAGTATTGCAGCGCTCCAAAGAACATTTGGACGAATGAAACGCGTGCTCTTAAGGCTCCAAACGGAGCGGCTGCCGCTCTCATCGATGGGCGGCACCGTGACACGAATAAAGGAAACCGAACCAGTGAACGAGCCTGCGTTGAATTAAGCGAATCAGTGTTTTTTACTTCCTTTTTCGTTTTGTCAGTGTGATAGCTCGATAAAAGCTCAGTCCGAGTTGACTGTCTGTGGCCTGCCGCTCGCTTGTCGCTGATAGTGGCTCAGCCTTTATTCCATGCACCGGCAGAATGTGCTAATACTCTTCTTAGATTATATGCATATACTGACCGTGGCGTCGGCCGCTCATTTTTTTCATATTTCGAGCGCTTTCTTTAAATGCTGGAAAAAACGATCAGATAGGATGTACGTACGTTATTGTAGGAAACTGGTGAAATGTATCTGAACCATTTCAACAACTTAATGATAGACACATGGACCTAAACATAATTCATATTAGTTAATGAAGCAATTACACAAAATATAAAGCTGCTCCGAGGAGCACTACATGGCCACAAACAAAAAAAGTCGTTGGATTCAGCTAGCTGCAGTGGCTGCAGTGCTCCGCTTTTGTAAGTCCTGGATTCAAGTTACATGGAATACAGTGCGTGTGCGTGTGCGTGTGTGCGTGTGTGCGTGTGCGTGTGCGTGTGCGTGTGCGTGTGCGTGTGTGTGTGTGTGTGTGTGTGTGTGTGTGTGTGTGTGTGTGTGTGTGTGTGTGTGCGCGTGCGCGTGTGCGTGTGTGCGTGTGTGCGTGTGCGTGTGCGTGTGCGTGTGCGTGTGTGTGTGTGTGTGTGTGTGTGTGTGTGTGTGTGTGTGTGTGTGTGTGTGTGTGTGTGTGTGTGTGTGTGTGTGTGCGTGCGTGCGTGCGTGCGTGTGTGTGTGTGTGTGTGTGTGTGTGTGTGTGTGTGTGTGTGTGTGCGCGCGTGCGTGCGTGCGTGCGTGCGTGTGTGTGTGTGTGTGTGTGCGTGTGCGTGCGTGCGTGTGCGTGTGCGTGTGCGTGTGCGCGTGCGCGTGCGCGTGTGTGTGTGTGTGTGTGTGTGTGTGTGCGTGCGCGTGCGCGTGTGCGCGTGCGCGTGCGCGTGTGCGCGTGCGCGTGTGCGTGTGCGTGCGCGTGTGCGTGCGTGTGTGTGTGTGTGTGTGTGTGTGTGTGTGTGTGTGTGTGTGTGTGTGTGTGTGTGTGTGTGTGTGTGTGTGTGTGTGTGTGTGTGTGTGTTTAGAAAGAGGGGGGTAACCCCGCCGCAGTAGTAGACGTTAAAGAACCCCAGGCGGTCGAAATTTCAGGAGCCCTCCACTATGGCATCTCTCATAGCCTGAGTCACTTTTAGACGCTCAACCCAATAAACCAAACCAGATTTTGGTACGTAGCCGGTGTATTCCTTCTTAAGTTCTACTTAAGCTGGAAATAATAGTACACAAAGGAAGACGGGACGAGCGAGTGGATACGAACACTTATTTCTGCAGCTTAAGAATCATTCACCTGCATGCCCAAACCTATTCTCTGATTAGGCGCATTCATGACTTAACAGCTAAACAATAACATCTGCACCTCTCACTGGCTTTCTTTCTTCAAAACGTAGTAGTGTTCTCATGCTCTCATACTGTTGGGAAGCAATCGCTAGTCGATTATTTTCGCTGTTTGCTAACTTTGTTTCGCAAA